>NC_052049.1:42604799-42926390 GCF_903992535.2 Arvicola amphibius | reverse complement strand
TTCCTACTGATGGTCTCCTAGACCAACAGCCTCCAGGCAAGGTGCAGCTGCATGGTCTCCTCCATGTTTGCTTTCTCATTCATCTGCCTGCCTTTGAGCATCTGCCAAACTTGGTGAAGGGCTGACTCTTGAGCTATAATAAACTCCGAATAAACAGCCTTTGTTCTCATTTGGATGGTCTTCATTTCCAAATGGTAATCACCTATAAAAGGCTTAGGAGAAACTGCTATTTAAAGCATATGTTTACGACATTTAATCAGATAACAGTGTTTTCAGGGAAAAACAGAGGGGGTGGAAAGGCCAACAAATTCAGTGTGTCTGGCTGAGGTTTCTTTTTTTCTTTCTGGAAAAAAGTAAAATGCTCTAAATGTCACATAAATTATTTAAAATATTCTGAAACCTAATTGGTAAAATACACTAGTGTCAGAGATTCATACAATGATACAATTAGCAGGTGACAGTTTGTTCTACCTAAGCTGCCTGTGGACAGAAACATGTTAGGTGATCTGGGAAATGATTTGTGATTTGTAACAACCAGAAAGCTAAAGTTGCTCTTTCTGCTAAGGCTTAAATAAATCTGTATGACAATGATGGGATATACCTTCCATGTGGTCTCTCCTGTTTGGTCATTGATATACTGGTTTGTATTCCATGTACACTCTGAAAGAGGAGGGCCACTGAGCTCAATTCAGTCCCTAACACAGTATGAAGAGAGGAAACTGAACCAAGAAATCGCGAAGAGTACAAACATGGGTGTTTATTATTTGGAAGTGAATAAAGACCTTAAACCACAGCCTTTTAGGGAGGAATGGACACTCCTATTTTAAATTTGAAGCTCTGATGTTGTCATCCATTTAGACAGAGGATTAGTGTTCAATCCTAAACTGGTCTGATTTCAGAGTCTCTATTCTATAACTATGTATCTTAACCTCTTAGAAGCTGTCAACAAAGGACAGCAGTTAAGTCTGTTGTTTGGAGTCTCTGACCTGCCCCAGTATGGTCCTGGAAGCCCCATCTCCCACCTGCCCCCCACCAAAGCCTGCCCACTAAGAGAGTCTCCAAACAAAGGAAAGGTACCTACCTAGTTCTGCATTCTTGGAGGCTATTGGAGTCTCCTCCCATGAGGCTCAGCAGCCCAACTCCCCACCTAAGCACTCTGCTTTTGACTTCTTGGTCACAAACCCAGCTCATTACCCCTTGCCTATAATCTATAAAGTCTCCAGCATGCAACTTCTCTGACTTCCATTTCTGGGACCCGAGACTCTGGCTAGGAGTTGCTTTGCTCAAGTAACTCCCCGTTGTTATACTTACCTGTTGTTATTTTTTCAATTCAGCTTGACCTGGCTTATTGGGTCATCAGAGAAATTTACTGGGGTGAGAGTGGGGCAGAAAACCATCATCTGTATGATAAAGCAACATCGGTGAAAAGAACTGGTATATTGACAATGTTAAATAAAGATAATTTTCTAACGTGGGAACTGGACAGACCTAACAAAGACTACTTAGATGTCACTTAGAGTGAGACCAAGACTCTTAACCAGATGTTAATGAATTCCTTATATGTGAAATAATTCACTTCAAAAGAAAGACTGTTCTTCTAAACTCTAAGGCAGATATAATATAAATTAGAGACAAAACTTAGCTATGGGGAGAGTGTTAAATTATTTAATAGTCATACAATCAGACTGTCCACAGATAATAAAAATCACATCTTTGATCACACACCCGGAAGAACTACTACAGGATCTAAGTGTGTCAGAAGGATAGCATACAGAATTAAGTATCAGAACGTCTGCACAAAATGACCATTTGAACAAATAGTTGTGATATGTGGATTATCTGTGTGTACATGGGCACATGTACTACATTCATACATTTATTTATGTGTGCATATAAATTATGTACATAGAAAGTCTATCAGAAGTTAGGCTATAACTCTAAGATGATAGTAAGGATTCCATTCCTTTCGGTGTTAGTCATTCCTTTTGGCTTCTTTCCTACTTCCTTTCTTTTGTTTCTGTTTCTGGGACAGGGTTTGTCTGTGTAGGCCTGGCTGTTCTGGAACTAGCTCTGTAGACCATTCTTGAACAGTTCAACTGGCCTTGAACTCAGATATGTGCTTTCCTCTGCTTCCGGTGCTGGGGTCAAAGGTGTGCACCAACACCTCGTGGTTATTTTCCTTTTTTTTTTTTTTAAATGTCAACTGAACTTCTAGCGTGGAAGCTTACACACACATACTCATGTGTACATATATGAAAACGTTTAAAATGTAATCACCCTATAATGGGGTGATACTGCCCCTACTAGATACCATAATTGAACAAATAAAAACCCCAGTGCCACTAATGGGTTATTTCATTTGGAGTTGTTGGCTAGTGAGGTCCCATAGACCCCCCAAATTTTACAGGAAATTTCCAACAGTCTTGGTTACTCTCCAGAATGTGATGGTAAGATACTGTTGCTGAAGATACCACATACTTGAGTCAAAGAACTGGACTAGGTGAACCTGGAACTGACCTGGAAGCTTCATGCCTACTGGCTAGCTTTCACATTGCCTGAAGGTGCTGTGTGTGCTACCAGAGGAGAAAAGCAGTCACCAATGTTCCCAGGGAGTGAACCCTGAAAGCTACAACAGTTACTGTCCTGACCAAGCGTGCACACACACACTAGTGAAGCAGTGTGTAATAGTGGCTGGACGTCACGGAAACAACAAACCACTTCCTGACAGGATTTTATTCTGGCCCCAAGATCAAATCCACACCTGCCTGGCACAATTACCAGGCCTAGAACGTGTGGCTAGACAGGTCACTGGCCCCAGAGGAGAACATATTACTGTATTACGTATTATTGCACAAAAAAACATAATGCTAAACTGACTCCTAATGACTTGTCGTTATACCCATAGACTAAATACATCTCTCCACCTTCATCAGAAAAGTTTCCATTTAGCAGTAGATGGTAAATAACAGAGACACAGGAGTAGACAAGTGCAGAGACTACGAGAAAATGGACTATTCTTCCCTGAATAGGACATGCATACGGATCCCTTCATGACAAGGCTCAGTGGCCACTGTGTAACACAAGGGAGAAAATGTGTAACATCTGGAGGCAGTGGATGGCTGTGAGCAAACAGTGTCTTTCTGACACGCAGGTCAACAGGGCATATGAGCCCTTAAGACTGTGACAGCATGCTCAGAACCTGTGCAAACCAAAGACAGACAAAAATCCCTGCACAGAGGGATGCTGGGCACACAGCCTCATGCCTAGCAGCAGCTACTGACAACGGTAGCTACTGGGACAGGGAGACTCTGTTTCCACTGAGAGTACAGCCTGGGCAAGTCAACTAGGCTCCCTTGGAAGGCCCCACAGTCAAGCGTATCTGGGTAGCACAAATTGGACTTGATGATTTAAAACAAAAGAACCCATAGAGTGTTTGGTATGTAGGAATGTTATGGATGGGCCTGAGAGGAGGTATAACATAGAGGTGAAGGTGACTAAAACATGCTTTATGGTATTCTCCAAGAACTAATAAACATATATTAAAAAAGAAAGAACTCATTTCCCAGATATAGTGACGCTCATCTGCAATACTAGTTCTTGAAGGTGGGAACAAGAAGAAGGTGGTAAGTTTGAGGCTATTCAAAACTACACAGTAATAGTCGCTTTAAAAAAATATAAATATCAATATTGTGCCCAGAGTCCGAACCCACAAAGACCACCAAGAGACCAGATCCAATGCAAAAAGAAAGTCTTCTAATTGCAAGTTCGAACCCAGGTCTCTCATCCATCTGATGCAGCAGTGGAGTAGGAGAGACCCACCTGGGTCCTTCAAGCAGAAGCCACTTAAAGAGAACTCAGAAGAGCAGTAGGCTTTTCTCCAGACTCATCTCTCGTGCTCTTTCTCTGTTCACTATGGTTGTCTCACAGACCTTCCGTCATGCCCTCTGACCCCGCAGCAAATAAACATTCCCAGCTTCCTTCGCTTTCATCCATCTCCCTCTCTGTGTGTCTGGCCGGAACCCTTTCCCTCCCAGCACAGCGCTTCCACAGCCTCCCAAGGAAATCTGCCCCTCCAGCCTCTCTGGCGTGGGAAGAGGGGGTGGAGTGGGTCAGCTCCCACCCTACTTATCAGGTCACAGCTCTGTGGGTCACATAGCCGGTATCCTGAATATCAGATGTTTACGATTCATGACAGTAAGATTACAGTTATGAAGTAGTACTGAAATAATTTTGTGGTTGGGGGTCAACAAAACATGAGAACTGTAATAAAGGGTCGCGGTGTTAGGAAGACTGAATCACCCACTGTTAAGAATTTCCTCAAGGATTCCAAGCAGAAAATCCCTCTGGAGACTTCTTCCTTATGAGGACTCCACTGTTCCTCCGTCATCCTTCTTTATAACACTAAATCACTGTGTTCTGTGCCTCCGTCCCTACCTCAGCTATTAGTGAGTACGGAGAGGGTGAACTGTGTGGTCTTCTTCTTTATTTCCCCCACCCTTGGTCAGAGCATCTTGTCTGGAAAAAGTATTTAGAAAATGCTGAACGAGTAGCCAGGTGGTGGTGGCGCACGCCTTTAATCCCAGCACTCAGGAGGCAGAGGCAGGTGGATCTCTGTGAGTTTGAGGCCAGTCCGGTCTACAAAAGCTAGATCCAGGGCAGGCACCAAAGCTACACAGAGAAACCTTGTCCCGCAAAAGGAAAAAAATAAAAAAAGAATGAGTATGCGCTTTGAACTTTACTTAGTGTCAACAAAAATTTTTTCTTTTTATATGGATAAAGTCTAAGGATTTTTAAAAATGTAAAGAATTATAATTTACCTTAAGGCTGATTAATATTTCAAAGATGCTTTTTAAATGTTTTGATTAAGGCAATCTTGACCTTTCTTTAGAAATATGGAGAACATGATTTATTCATAGGAGAATGTAAAACTGGAGCCAGCTGTTAAGTGGGTTCTCCTCTCTAAAGATCAAGATATCAAGTATCGTATCAAGAGGTTCAAGTACATTGGTCAAATGACTTTCTGCATGTCCTATGGGGCTCTGAATCCAGGAAATCACATTTAATTATTAATGGTTGGAGAAACGCATAAGAATTAATGTTTAGCATTTCTTTCTACATTTGGGGGGATACTTTCTTTGCTTTACACCCTATAATCAGTTACAGCTAGTTTGATTAAATAATTAAATAAAAAGATTACATAAGAAAATGGATGATAAGAAAAACTATGCCTATAGGTTTATAACAGTTTCTCTATGGCTTTGCCACTTCAAAACTCAATTTTAGATGACTTCATTGATACGTTTATTTTCTGTAGCTTAACTGTGATCCATGCTTTTTAATATAAAACATTATGAAGAGATTATTGCAAAATGCCAGAGGCTTTCTCTGATTTCCCTAAAGCGTAAAATGAATATTTACAATTTAAACGAACATAAGACGTTAAGTAAATAGTTCTTGTACGGAAGATCTGTACATTGACAGAAACAAATCATCACCATGGGGGCCTTCCAGTCCCCAAAGAGAATTAGAGATGAAAGGTCATTTCTCTGCTTTTCATCTCCATCTTGCCACCAGGTCCCAGGCACCCGGTTACTGCATTGCTTCCCAACAGTAACTCCCTTGAAGAGAGTTAAAGGGAAATGCCCTAAGGTTTGGGCTCTCCAAAAGTTACTTGTGTTCTTAAAGTTTAAGAATGTTTGCTCTTTTATAATCTTGATTTTTTTATCCTCATATAACTGAACAGAATTTAAAATACATTCCATAAAGGGGCAAGTTTGGGACTAATTTTAAGCTCATAATATCTCTCAATATTCAGTTAAACTTTTTATGTTAATATTATTGAAATCATTAAGAATATGTGAAGGCCTGAAAAGAGAAAGTCCAACCAAGTGATAAAGGCAAAATTTAATACAGAATAAATTTAGTTTTAATTATAATAGCTATTTATCAGATGATTGCTGTACATAAGGTCTATTCTAAAATTAAAATGTATTATGTAATATAATTTTCCAAATAATCCCATAGAGTGGGTAATGTTATTTCTAATGTGCAGACCAGGACACAGAAGCCAGAGGTATTAAGTTACTTGCCAGCTAATAATTGAAAAAGCCAGTATTCAACAATGTTGCTGATTCCAGTGGTAATGTATTTTAAATGCACAAAGATAAAGCCAGAAAACATATCATGCTGACTCTCTCGGATCCAACCTTACTCCCTCCCAACTTCATGTCCTCTTTAAACAAAATTTGCTTTTATTATTTTCTTGTTCTTAATTTCACAAGGTTTTACTAGTTACCTTAATTTTACTTATTTTTATTTTTACTTATTTTATTTTGACATCATAAAAACATCATTGGAGAAGATGCCCAATTTGTATTGTCTATATACACACATTTGTGGAGCAATTCACGGAAGTATGGTCAACCTACAGGAAACTACACACCCAAAAGAAAACTGCCTCTCCTTCTCCTAGCAGCCATCAAGTGTCAGTGCTTCCCAGCTAGAGATGGGGGCTTGTGAGATATCTTTGTCAAGTTTTCTCAGGGATTTAAAGGAGGCCTTCAAGGCCCATCATGTTGTCTCTAATGCTTTCCCAGGCCAAGGTCCAATGACGGCTCTCATCACCATTCTCCCCTTCTCCCAATAAAGTTCATTTCAGAAGGGCAATTATATGCCAGCTCCTTTCTAAAAACAAACCCAACCATGCATTTCTCTCACTCTTTTATAAAGGTATGAGATAGGTTAGCAAATATGGTAAGAGACAGAAACTCTAAAAAGCAAGGTCAGTGTAGGCAGGCTGCCTCGCCAGCTTCCATGAGATCCCTCCTAAGAAGTAAACACTGGGTACTATTTGTCTGTTACATACTCTTGCTTTCCTTGTAAGAAAGACTCCAAGTCTACAGACCATCTGCAAACAAGGAGTTAACTAAGGACAAATACAGCTACTTCTTAGGAACATGTGAACTCCTAAATGTGGGGACAAAGCTTAGTCTAATTAATAGCACTGGAAACACCTGAATGCTGGGAGAAAACCAGTGTCAGCCAAGTGACCAGTAGCAAACAATCAAGGTGAGTAACTTGCAAAATCTGAGTCAGAGACACATCTGACTGGGTGACTAGCGTATAAAAGTACATAACCATCTCCCTGGTAGGGCCAGGGGGACATGCATAGAGCATGGTGACTCTCCACTGGGTCAGCCCATAGCAGTTGAGAGAACAAACCAATCTCAATAGCGATAATCTCAGTCTATGTACAGTTCCTGCTGTGGCCCTATAACAACTACAGACAAAGAAGTAGGTGTTTTCCCTCTCTTGGAGCCTTCCCACTCTGGAGTTTCCCTCATCTTCCCTTAATTTCTCATCTGTCCTCAATTTCTCACTTAAACAATTTTTGATAGTCTGTCATACATGCTTTTTAGTATTAAATTTTATAAAAAAGAATATTACAAAATACTAGATGCTTTTTAATTTCCCTAAAGTATAAAATGCGTATTTATAATTCAAACAAAAAATTAAGTAAACAAGAAATTAAGTAAACTGTTTCTGTTTAAAGATCTATACATTGCCAGAAACAGACTAGCAACATGGGTCTGCCAATCTCTGAAGGGAAAGAGTTACAGATTAAATATCACTAAATATCTGTACATCTGTATTTATACTTACATATCTTTATCATCTATCTATCTATCTATCTATCTATCTATCTATCTATCTATGTATCTATCTATCTATCATCTATCTATCTACATATTTTTTTTTAAAAGATACAGACTCATGTAGCTCAGGCTGGCCTACAACTTGTTATGTAGCTTAGGATGACCTTGGACTCCTGATCCTCCTACCTCCACTTAATTTCTAGGCTTGCAAGCCTCAGTTTCTCTCATCTCAGTGGTCCTTAGGATGCTTGGATCAAACTATATTCTGACACTAACAAGCAGCAGCAAGGAGGATCCAGGCCTTGTGGGTAAATTCACACCATGACCTCATGAAGTGCTCACAGAGTCTAGGAGAGTGGCACTCGGGATCACTAAGTGGGCCAAGAAACAGAGACAGAGTAAGGCTCAGCATCTTGTCAGGTTGGTCCAGAGAGACAGTAAACTCAACAAAGCCAGTAGTCTACTTCAGTCATGGCCACAAATCCTGGAAGTGTTTGGGACACATCGGGCAAAGACCTCAGGAGGCATTTTGGTAATTATTTTGTATTTAAAAGTAAGTTTATTAACATTATCAGGTGTTGTAACTTTGTTACCAAACAGTCAAAGGTCCCTTTTTTGCATCTGTCTAAAACTCAAGCATAAGCTGACATTGCAGCACTTTGTGATGAAGAACCTGGAGCAGCTCTGCTGGGACCCAGACTCTTACCTCGCCAATGATGTCACTTAAAATGGGAAGAGGCCATTTGGGATGAAATGATGTATTCCTCTTCCTCTTTTGTTATCTAGGGAGTTTCGGGCCATGCTGGTGTTTCTCAGAACAGACCAAGCTGCTCTTTATTGTTTTGTTCATCTTTATATCATGTTTTAGGTTTATTCTTTGATAATTTCATACATTACACACTGACCATATTGTTTCACTCCCCCACATCCTCCAAACTTTTTCCCTACTTCCCTACTCACCCAACTTCACCTTATTTCTCTCTTAAAACAAACAAAGCAAACAAACCATGGAGTCAACTTGGTGTTGACTGACACCACTGAGCATGGGGGTCTGCTCTGCTGGAGTGTGACTGATACACCCAACGTCACTATATTGAAAAAAATTGTAAATAGCTTTCTGGGGAGAGGTGGAACTTCACGGCCACTTCTCTTCTGTGCTGAGATTTTGTCTGGTTTGAGCTTGTGCAGGACTTAAGCATACTGTCACAGTATGTGTGGGCACATATGTGCATCTTCCCTGTGTCTGGAAAATGCTGTTCCTTAGTGTCCTCTGTCACCTCTGGCCCTTGGGATCTTTCTGTTCTGTCTTCTGTATAGATCCCTGGAGCCTTAAGGGGAGGAGTATGATGTCCCACTCAGGGCTGAGCCCCCTAACATCTCTTACCTTTTGCATCTTGACTATTCGTAGATCTAGAGATCTACGAATCTAGATTCGTAGAACTAGAGAAGCAAGAGGAAGCTTCTCTGGTGAGGGTTGAGCAATACTCTGATCTCGGTATAGCATATGCCACCAGAGGTGTTTTACTGCTATGTTCACTTAGTAGAATAACAATAGCAAGGTTCTGTGGTGGCCTTGGGTTCCAGGGCTCACTGTCAGTTATGGACTCCTTGCGGGCAGTCAGCACAGGGTTTTCTTCTTCCTCCCTCCCTTTTCCATGTTTGATTCCAGAGAGGACATGGGGAGGTACAGAGCTTACATGAAGGAAGGCATCTGGGGAAAATGGGGAGGGCTGAATTCCTTGAAGTTGTCTATCAATGTTGTCTTCTCTGGGAATGAACTTGGCCTTCTCTGTTCTCAAAATATGTCCTAGTATCTAGAGATGAAGCTTGTGTACCCGTAAGGCCACTGGCCACCAGCCCACCAGCTGGCAATATTGCGAAGCCCTTTTAGGTCCACTGGCCTCCTCTCAGTTGAGGGACTTAAGACTTTCAAGTTTTCCACGTCAGCGCTACTCAACTCTGGGAAGATTTCCCCACAACATCAATTTGAATACTTAACTGCAGCTGGCACTAAAACAGATGGCTTTTCTACATATTTGCCATTTCCCCAAGCCCTAGCTTTAAAGCTGAGTCTTATCCTTTAAATTAAATTATGTGTATTTATTGCATGCATGTTTGAGACCACATAAACTTTGAGGAATGACTAAATCTAGCTAATTAACTCGTGTAGTTATTAATTTTGTGCTGAGGATAATTTGCATCCACTCTAGCATTCTTCACGAGCACAGTGTGTTAACTGTAGCGGCTGTGTTATGCACTAGCTCTCTTAAGCTTATTCCCTCTACCTGAAACTCTGTACACACTGACTACTCAACACCCTGTACCTGCACCAACTCAGATGCCACTATTCAACACTCTCTGTGAGATCAACTTATTGGACGCAACATGGTTGAAATCACTTAGTATTTGTCTTTTTCTGTGCCTGCTTTTTTCACTGAATGGGATAATCTCCGCTTTTTAAAAATGGCTGACTATATTTACATAAAACATATATTAAACATAATATATGGAGATCTTACGTTCTCTCTTTAAAATTAATTTATTTAATGTGCATGGATGTTTGGTTTGCATGTCAGTGTATGTAGATCAGGTGTGTGCCTGGTACCAATGGTGGTCAAAAGAGACCGCTAGGTTCCCTTAGCCTGGAGTTATTCACAGCTGTGCACAGCCATGGGCGAGCAGCCAATGGTCTTAACTCCTGAGCCATCTCTCCAGCACCACTATAGCTGCTGTCTTCTTACACACTGACAGATGAGTTGACTGATTTGATATCCAGGCTACTGTGAATAGCGCTGCAATAAATATGGGCGTGCAGATGCTGCTGTGACATGCTGAGCTATTTCCCCGAGGTGCACACACCCTAGCAGGTAGTCTTATTTGTAATATTTAGAGAGTTCCCACACTGTTTCCTACTATTCACATTTCCACCAGCAGCTGGTCAGGCCTTTTTACTCAACTTCCTTGCCAACAATCAAAGTATTTTACGGAATAGGTACGAAGTAATATTTACTATAGTCTAGGCTGAGTCGTTAATAATCATATTGAACAGTTCTCATATGCCTGTTGTGTTTTCATCTAAGAAGTGTCTATTTTGGCAATTTTTCGAATGGGTAGTTTTTTGCTATTCTGGTGTTAGCATTCCTTATATACTTTAGATATCACCTCATCATATGGAATTTGCAAACATTTTCTCCCATTTACAGGCTATGTCTTTAGTTTACGTATTGTTTCTTTCATGGTACTGACATTTTCTTGTACAAGTTTGGCATAAAATAGTATGAATAATGCTAAATATTGCCTGCATTTTGGCATTGTATTCAGAAGTCACACCTGGAAGAATGTCGGTGATTTTATCTTGTGTTTCCATCTTCCTCTGCAGCCCAGGCTGCTCTCAGTCTCAGGGTCTTCCTCTCTCGGTTTCCCAAATGCCTGATACAGGAGTGTGCCATGACGCCTGGCTTTTTTCTGTTTCCTTTTGGTGGTTTCATACTTGCAAGTCAGACATTGAAGTCTTTTATCTTTTTTAGTTGAATCTGCCATATGTGAGAATCAGGTCTAATATTATTGTCCTGTATTTGACACATTCTACTGAGTGTTTATCCAAAGAAAAATGCTTTCTGCTTTCATGAGTAATCACTGGAACTTCTAATTGAGCAGACAACACTTTGGTTTGTATAGACATATCAATAATATTGATTATTCTAGTCACTGAACACTGGCTATCTTTACATTTTAGTTGTAGATTCCTCAATTTCTTTCTTTGGTGTACAAGTATTTGGTTCTGTTCACTAAAGTTTTCCCAATTATTTCATTTTGTTGTTTGTATCTACTTCAAATGAGATTTTCTTGAAGGTTTCTAGGTGATCTGCTACCAGTATACTGAAACATTCCTGATTACTTAATGTCTATCTTGTGATCTACTATTTAACAAAATTCATTTATTATTTCAAATTGGGAGGTTAGACTATAAGGATTTCCTGTCAATAAGATTATGTGATCTGTAAACAGAATAATTTTGTCCTTTATGAGCTGGGTGCTTTTTAATTATTCTGGGCAAAACTTGTGGTATTATTTTGAACACAGTGTTAACTTAGCACTTATGTGGCCCTAGCTTCAAATCCCTACAAAAAGTGTGATGTCAATTTTGGGTTGTTATATAGCGTTTGTTAGATTGCATGACACCCTCTCTGAATCTACTTTGTTGGGAGCTTTTGTCAAATGTAAGGATGCTTACTTTGTCATTTTCTGCATATATTGAAATGGTCATATGAATACTTTCCTTCCTTTTAGCATATTATATTTATTTTATTACATTTATAATTCTAAATCCATTGAGTCAGTTGCATTTCTATGATAAATTCTACTTGACCATGAAGACAAATTTCAAAATGTTTTATTTGGGTTGCTGATAGTATTTAGTTAGTATTTTGTCAATATGTTTATGAGAGGCATTGTACTTTAGTTTTTTTAATTGTACATTATTTCCTGATTTCAATATCACCTAGCTTTATAACAGACACATATAATATTCCCTACTTTTTGGTATGGATTTGAAAAGAGAAAACCATTTTGGTACTGGTTCTTCTTTAGGTGTTTGAGATATTTCAGCAGTAGGATATGTCAGGCTCATGTCTTGTCTTAGTCTGAGACAATTTATAACTAGTTTGATCTCATTTCTTGTTAGTCTGCCCAGACTTTCTTGGTCTTCATTAGTCAGTCTTGGTAGGGCAAACATATCAAGGAAAGTATACATTTGTATACTGTAAGCTGTATTATTTGTAAGCTGTCCAAGTTGTTGGCATATAAATGTTTATAAAATGGTAAACTCTGAAATCATATATAGACAAGCCACACTAACCGAATTTAGTAGGTTATGTTTATAAATCTATGCATATATTTGTAAAATAATAATCAAAGAACGAGGTCATCAATTTGAGAAGGATTTGGGGGCATGGAGAAGGTTGGAGGGAGAAAAGCAAAGGGGTAAAGAGATGTTATTATATAACTAAAAACTAATAAAAAAGAAAATATGTCATAGTTTCTTATGATGTTGTGCTCACACTTATCTGGAATGCCTTATTTTCATTTCCAATTTTGAGCATTAATTTTTCCTTTCACTATAATGATTTGCTTTAAGAAATCCTCTCTTCATTTCTTTTGGTCCTCTCTAACTGTTCTTCTAACACAGTGGTTCTCAACTTCCGAATGCTGTGACTCTTTAATACAGTTCCTCATTCTGTGGTGACCCCAACCACAAAACTATTTCATTGCTACTTTATTACTGTAATTTCTCCCATTATGAAATTATAATGTAAATATCTAATATGCAGGAAATCTAATAAATGGCCCCCAAAGGGGTTGAGACCTACAGATTGAGAACCACTCTTATTTCCCAATAATTTCACTCTTATCTTTATTGCTTCCTTCTGACTTTGGGCTGGGGTTATTTTATTGTTGTTGTAGTTTGCTTGTTTAACTACTTCCTTGAGGTACAGAAGTAGGTTTTCTTTTTCAGACCTTTCTTCTTTGAAATTGATACAGGGTATTATCTCAAGAAAGACTTGGTGATAGCCTGTTTCCCTGACTGCTTTTACCTCTTGTCGTATGCATTGATTTCTGTTCATTTGAGAGGTCTGTACCTATTACAGTCTTCACAAAGCTTTGCCTGAGAAAGTCCCATAAGAGGCGGCACTAGGGACAGATTAGCAGCCTAGACCACCTGTGGCCCATTGTGGACAGTATGTCACTGGGGAAGGTCAGAAGCTTGATGATGCTGAGCGCTGACTAGAGCCAAAAAAATATCAATGGATTTAGTCTACTGGAGATATGAGCTGGAAATCAAGTTTGATGGAGACTCTGAAGCCCTGGGTTGTGTGGTCCAATTGCTATCATCTCTGGCCTAAAGGCTTAGTATAAAGGTACAAGACTGGAAAATGTGGCCATGGATATATGCCTGTTCCGTTCACAGTTGGAGGCCCAACACTGTGGTCTAATGTAAGGTTAGGTTCATTTTCTGCTCTTTCCACTACACAGATGTTAGCCTTCACCAAACCACACTGCCACATATTAGAGCGGGGATGGTACTAATGCGGCAGAGAGCCAATACCAACTGTAGAACAGATCAGCAGAAGAACCTAAACCTGAAGACAGATGTGAAAAAAGCAATGGCTGTTGTAAAAAGGCTGCTCCATACTTGAGCGCATCTCTTCTTATTGTGCTAAACTTGGTTTGCACAGAATCTTTCTCTTGGTTTCCTTGGTGGTTGGGAAAGTATCCATATGGGGAGTGGAGAGAGACTGGATGATGTTTCTGTGGGAGGAAGATTACTGGGGAGCCTACCTCAGTATCTTTTTTCTTTTACTATCTCCTTCCTTCCTTTCTTTATTTGTGATTTTCAGGGTTTCTCTGTATGTAGCTCTGGCTGTCCTGGAACTTGCTCTGTGGACTGGGCTGGCCTTGAACTCACAGAGATCCACCTGCCTTAGCCGCCCAAGTGCTAGGATTAAAGGGGCACCACCACTGCCCGACTTTAGTATCTTTTTCACCCTCCTTTAGCTTTTTCAAAACAGTCTTTGGCTATACATGATGAATCCTGAATATCAATGATAATATGATTTATTTTTCTTTTTTGAGAAACTGAACCAAAATTTACATGACTGAGGTGAAGCTGTAATTTATATGCTTAGTATCTGAATATTTTCTTTAGCAATTTCACAGACAGAAATATGCTTTTTCCCATGCCTGGATAGGGAATAAACAAAATCCCTTCATTTCTGTTTAAATCTTGATCTCTTCTCAGTCCACAGAAAATGGCTCTCAGTGAAGATGGGAAGATACTCAGAGTCACCAGATAGGCAGCCACACTAATTCTTGTTTAATTGCATTTGCTCTGTCTCTCATCAGTTACAGATGTTTCAAGGCCATAGTAGGCCATTTGCCTACTGAAGAACCAGAGAAGCCAGTACTGTGGCTCAAAGCTTCAAAAGCCTTAGAACCAAGGAAATCTGACACAGCTTACTGTAAAATCTGGAGGGCCAGAGGACTGCTAATGCAAGCTGGAATCCAAGGCACCAAGCCTAAGTCTAAGGCAGGGCATGGCACTGCAGCCCTGCTTTCTTGGGTCTCACTGAACTAAACTAACCTTTGAGACTTTCATGCTTGAGTACAGCGAATTTTCATCACATCTACCCTTTCTTCTTCTCCAACTCCTCCCATGACCCCACTCAGAAGGATGCTCAGTTGTCTTTCTATTTTTCACCCTTCTGTGTTATTAATGACTAGAGTAAGCAGATACAGGCTTCCCATGTGTTCTCATTCACTTGTTTTCCTTAAACCCCAAGGTAAGGGGACACAGAGAACATGCCTCTAAGGGCAATAGAAATAGACTTCTACAATACATTCAGACTACATTTTCTTTTTTATTTATTTATTTATTTATTTATTTTTGGAGTGGGGTTGGGAGGCAGGGTCTTATTATGTAGCTTTAACCAGCCTGAAACTTGCTATGTAGACCAGGCTGGCACAGTAATCCGCCTGTCTCTGCCTCCTGAGTGCTGGGATTAAAGGTGTGCACCAACACTCCTAGCTTCAATCAGTTTTAGTGACATCAGTTTTATGCATAATGTCCCAACTTTGACACTGCACTCATCAGAACCGTTTCTGTAAAGAGCTGAGTTCAAGAGCTTTCTTCAAAGGCATTTTCTTTCCCGGATATTATTTCTAGAACCAGAACAATCACATTTAAAATATTACTCAAGCACTGGATGTCTTCCTGGGTGGTATCTGAGTTGGTCAGTCTGGGCCGCTGTGGCCAGTCAGGTGAGGGGCAGAGTCAGCTCTCCTATCTATGCCTGTGGTGAGGGATGAGTGGAGTCAGCTTTCCCAAGTGCGGGGGTCAGCTCTCCTATGAGGGGCAGGATCAGCTCTCCTGTGCCTGGTCATCTGGGTAGTTGGAACTCCCCAACATCTACCCCATCTATGACCCGCTGGAGTGTGTGATGAGATTGCTCCTGAGAAACCACAGCCAAAGGATCTCCATGACTTTGGGGAAACAGCAGGATATCCAAGAGGAGATTCGATGAGTGTGGTAGATTGAATGTAACCGGACCTCATAAACTCAAAGGGAGTGGCACTGTTAGGAGGTATGGCTTTGTTGGAGTCACTATGGCCTTGTTAGAGGAAGTGTATCATTGTGGGGGATGGACTTTGGGGCCTCCTATATGCTCAAGTCATGCCCAGTGTCTCAGACCACTTCCTGCTGCCTGCAAGATCAAGCTATAGTTCCTTCTCCACTCTCAGCACCGTGTCTGCCTTCATGGAACCATGTCTTGCCATGATGATAATAAACTAAACCTCTGAAACTGTAAGTCATTCAACTAATTATTTTCCTTTGTAAGAGTTGCATGGTCATCGTGTCTCTTCACAGCAATAGAAACCCTAACTAGGATAGTGAGAGTCCAGTATTGATGGTGTACTGTAGCACAAATAATAAAAACCCAGAGAAAGAAATTGGGGTCCAAACCGAAAACCAGAAAAGCAAAGCAGTCAAGCCACTAGCGAAGTTTGACCTCTGCCATGGTTTGGCGACTGCAAACTAAGCAGACTAAGCCTCTGTCTCTTCCCATTTTTATATTCCCTGTAGTGCTGTAATTAAAGGCATGGCTCCTTAGTACTGGGATTAAAGGTGTAGGACACCACCACTTGATTTATGTCTATACTGATCTTGTGTAGCTCAGAGTAGCCTTGAACTCACAGAGATCCATTAGCCTTTGTCTCCCAAATCCTGGGATTAAGGGTGTGCATCACCATTACCTGACCTCTGGTGGCTTTAGCTTTGCCTCTGGTCTTCAGGCACGATTTAGTTATTAAAATACAAATACTCACCACTACAGCATACCAGAAACCATAGGCCTTGAGCATGGCTAACAACACATTACCAAATAAACTTTGCAAATAAAGCTGTTGGGACAAAAGGGAGATACACAGCATGTCCCACGCCACTAAGACAAATGAAAAGGTGGTGGAAAGGTAGGAAAGATGCTGAAGAGAGTTATTTTTGCTTTTATTTGTTTTCATTTTTGTTTTTAAATTAATATTCTTATTTTTATTTTTTATTTCATTCTTATTCTTTCTTTTTAAGTTTTCCTTTTGGAGGGAATACTACCAGGGTTAAGGGCAGATATGGAGGCACTGGAAGGTGGGTGAGATTGGGATGTATGTTGTGAAATTACCAAATAATCAATTTTAAAAATGACAGTGGGGAAAAAGTTATTCAAGCAAATGAAAAGCCAGGAGCACTCCTGTATTCACTTCACTTTTGTGGAATTATGTTTGCCGCCAGCTGATAGTGTGTAGAAATAGCTGGCTGTAGGCAGGGGCACAGGTGAAACATCTGCTAATAGTGTATAGGAGATCCTCAAGAATGAAACTTTCTGGCTTCTTCTACTATAAAACTGGTAGCCACTTCTAGGAAAACACAACTTTTTTTCATCATTAACTATGACTATAATATATTACTATGGTTTAAGACGAAACTCGTTAAGAAGTTTGAGTTATTTTAGATGAGGAAGGAAGGGATATTTGAATAGCAAGGTGAATGAAGGGGAGACTCAAGGGGATAGAAAGGGGCACAGGTGGGAGACAGAAGCCATAGTAAATATTTGGTGTGTTCAGGAAATGCTAAGGAGACCAGTGTAGGTAAAGTACATAGAGTGAGGGACGTGAGGTCAGTGATGGCATCAGGGAAGGCCATGGATTGTAGTAAGGCTGATTTTTAAAGAGTAATATTACTGCCAAGAAGCTGTAAAATTAGAGTAGAGTGGCTTACTCCTGTAATCCCAGCAAGTTGAGAGCTACATAGCAAGTTCCAAGCTGAATTTGAGGTAGCTTTGCCACAGTTCTACTGGGAAGTTCAAACCAAGGACTTTTTCAAACCTACACCACCAAAGGACAGGACAAGCAGTAACTCCATTTAGGAATGAAGAGCCTCAAAGTCATGCTAGATTATTATTAACAAAATGCATTCTTATCACCAGGCGATGACTCATGTGCTTGTCATACAGCAGTGCTAGAAATTCTGGACACACCAGATCTAACCAACTTTACAAAGTCATCAGAAGACATGTTCAAATCTCCACCACTGCGGCCTGTCATAATCTACAAAGCTCACACTGGAAACCCAAAATATTCAGTCACAACAACAACAAAAATCACACACACGCACATGCACAATCTCAAAATGTGTTAAAGTTCACGTTTGTGTTGGTCTGCATTCATAGCTATCCTCAGCAGCATGAAGACAACAGAAGCACCTGAGGAAGCTTTTGTTACATCATCATCATCATCATTTACGGCTGGCAATACTTAAGCATGCATGGGCAGCCTGTTTGTGTCAGTTCTCCAGTTGTTCCTATCCTGGGCAGTCCTAGATACCTGTGTTACTGTCATAGAAAGGACCAAAAAACACTGGCGAGACATTACACAGGAAGACTGTAGAACCCTGGGTTGGAGCTTTTGTTACACTGGTATGTTTTTCAGGTCTCTAAAAACAGGATATAATTGGTAGAGTGTCCCTACATATGTTAAACTAGGCAAAACTGGTTATTGTTTTATAGAAATGCAAGTCCGAAGTGCTGCTGGTGTGCTGGATTACTGATGGCTGATGTGGAAGGATATAATATCTCTTTTTATTCGAATCTCTCTTCCTGCATGAGGAGAAAGGTGTGACGAGAAAGAACACACCCAGGACATGTGTGCCTCAGAAAATGTATTCAAATCTACTGGGCTCCTGCACATAGGCATGGGCAGACACCTGCATACGGGTGAGCAGCACTTGAGCCATTTCCCCCAGGGTTTGAAACAGTGACACCCGAGAAGGCATTTGCTATGGCTGGCGAACACTTATGACCTGTGCAGCCCTTTCACTAGGCTCCCCATTTAGAGTACAGATTTGTTTTCCATGAAAGAAAAATACACAAAATAAGCATTTCTAAATGAAGATGTCTGTTTTTAAAGATAGTAGTCACATATTTATATCCATGCAGGCAAATTATTAAACATTTAGCAGCACTGGCATATCCTTAGGAGAAAGATACGAGATCTACGACAGAAAGCACAGTGTGTCATAAGATATCTGGTTTTAAAACTTTCCACCTGCCAAATGAAGCCAAATTAATAATTTAGTTAGCTATAAAACACCACAATCAATACAACAGCTTTTAACTCAATTGGAGCACAATACTTTAAGACAATTGCCCTATAGACCACTCCATTCTGGTTTTGGCATGCGCGCGCGCTTGTGCGCGCACGCACACACACACACACAAACACACACACAGATTTCCCAACAAAAAACAGTATTTACACAGAAAACAATGTAGCATATAACAAAAACAGTGACTACCAAATACAAAGTAACTGTCTACTTATCTCAAACAGCAGAAAACAAAGTAGCCAAAAGCAACTCACAGTGGATGAACCACCCACAAGGTATGCTAACAGACACAAAGCAACCTACAGGCAGAGTGGGATAAAGATGGGCTACTTCCAGCAAGTTCTCAAGCACTGTCAATGTTCTATGTCCATGGACTCCCCTTTAGATAGCAGCCACGAAGCAGGCTAGTAATGAAATTCCCACAATGCCATGCTGTGGGACAACTATGCTATACAGGTCAAAAGGACCCTACAACATGCCCCCCCATTATGTTTAACTGGTAAGAAACTCAATAAAAAGATACTATAGAGCAAAATTAAACGAATGTCACATCCATAAAACAGCCACCATTGTAAAATTAACCCACAAAAAATTTAACATGTCAACTTTTTGAGAACAAGAAAAAGGCATAATGCGAACAGTGTGAATTACGGGAGCCCCTTGCTTGTGCTTCCACAGGCACAACAACAACAAAACCAAAAGTAACTAAGTGTGACTGATCAAAGAAAACATCCTGTGCAACAGGAAATACTCAACAAACAAGCTAAGAAGCTGCACAACAGGAACATATATGCAAACCACACATTTGGTTACAGGCAATCTACAATTGCAGTCAATAGTTAAAGATGCAAACCCTCATCACACTCAGGGCAGAAGACTTAATATCTTGAAATCTTGAAAGACACACAAGTGACAAGTGCATGGAAAAAGCTCCACTTAATAGTCATCAAAGACATTCAAATACAGGCACAGGGACATTTTACCCCACTCCTGTTCCAACAGGGCAACAGTTAACAAAGCAGGTGGAGACAAATGAGCTTTGTACACTGCTGTGGGGTGGGAGGAGTGGGGAGGGTAGAGACACTGCAGGACCTCACAAGAGTTTGACAAAATCAAACTTCCATATGATCCAGAAATGGAATTGCTGGGTATTTGTACTCAAGAGTTGAACTCAAGGTCTCAAAGATGTCTCAAAGTTCACTGCAACACTATTCATATCTGACATACTGCACAGACAACAGTAATGTCCATCAACATTCAACAAATGGACAAACACTGAAGACATCATAGTAAGTGAAGTAAGCGACTCAGACCGGCAAACAGTATAATCCCACCTAGACTAAGGCAAGTTCCCCTAATCAGAGCATGGAATGGCAGCTGCTAGCAGCTTGGGGCAGAGGACAATACCGGTTATGCACATATTTTATCATTATGGTGTTCCGCTAAGCAAGATGAGTCAGCGCTGAGATACTTACTGTACAACATTTTACTGTACTTCCAGTCAGTAAAAATGTCTGGAGACTTAAATATCTCTTATCAGAATAGGATACTGTGTTCTTCAGTAAAAGTCAAAGAAAAGTTCTTTCAAAGAAGAATCTTAATGTCTCCTTCCAAGGTTTTGCCCACCTGGCTGCAAGCCAGGGTAGCAGCTAAGAGGCCTTTCTCTGAGGAAATAGTAACATCGTATGAAAAGATGGCAAGAGAAAGTTTCTATTTATGGGCAGCATGTTTTTCCAAGAACAAAACAAATTGTCAGTTAATAATATCAAATTCCTTGTGAATGACAACAATCTGGGGCCCAGACAGTTCTCTAGCTTCTTGCTTCATGTCCATTCAACTAGTGTGGTTTTGGCTAATTCAGGATAGAAGCTGATGCCTTTAGTAGGCACTGCTCTGATCACTCTGGGTTAGTTCCACTAAAGGCTGTGTCTGCAGATACTGTTATGATTGTTCTGGATTAGTTCCACTAAGGGCTGTGTCTGCAGATACTGTTATGATTGTTCTGGATTAGTTCCATTAAGGGTTCTCTCTGAAGATACTGTTATGATTGTTCTGGGTAGGTTCCTCTAAGGGCTGTGTCTGCAGATGCTGTTATGATTGTTCTGGGTTAGTTCCTCTACGGGCTGTGTCTGCAGATGCTGTTATGATTGTTCTGGGTTAGTTCCCCTAAGGGTTCTCTCTGCAGATACTGTTATTAAAGTTCTCAGCAGACTGCCTTGGTGTTCTATTTTCTAATCCCCAGAATACTTGTCTCAGTATCTACACTGTGCCAATAGTAATTGCTCAAAAAATGCAGCCAGCCTAAACTACATGAAATCCTGTACCAGAAAAACAAACAACAACAACAACAACAAAATCCAATAATGGCAATGCACTTTTAAGGCCAGAAAGACTCTTTTATTTTAGCCAGTCTTAGACATACTGAATGTATGGACATCTTCAGGCCCCTGAGTCAGAACAACACTGATTTATGTGAAAAAAAATTAGTATCTATAGTCAACCTTTCTATGTAATACAATTATAATTGGGGACATAGTCCTCTCACTGCCCTCTGGCCAGGTTCCCTAATATGCTCCTTAAGCCCATTAGATGTTCTGTTCCCTTGGTCTCAGCAATGTTCTAGAGAAATGGAATCCTACAGCTGTCACCCCGGTACCCCTTCCAGGTCTCTAGTTTATTTTTTAGCTGTAATCTGCCCCCCATGACAACAGGATTTTCTTCTCCCATACTCCCCATTACAATTGTTCACATGGAAACATCATTTTCCCTTTTCTGTCTTTTATTTCCCACAGAGTACATGCTGGCTTGAGCTACCGTGAGACTTCCATGTTGAAGAGGTTGTCCAGACAATCCAATCCTTGTTGGCTGTGTGGTAGCCAGATATAAACTGTTCTTTCAGGTGTGCTTTAACCCTAGTCTGTTAAATTTGAGAAGCATTGAAGATCAAGTTATATATTCATGTATTTTGGTCCTGAATGTCAAAGTATCTGTAAGTGTTGGAGGGGCTTTGTTGGAGCTAAGTATACATGCTCTATAAGCATGAGGACCTAAGTACTGATCTCCAGAATTCCCACAAATCTCAGCACAATAGTGTTGCTCCTTTGAGAAGATCAGAATAGTTAAATCCCCAGCAACTAGTGTACCAGACATCCTGGTGTACACAGTTACAAACAAACAAGAGATCCTGTCTCACTAAAGAAATAAGACATGGACTGGCATGAGGTTGAACTTTGACCTCTACAGGTGCTGTAGCACACACATGCTCCTCCCCACCATAATACAGAGATCAGCATTTCTAAACTAATTGCGTTGGCTGTATAGAGCAAAGTTGCACTTCAAGATTTTTCAACGATCCCGACTTTCTTTTTAAAACCAAGTGGTTTAATGGTAGCGTGGGCTCATGTGACTGTGAAAGTATTATAGAAAATGGTTCTTCTGTTGGCTGCATAAAGAAGAATGTTTATAAAATACAAATGAATTCATGAACATTCTTATGTCAAATTTTATAATGAGTTAAGTGGCCCTTACTTATACTTCTAAGCTTTGCTTCTGAACAACTCATATTTAACATAATTTCACCTTCCGAAGACAGTTTTCATTTTATACAGCATCACTGCATATTTTTATTTAAGGGCCATAATATATTCTTTCCTGGTTTAATAATAAGCAGTTTGTTAAGTAATCAAAATATCACTTTTGTAGCCAAATAGGCACATGCATGGGGAGCCCAGAGGTCATTATTGGGTACCTTTCTCAATTGCTCTCCATCTTATTCTTTGAGAAAGGGTCTCTTCCTGACTGATTTGCTAGGCTGAGCAGCCAATGAGCTCCAGGAACCCATCTGCCTCCTCTCTCCTCTTCCCCTCTGTATCAGGGTTAGAGACAGTCTGGCTTTTATGTAAGTGCTGGGAATCTGAACTAGATCCTCATGCCGTGTATTCTATCAACTAAGCCATTTCCCACATCATTCATAGAGTAGCTTGAACAAAAATATTACTTGTAATTAAAGTGTATTAAGAAAAGGCAACTGTCATTTAGAAAGGACAGCCATATAAGACTACAAGAAAGAGGAGCCAGAGTGATAAGCTCAGTGGGTAAAGAAACTTGTCACCAAGTGATGTGGGCGGGTCTTCTGTTTTGTGTTGATTTCATTGGTTAAATAAAGAAACTGCCTTGGCCCTTTGATAGGACAAAAAATTAGGTAGGCAGAGTAAACAGAACAGAATGCAGGGAAGAAGGGAAGTGAGGCAGTAGCCATGCATCTCCTCTCTGAGACAGAAGCAGGTTAAGATCTCTCCTGGTAAGCGACCACCTCATGGTGCTACACAGATTACTAAATATGGGTTAAAGCAAGATGTGAGAATTAGCCAATAAGCGGCTGAAACTAATGGGCCAGGCAGTGTTTAAATGAATACAATTTGTGTGCTGTTATTTTGGGGCATAAGCTAGCCAGGCATGAGGGAGCCAGGTGGGACGAAAAGCAGGCCTGCCGTAGCTCCTTCTACAACCAAGCCTAAAAATCTGAGTTCAATCCCTGGGAGCTGCATCGTGGAAGGAGAAACCCAACCCCCACGTATGCACTGTGTACTGTCTGCATGGTAAACAAAGAAATAAATGTTGGGAAGAAAGAGCAAGATTACACGGTCTTCTAGAGAACCTGAATCTTCAAGTAGAGGGGAGATTTTTATTAATGAATGACAAGCTGGAAGGAAGAGGCCTGTCAGGAGTCTCATCTAAGCCTCACTTTCTGCAGGGAAGGCACTGGACAGAGGAAACCAAGGCTCCCTGCCTGGGTTCACTGCATGAGCACCAGGGACGCCAAATTCTAACTATCTGGACTCTTTTCCTAATACACCATTGTCTGATCTCCCAAATTGCAGGCTGTATGTACCTAATGATTCTTCTAAAACAGTCCTGGGAATTTGTAGTGTTGAGAAATTATTTGGGTCATTGTTTCTATCCAAGGTGAAAAAGAACTTAGCATAGTGGGTTACTATTTCTATTCTTTTCTTTTGGGGGAGAGGCTACAATAGAACAACACCATTTACTCCTTCCCTTCCTTCCTCCAAACCCTCCTATATACTCTACCTCTCTTTTTCAAATTTGCAACCTCTTTTCTCATTGGCTGCTATTACATGAATATATGTATATGTATACACATTTATATTCCTGAAAATAACCTGCCAGTCTATATGTATATGTTCTATATATATTGTATGTATATGGTTTTGGTTGGTGTTGGAGAATCAACTGGTGTGATCTTCCATGGGGAAGACTATTTCTCTCACTCTCGGTATTTCTTAGTTGCCTGTAGTTCTTTGTGGAGGGTTAAATCCTCCTGGTCTTCCCTTGTCCACTTTGGCATATCTATTTTAGCTGTCCTCATTCAGCTCATGTTTAGGCAGTCATGTTGGTGAGACTGCATGGGTACAGCTTCTGACATTAGACTCCCAAAACATTATAGGCTATTGCTATTGTCTTGGGTGCCCTCAGAGATGTAAAATAAGTTTCTACTGCTAAAGACAAAACACCATTCACTTTAGACACAGAGCACAGAGAATCTGAGTTGGATCTGACTTGAACACCTCCTCCCTGAGGACTAGCTGGCATGATACCAGAAGGCTCCACGAAAACTTCCAAAGGAGGGGAGCAACCAATTACCCAGCTCTGACACCTATGAACCACAACAACCACCAGTGTTGAATGATAACCCTAGTATATGGTAGTGGCTGATGATAACCAACATCTCTCTAAATAAACTTAAGACCAACAAGACAGAAATAATGCCTGGTACTAGAAACCTAACCAACTACCCAAGGCTAGTGAAATCCTGGACCTTAGAGAAGAAGCTACAATCACCACTTTAGTAAACCAGCAAAATCTAGAATTACAGCCCAAATATTTGTTCTTAAACCCACAGTTAAGTGTAGTACTCACCCATCATCAAGGAAACTTCACTTTGAAACTGAGGGAGACAATTACAAAAACATACAACCAATCAAAATAAAGAGTTGTGGAGCTCAGTCCCAATGGATACATTTGCAAAATGCCTAAGGATCAAGGATCATCTTGAAGGACTGGAAAAGACTGTAAGAACCAGAGGATCAGGAAGTGGGTCTTTTCTATTTTAATAATCTGTGACTATAATATTCACAATGGTTTCTGAATTCTCATTTTCTTTCAGTGGAGGCCAAGCTGCCTACCAACACCAATAACCTGGCCTGAACATGAAGCTACTTTGGTTCTTCTGTACCCAACTGATATTGATAATGTGAGTGGGACTAAAAGAAGGAAAGACCAGTTCATGCCTGTTCAGACCACTGACCCACATAATGGGGAACAAACTGGAACTGTATTAGATTAGGCCCACAGATGCTGGAAAGACATTTGCTAATGGATAACCAACACAGTAGTCTTAAAGGACTGGGTAGAAGATAGATAAAAGCACAGTTTATGAACTTTAATAAGACAAGAAAAGAAACCAAATAAAATTTGGTAAATTTTTCTTTCATTTTTCACTCAGTAATTTCACAACAAGTTGATAATCAGAAATAGAAATGAAAGGATAGATAAAAAAATCATGTCACTCACAATAAAAATATTTCCTGAACATTTTTAAAAATGTGGATTATTTTTTACTTGTCAGATGGCTCATGTTTTAAGAAACTCACAGTTCTGAAAACTTCTGAAAGCTAGATTTTCATAAGTACGTAATAAATGGATTAGTTCAAACTGTCTACAGTCAGTATTTGCCTTCACATACTTAGAAATCAGTTCCTACAGTGTATCCACTCGTGTAACAACTCTCTTTTGACATCAAATCTAAAGGACTGTGTTAGATGCCATCCACGGAGGACTGAGAAACATTTAGTTTAATAATTTTTCCTTACTTAACAGAAATAGGCAAAAGAGGGAAAAACACATATTTGGGGAGTCATACCTAAGAAAACAATGTAATTGTTATCTACACAGGTGGTGAAGGACAGCATGAAAAGCTGTTCTTCTAAGTAATGGCTCAGTGTGCGATCATGATTTCAAAACCATGCTCTGAGTGTGAAAGAATAAGCCAGGCAAGTAAGCACGAGAGAAAGCTAAGAGGGGAGAATATTCATTGTCTAGAAAGGAGTCCAACTGGACTGAACTCTCAAAGTATGTACAGAAACTGTAGATACAAGTTATACCAGATAAGCAAGGCCTTCAGGTGGCAATCTAGATAGTAATCAGAAGGAAAACTGCTTTTGGAATGAAGAGATAAAAGGAAATAAACATGGAGCTGTTGCCTACTAATATAGACTGGGAAGGAGGAGAGACTACTTAGTGTTGCAGAATATGAGTTTAACTATGTAAAGACGTGTTGCATTTAATTATGCAAAGATGGGCTGAAATTGTTTATGTTGTGGAATATTTGTTTAACTATATAAAGATTATTGCATTTGTTTAATTGTGTAAAGATGTATTGCTGTTTTACTTTGCTTGCCTAAGGCACCGTAATTGGTCTAACAGAAAGCTAACGGCCAATAGCAAGGGAGGACGTATAGGTGGGACTTCCAGGTAGGGAAGGTAAGTAGGAGGAGGAACTTAAACTCAGGGGAAGAGAGAAAAAGAGAAACCAGAGAGACACCAGGGGCCAGCCAGCTAGACATGGAGGAAGCAAGAAAGTAGGCCTAATGAAAGGTAAAAAGCCCCAAGACAAAATGTAGATGAATAGAAACAGGTTAAATTAAGTTAAAAGGGCAAATGAGACAAGCCTAAGCTAAGGCTGAGCACTCATAATTATTAATAAGTCTCTGTATCTGTATTTGGGAGCTGGTTGGCAGCCTAAAGAAAATTCCAACTATAACTTAAGAAAACTAGCTAGGAGACACAAGCAAGTGTTAAAATGTACTATCACAACAAATGGAGTCTCAGAAGCATCCAGAGAAAGCAGTGGGCTTAGGAAGACAGGGAAGCAACATCAACGGGCAAACACAAGGCTAAGTCTTTATGCAGGTAGTGGTATGATGATGTCACACCTTTCCAAAAACCTCATCTGTTAAAAGATGTTCAGATAGTGGAAGCTTCCATTTTTGCTATTAGAGATCAGTATGACTTCATATAGGGTAAATACTTAAGCAGTTTATCAAGGACATCAAGATTTGCCCAAAAGGTACTTCCTAAGACACACTCTATTTCTTGGGCATCCTCATTGCTGGTCACTAAAGTCCCAAGAGACCCACTTAGTTTTGCCTTGGTGAATGTTCCTGAGGACCTTTTTGAACTCCCCTGAAGCAGAATATCCTTAGAGATGCCCCAGTGAATATATGTTGTTTCAGTTCTGTAACACACTGACTATGGGTCTTACCTAAATTGCATAATTCAAAACATACTGATATTACAAATCAACCTAGGTAGATGATTCCTTTGCAGTAAACCACAGGTTTCTATTGTCTCATTTGAAAGCTTCTGTTTGATAAACCACGGAAACCTACGGCTGATGGAATATGTCTGCCGATGCTTTCCAGAAAATCTTGCATGACAACAGTTTGCATTTTCTTTGTAATGACAATGACATCCCAAGTTATTTGGTATCTTACTACACAAAGTGCATATCATGTAAACATTTTTCAGTTTGGTCATTGCTACTTCTTCCAACATTTCAAATTTTCAGATTACAATCTTCCATGCCTTTTTACTTTCATTTTTGATGATTTTCTTTGGGAAATTTTGTATGGATTTGGAAGGATGAAAATGTACACAACGGCAGCCTCTTTAAACAAAATAATTCATTAGAAAAAATGCCAGCCACCAGTGGAAGTATATAGCATGATGACTGCACACAGAAAGCCCCACTGTGCCCTCCTGATTACACCAAGAGCAGTAAAGTTAGAGATTTACTAACTGGACACACCTGACCGCAAGGATGAAAGCCTACACTCCAGATCCAAACCCTGAGGCCATTAAGGGCAAAAGTTCAGATAATAAGTACAGAGAAATCAGAATGGTACAGTATAACTGGAAAAGAGTAAGACATTAAGACCCTCCCTTTTGGGAGTGTGTGAGGGAAAAGGGCCACGTAGTAAGACAAAAGGAATGCAATTAGGGAACAGCTCAGTGCTTATGCTACACGGTGAAAATGCTGCATCATATCCCCTTGAGGAATGAAAATTACTCTTAAATTGTAGGAGTGTCTGGTCTTCAGAAGCAGTCCTTTCCCAGGGTTAGGCATTTGGATAAGGGCCTTCATTCCCTCAGGGGCTTGAGGAAAGTTCCTGCTTGCTAAAAGCAGTCATTCTCCTTGTCTCTGGCAGAAAGGACTTAGGGCTCTTCCATTGCTGTAAGAGAGCACCTGGTGAAGTTACTGAACCTTTAGAACAATAGGCGTTTGGATACTTGCTGAACTTAACCACTTCTGCCCCAGGAAAAATGCTGCAATAAAGTTAATGGCTGTTTTCTTTCCAGAATCCTTGAGTCTGCTTTCAACCTTGTCTATGGCTAAACTGTTGTACAGTTATAGGTAGTCAGCCTTCTGGGACAAAGGAACAGGGGTTGGAAAGGCTGGAAATATGGAGGAATGAAGAGGTGTTTTGTTTGCTTGTTTATTTGCTTGTTTTGTTTTGATTTTTTAAAAAATTTTCTTTTGGGGATGCTGCAGGGTGAGGGGAGGATATGGGTGACTGGGAGGTGAGTAGAATTGGTGTGCATGACATAAAATTCCAAAAGAATCAATAAAGAGATGTTAATTCTTTTAAAGATGGAAAAAAGGTGTAGTTTTTTTTTCCCCAACAAACAGGTGGTCATCCCAGTTCACCTTCAGATCCTGAGAGTCCCTCACGCCTCCACATCTCTTCATTAAGACCTGAACCCCTCCAGAGCAGGTCTCTGGCAACATTGATATATTTTGAAGATTTAACCAAAACCTGGAGGAAGTGGGTAATTCATTAAATAATGGGAACTAGCCAGAGCCACGCACAATTTGCCCATTCATCCCATGTATTCAAAACAACTTACCATGCTATTCTTGCTGTACACTACCAGGCTCCAAATGAGGCTTTTGAAGAACCTTGATATACAATGGAAGTACAGGACAGAGCAAGCCGATGAAGAGCATGGCTTCTTATGCCTCACAGAATGAGTCTGAGTCCTATATCCAACCACCTTCTACATGGATGGCTCTGGGTAGGACTCTGAACTTCACCTCTAAAATAGCCATTAAAAGGTAACTGTTTCATGGGGTATCTGTGTAGACTGCATTGAGCGACACAGCTAAAGAGACCATGCCAGTACCTGGTTCCCAACAAGCTTTATATACACTTCTGTTGCTTTTATTGCTACTGCCATTGCTGTTTCTCAGCATCATCACTGCAGTTCTCTGGTCCCATGTTTAAAGTATTAACTTTGAAGCAAATCTTTAAACTGAGGAGCATCACAATCATTCATCCATTTCTGTCCTCTGACTTTGGGTGATATAGTCTGTTAGCATCAAGGTCTTCTATGCTTTAACACTGACTTTAGAACAAATAGCCCAACTCTTATGGGACTGGAGAGATGTAACTTAGCAGTTATGTTCACTGGCTCCAGAAAACCCTGGTTTGGTTCCCAGCAACATGTGGCAGCTCACACCCATCTGTAAATCCAGTTCCAGGGGCTCTGACACCTACTTTAGATCTCCTCAGGCACTGTACACATGTGGTGCACATACATACATGCAGACAAGATACCAACACACATAAATAAAAATAACTTTTTAAAAAAAGTTTTCAATCATGGTTATACACTGGAATTAACTAGACTACTTTTAAAAATTAATATCTCTTTGTATTGAATTGTGTTAGAATGTTTGATTTTAAAATTGGTGTTTGATTAGCTGAATTGAATCTTATAAATAAAGAAGTGAAATTAATTTTGTATCAGAATTTATATAGTATTTCCATTGATTTCTGAGAGGACCCTAACCTTAATTCTGCTATTTTATACCAGGTATTTATGCAAAGTAGCGCTCTCAACGCTGGCAACTCTCAAAATAAAATAATAATCAATCTGGAAAATGTTAAGTAGGCTCTAAATCTTGCAACATCAAATATTCACTCAGGATTTTACTCAGCATTTAAAAGTAAATAAGTAAATAAATCTCATTAGAACATCTTCTTTCATACTTAATATTAAATTTATAAGTATACATAATTGTTTATATTTAATATTTTATATATAATTAAACACATACAATTAATTACTATGCAAATTTACTTGTCTTTAAAATGGTAAAATTTTACATAAATACATATAAATATGTATATATATAATGAGCAGTGAAGGCAAAGGGCTCCAGGAAGAAGAGTTTCTCTTTATTAATATAAGCTAAATCACCTAAAAATATTCCAATAACTCTGCCTTTATGTCTTAGATAACACATAAAGATATTACAAAATTATATATGCATATATATATATACACACATGTTTATATAATTATATATATTACATGTATATAATACATGTATAATTTTATATACACACATATACCAAATCATTTTTTAAAATAAATCTCTTTATTTGTTATTACTGGTAAATGTTAGCTTATACACATTATATATATATATATATATATATATATATATATATATATATATATATATACTGTAGTCCAGTAAAATTTTCTCATGCTGGGATGGGTTGCAAATGCATGAAGTCTGAGAAGCCATGGACTAATGCCTGAGCGAGCAGGCCAGGGCAGAGTATCCAGTTTTTCCTCGGCCTCTGTGAAACATGCCCTCCCACTGGACCTCTCTGAGGTGGGTCTCATGATCGGTCATCCTGTCTTTCAGGTCACAGACTGTCTTTATGTAGTATCTAAGGCAGAAAGGCCGAGTGATTGGAATAACGTTCAGGTTGCTTCCATTAATAAAGAGAAATTCTTCTTCCTGGGGCCCAAGTTACACCCCGCAGCAGCAAAGGGCCATTCCCTTCACTGCCCACCTAGTGTTTCAGTTCCTCGAGAACCAGGAACAACGGGCAACAGCTGGGGAAAAGGGATACTTACTATTTCAGTATTTTTTTTTTTTAAAAAAAAACATTTGCTTACTTTTATTTTATGATTTCTGCATGTATGTTAGCACCATGTGTGTAACCCTGGAAACAGGGTTACATGCGATTGTAAGCAGCCACAGGGGTGCTGGGAACCACATTTGAATCCGCTGTAAGAACAGCAAGTGCTCTTAAGTGATGAGCCACCTCTCCAGCTCCACTTAGCTTTTTAAAAACAGTAACAAGGGAGGGGGACTGGAAAGATGGCTAAGCCATTAAGAGCATGCAGTGCCCCTGGAAAGCAACCAAGATCAATTCACAACACCCATGGTGAGTGGCTCACAACCACTTTTAACTCCAGTTACGGGAGAGCCAAGTCCTCTTCTGGGCTCCGTGGGCACCTGCATTCACACATGAACATACAAATCATCTAAAAATAAACCTTAAGAAAATATAAAAAGGACTCGGGAACCATGGGTGGAAACATATCTATCTCTCCCCTCCCTCCCTGCTTCCTTCCACATGCTAATGATCACCATGGTCTTCTTTGCTGGCAGAGGGTCTTGTCTACACATGACTCCTAAACAGGGTGGTGGTTACTTAAGATGTGCATGGCAATTGTAATTTGACAAAATGAAGTAATAGTGAAGAAGAGAATGATGAAATGTGCCAGGGTGACCCTTTCCTTCATATGATGTCACTCTGTGCCATGTGCTGATGCTTGACAGCACTGTATCTATCTTTGATCACTTTTACAATCCTTTCACACCTTGCCAGTGCTTTACAAGTAAGTTTATGGGATGCTCCAAACCCTCTGTGTGGATGGAATAGACTCCAGGAGAAGACATCACAAAACCCACTCTGCTCATTCATAAATATGTGTGTGTATACATATACATATATATATATATATACATACATACATACACACACATATATACATACATACACACACACACACATATATATAAACCTAGCTGATGACCTTTGACCCGAAAGTGGCAGTAAAAGAGACCCACAGGTTCCACTCGTAAGTCAGCTGCTTGGCTTGCTGTTTCTCTCTCTCATCTGCAGCTGGTTCTTCCACTTTTGTCTCGATGCCTTCAAAGTAATATATGAGGGTTGGCATCAACCTCTTCCAAGATCCTGTTCTTGTTGTTATTTTTTACCTCCTCCCATGAATCACACAATGTTCTTAACAGAATCGAGAGGAGTGAATCATTTCCATAAGGTTTTCAATTTACTTTGCCCAGATTTCTCAGGGGAGTCACTATCTAGGGCAGCTCCAGCCTTACAAAATACCTCTCTTCAATAACATTTGAAAGTCAGAACTTCTCCTTGATCAATGAGCTACAGAGCGCTGGATGGGGCAGGAGGCAGGAAAACTACGCAACTTTTACCATACATCTCCACCAGAGCTCCTGGATGACAGAGCCAATAGTCAGGGAGCAGCAAAGTAATAGTTGTAATGAATTCTGCTTGTTTCCAGAGCAGTCTCACAACTGGAAATAAAATATTCAACAAACCATGTTGCATACAGATGTACTACTATCTCTTGGTTCTCTTGCAGAGTACAAGCAGAGTAAACCTCACTTGAGTCTTGAGGGCCCTAGCATGATGGTCAATGAGCCATGGGCTCAACTTACAGTCACAAGGTACTTAAACTCCTAAGAAGAGAATCAGCCTGTCTTTGAAGGTAGGCTACAGAGGTCCATCTAGCCAAGAAAGCCATAGAGGATAGCTTCTCACATCAGGCTTTCTGTCTCCATGGAAACATCATCATCAATGATCTTAGTGGAGCTTCTGGGTAACTTGCTGCAGTGTCTACAGTAGCCTGTGCTACTCTTCTGCTTGTAAGTCAGGGATATGCTTTGGGTTAAGACTCGTGAATCCTCTGATTTAGGCTTTTGCCAAAAGGAATATGGTGGCTGTATAATGCTCTATATAGATGACCACATATTCCTCCAGGTCAGAGAAAGCTATGTTTAATTCCCTTTCATTCTCTGGAGCAGCACTTTTTATTTCCTTCAAGTCTTATGGAGAAGATGTTAGGAGTCAGTAAGTCCTCCCACACTCACAGACTGGCAGAATTAACATTGTGAAAACAGTGCTATTGTCATAAGCCACACAACACAGTCTCCCATCAAAACGGCAATGACATTCTTCTCAGAACTAAAACCATACCTTAACTTACAATTGATATGGGAGCCAAAGCAGCCCTAAACAGGAAGAACAACGACGGATGCAACACAGTTCCTGATGTCAAATTTTACTATGCAGAACCACAGTAACAAAGGCATCATGGTAAGGTCATAAAAACAGACACGAAAATCAATGGAACAGAACAGGGGACGCAGAAATAAACCTATACAGGTACAGGATCTTAAACATACATTAGAGGGGAGACAGCTTCTTTTATACATGATGCTAGGAAAACTGGATTGCCATACATAAATAAAAGAAACTAGATTCTTATCTCTGACCATGATTTTTTAAAGGTAATTTCAATTACCTTTAATTAATTTAATTCACTGTCTAAAGCACCGTAAGATAAGACTCGAAACTTTAAAACTACTAGAAGAAAGACAGGCAAATACTTTATGATGCAGGCAGAGGCAAGGATTTTTTTGAAAAGGACTCAAATAGCACATGGAATAATAACCAAACAAATGTCAAATGGGGTTACAAAATAGCTGAGAAGTTTCTGCATAGCAAAGAAAGACCAGAAAAGCATCTTTGCCAATTATATACAAGACAAGGGATTAATATCAAGGATACAAAAAGAACCTTAGAAATTAATCATCAAAAAAAAAACAAACTATCCAATCAATAATAGACCAATGAACTAAACAGACAGTTCTCACATCTAAATGACCAATAAATACTTTATGTTCAGCATTCTTAGCAATCAGGGAAGAGCAAATCAAACCTGTGTTGAATCCCATCTTAACCCTGTCAGAATGGATCAAGGAAATGATCAGAATGTGATCAAAGAAAGGATCAGAGGACAGAGGGATCTTCGCTCACTGCTGGCAGGAATGTGAAACTTGTGCAGCCCCCTTGGGGATCAGTGAGGCCGTTTCCCAAAAACTAAAAATAAAATACCCTATGGACCAGCTATCCCACTCTTGAGTATGCATGCAAACAAATTTAAGTCAAAGTACAACAGGGATACCTGCATACTCATGTTCTCTTCCATACTGCTCACAATACTCGGACAAAGGGCCAATCTACACGAGCACTGACAGAAGGGAAGATACAGATGAAATAATACGTACTCGCGATGGAATTTATTCACACATAAATAAAAGAAATAGTAACCTTTTAAAGAAAACTGATGGAAGTAGAAATTGTTATGTTATACAAAACAAGCCAGACTCAAATATTTTACATGGTTTCATTTATATGTGAAATCTAGACTTGAGAGTGGGAGAGAAAGAGAGTAAAAGAGAGAGAGAATGAATGAATGAATGAATGAATGGGTGTTTCTTCTTTCTATTCACAATGTGACTAAGTGGCAATACCAGCCCAGCTTTGGAATAAGAGTCCAACATGCCTTCCTCACTACCCTTCCTCACTTCTAGTCTTCTAGTTACACAAGAGTAGAGAGTTCTTCCTTTCATGTGAACTTACAGAGGTCACTGTGAGCTTATTAACTAGAATAATTTCAATGGTATTGTGTCTCAGGGAGTAGGAGAAAGAAAAGCAGGAAGGAGAAAGGCACAATCAGAGTACACCCAACTGTTACCAATTAAACTCACTGTTTTAATGTGGGCATAGTTTATGCTTCCCCCATACAATTATATTAGCAACATTAAAATATCAATACAGCAAACATAATGAAGATAATGAAAAAATTCAAATGCTGCAAAAATCACAAAATTGTAACAGAGACACAAAATAAGAAAATTCTATTAAAATTTGTTTCAGAACTCAGGAGACCAAGGCAGGCAGGTCTCTGAAATCAAGGCCAGCCTGGTCTACAGAGTGAGTTCCAGGACAGCTAGGACTACACAGAGAAATCCTGTCTGGAAAAATAAAAAATAAAAAGTAATAATAATAATAATAATAATAATAATAAATGGCTCAGAGAGCCTTACTCCTGTAGTGTTGATACAAACTATCAATAAGCTAAAATAGCTAAAAAATAAAACATGTAGAAACAACAAAACACCATACAACTAAAAAATATGCCCTTTAAATAGTCAGTACAATGAGGATCACTGAAAGGAAATATTCTTGCAGTGGTATGGAACTTAGTGCTGTCTTGGTTGACTTGGGGCACTGCTTTAGTTTTGTTTTTACTCTTTATAGGAACTCCAATAATTAGCAGATTTATTTACTGTAAACTAGATGATGGTACTGAATTAATATAAGCTGCAAACTTGGCAGAATTCTCCAGAGCCTCCTTGTAGAGTAGAATTCAATAATTCACTTTCTGAGTAAACAGAAATAAACAGATATATTATGAGTATATCACAATATATACCCTTCCCTAAACTATTACTGATGAGTTCAAGGGCCAGTTTGAAGTTACAGCCTCTATAGTTAGCATGACTTAGAACTCATGTAGCCAAAGAAGAAAATGAATGAGATAGGTCTTCCTCAGTCAACTCAGGGAAATTTGTGGCTTGTATTTCCTAATTTGCTTTTTGTTGCTGTGATAAAAAGACCACGACCAGAAGCTACTTGAGGAGAAAGGTTTCTTTCATCTCATAACTCATAATCTGTCATGAAGGAGTCAGAGTAGGAACACAAGGAAACCTGAAGCGGAACCACAGAGGAGTTCTGATTACTGGCTGGCTCCCAGTGGCTTGCTTGGGCACCTTTTCTATAATGACACCACCTACAGGGAGCTGGGCCCTCTCACATCAGTCATCAGTCAATAAAATGTTCCTCAGGCTTGCTTAAGGCCAAGCTGAGGGAGGCATCTTGCTTAAGGCCAATCTGACAAAGGTAGTGCCTCAACTGACTTGACTTGGGGCACTCTTCCCAGACAACTCTAACTTGTATCTAGGTAACAAAAACCTAACCAGAACAATCTATTTTTTTTTTAACCTTTAGATCTTCCGATAAGAAACTAAGAGTGTCTTTCCTATGGCATTGAGTTGGTTTAAAATATTGCATAGAAAAACTACTTCTATGGTACTAAGTTTATCAATAAACAAAAATCAAAACCCCAAATAAACAAAAGCCACACCAAATCAAAGACATCTTCTTTATCAATAATATGCCTCTTGTCATGTGGATTCAAATAGTTGTCTGGAGGCCTTGACATAATCTAGAACTCCTTCAAGTTATGTATGTGAATTTTTATCTAATTTAGTCTCTTAACTCACAGTTCCAGCTGTAGAACACACCACCAGATAAATCAGTTCTAAATCTTTTACCTGCGTAGCCTTCTTTTAGGGAGGTTTCTCTATAAAAAGTCATGTGATCTTTCCAAACAATGCTGTCTTCCTCTTGTCATTGCTGTTCAAGAGGCCCCCCATTCAAATGTTATAGGCTTTGGGTGAGAACCAATGACCTCATGTGACCACCTCTGTCATGACGATGATAAAGATGTACTTAATGAACCATGCCTCCTAGAAACTTTGGTGTCTCTTTTGGTGCCTGTCCTGGAACTAGCTCTTGTAGATGAGGCTGGCTCTTAAAGTCAGAAAATATTGATTTGTCTAAAAGCCATCAGGATTCACTGCTAGTTCTCTTTTTAACGCTGACTTTACTCAAAAGTTCTAACTGTGGGAGACAGAATACCTTAGCCTATCCCTATTCTTACCCACAAAGATTGCTCACATACTGATCTTTGAAGCCTATGGGTACACTAAGTGACAGTGAGGAATTAGAATTAAAGACAGGATTAAGTTTGCTAATCACCCTGCCTTAAAGAGATTACTGTAGATTAATTAGAAAGGGCAAAGCAATAATCAGGTCATTAAATTAGGAAGGAGAAAACAGAAGAAACAAAACCAGAAAGACCAGACTAGCCATGCTGGGACTGAAGACAGTGTCAGGCATGAGCAAAGAGACAGACAGATTCTAGAAAGATAAAAAAGGCATCCATATTCTACATGGGTTTTCTCTGGACCCTCTCTAAGGGAATATGACGCTGCTAATGCCTTGACTTTGCCCAGTGACACTAATTTTGTACACATTTGAGAATTCTGACTTCAAATTCATTTGTACATTTAGACAATAAATTTGTGACAATTCATTACAACGGTAACAAGCAACATGTTCATATTCAAAATATGTAGGAGGAACCAGTAGTTTCATTTCCTTAAAATATATGTGTTGTATTTATTCTGCTAGATTATGATGATTCATTGACTTCGCCTCATTTGTATCTGCTAATTACTAGAAAGTTTAAATAGATTATAACATTGTGGCTTAAGAAAAAGAAGCATATAACCATCAGAAGTAATTTAACATATGACGTAAAAATATTAAGTGTTTAATGGACAAAAATGTAATTAATGGAAGGACACTATTGGCTGATACTATGGAAACTGATCTAACCACCATTTTATTCAAGAATTGGGGAAGGACAGTTTGCCAAAGGCATGAACATTTCGAACAATGATGAGTATCAAGGCACAAACGCTCCTTGTGTCTTGGATCATTTCTTTTTCTTCTCATACTCCCCTCTACAGTGACGCATGAAACTTGCCAATGATCTTATTCTGAATGCAGGGGCACGCCTACTTCCAGGAAACTGCAACGACATCTCAAACTTAAAACCACAGTGATGTGTCTAAACATATGTAGAAGTATCCAAAATATTAGCCCAGGGAAACTCTTCTCTCTGAACAAAGTTAGAACCAATGTCCCTGCAAGACTGGTGAACAAAGACACTTAGAGAATCTTAGCTGATGGTATGAGAGGAACCTTGCAACTGATCCTGCAAATCTTGTCTTACAAAGAATGAAATCTCCCAGGTTTTGATCATCAAGACACTTAAATGCAAGATACCATAATGTACTGCAGTACATGAAAGTTGTACATGCAAAGCAATGAGTCTGTTTCGCTCCAAGAGGAGACTTGGTGCCCTCTGGTGTTGGATTTCACCTTTACAAACTACTCCTTCACAGACGTTCATAGAAACACGGAGGTGAAAGGCTGGATAGCAGCCAATAATGTAGCACAGATTCACAATTTTTAGTGGAAAATTTTCATCATGAATTATTAAATATTCTATTTTTATTCTGAGGACATATTAGAAAAGCGTTACTAAAAGGTTGAGCCCTGAGAGAGTGAAAGGGGCATAAGAGAGAGGAATGGGGAGTAAATATGATCTAAGTACATTATACAAAACTTCCAAGGAACAAATAAAAACGACTTTTTAAAAAGTTGAGCCCCTCACATAAAAAGAGACCTTGCCTGTATGATCTGTACCTCCCCTTTAGCTTTACAAGGAGAACAAAGGCAAGAGATCTAACATCGTGCAGCAAAGTAGTGACTAAATAGAACGTGATGTTATTAGAACAGCATAATTTATCAATGTTTCATAAAATGGTAGACATACAAGATGGAATATAAAGATGATGTCTGTGATAACATTGCCCATCATAAGAAATAAAACAAACTTAAGAGTTTCAACCTTCTACATAGCAACCCAGAATGTCAGTCAGGGATAACTACTCTCCTAAATTTGGCATTTAAATGATTTATTTTTACATTTATTTCTTCAGGGTTTTTTTTTTTGTTTTCCAGTCTGTATAACACTGTTATATTCCTTTTAAGATTAAAAGATTAAAATTAACTTAAAATACGACTTTGGGTAGGGCAGTAGTGGTGCACACCTTTAGTCCCAGCCCTTGGGAGGCAAAGGCAGGTGGATCTCTGTGAGAGTTCAAGGAGTTCAAGGCCAGCCTGGTTTACAGAGCTGGTTGCAGGACAGCAAGGGCTACATGGAAAAACCCTGTCTTGAAAACCAAAAAAAAAAAGAGAGAGAGAGACAGAGAGAAAAAATAGACAGTGTTAAAAAATAAATGCAAGTGAGATCAATTAGAGTTGATACACTGAGCCGAAGTGATGCTCCCAGGCTCTATGACAGTGAGGGCCACGGTAGTTGTCACTGTGTTGCCTTCACAAGTGAGAAGAGTGGGCAGCACAGACACAGTTTAGTCTGAAGGAGACAGTGCTGCATTATCATCAAGTGGTTGTGCATTTGAAAGGCGTTCCACAGCCACGGCCACACCACCGAGAGGCACCCAATCATTCTAAGGGATATGTAAGGGGAGAAATGGTCCAGTGGGGGAGAAACTCAAGGGGGCATACTTCTGCTGTGGCTGATTTGGTCAGTAAAGCCATATGTGGAGACGTAGAAAGGAAACAGGGCAGTGTACCCAGAGCCATCCAAGGCCAAAAGAGCTGAAGCCATAAGCTTCTCCTGCTCATTAAACAAAGCACAAAGTTTCTGGGGGCTCACTGGCTAGCCTTACAAATAATCTAGAGTCTTAGTCTGTTTATGGCTATCAGAGTACCCGAGACTGCATGGTTTATAAAGAATAAAAAGTTATTCCCCACAATTTTAGAGGGTGGGAGATCCAGGATTAAGGTCCCAGCATGTGAATTGCTAAAGTCCTCCTGGCTTCTGTCCTCACCTGGCAGAAAGTAGGAGGTTGAGAAAACAAGCTAACCAAATACTGAGAGAAAAAAAAATTCATGTGTGTGTTTTCTTTTTATTGCTTCCTGCATTTAAAAAATTATTATTGAGATTATATAATTTTATCACATTTCTCTCTTACCTTTCCTACCTACCTCCAAACATCCTCCCTGCTCTCCTTCAGGTTCATGGCTTCTGTTTTCACTAACTGTTATTGCACGCATATGCATATGTGTATTTGTGTGCATAGACGTATTCCTAGGTTGTGTATTTGTGTTCATAGACATATTCCTAGATTGTGTATTTGTGTTCATAGACATATTCCTAGATTTACTTGTATGTATGGTTTCAGAGCAGGCTGTGCACTGACAATCAACTGGTGTGTGCTTCTTCAAAAAGGAGCACCACCTCTCCTGCTCCGAGCCTTCCTCAACTGCCTATACTTTTTGTGTGGGGTTGAGGTCTCATGGGCTTTTCTCCATCAGTTTGTCAAGTCCACTGATGTCATATTTATTCACCTCACATTTGTATGGTTATATTTGGGAAAAAATTATTTTTAAAACCAGAGTCTAGATGTGTACCCCTGGTTACCCTGGTGCTTTCTATGTAAACCAGGCTGGCTTCAAATGTGGAAAATCCTCCTGCCTCAGCCTCCTGACATTCAGGATTGATGGAGTGAGCAACCAGGCCTGGTTCAAATGTCTCACTCCCAAGAATAGCTAAGTGATATAAATTGGACTCCAAAGGTTTAAAAGGGAATAAAAATCTTTCTAGTTGAGTGCATAAGAATGTACATGTAGACAGTGGTGTCAAGGAGAAGTTGAGTAAATAAATATGATCAAAATACGTTATATGAAATTCTCAAAAAAGTAACAAAATGTTATTTTTATTATGAAAGTCCTCTTTCGTAAGGACTGTAGCCTCATGTAAGAAGCTCTCACGGCCTGGCCTCCTGCCAAGGCCCAACTTCTACTATCACCTCAGTGGCAACAGCTGAGTTCTGGAGAGGGCCCTTTGCACATTAGCAACTGGGAAGAGCATGAAGATCTCTGAGGTTCTTGTTTCCCAGCCCAGTTTCTTGCTCACTTTGACAGCCCTGCCATTCTGAGAACTTCTGCTCTGGTGATGTAGCAGTTCACATAAATCAACCCACACAGTCTATGCCTCTGCTGTGCCTACAGTAAGGCTTAGAACATGTCCTCTGCTGATGCCATCACTCACTACACTTACCTACTGCCTCCTGCTCTGAATCTAATCTCAGCCTCTCAATGTCAAGAGGGGAAGGCAGTCTGAATATGCAAAGTGTTGCTTGCAAATAAATATTGATACTGTTTTTTTAATACACACACAATCTGGGCCAACTGAAACATAATCTCTGCAGTAAAGGTAACTGGTAACGTCTAAGGCTTCTAATGGAAACCTAGCTTGATTCCAGGGTTAAAAACACGGCCACTTTCTCCCCTTAAGTCATCCACCACACCTGAAGCATGGCATACATGACTTACTAGTTCAGTTCAGCCAGTGGGTATCCATTTGCCAATCTCCAGCTGTAAAGTTGGGCACAATGCTGAGAGCAGTCCAGCAGCTACGTGACACCCACAGACAAAGCATGCTTCTCCCAAATGAATCACAATTCATCAGCCAATCAGCGCCTCCCTTTTCTCTGTAATTAACTTTCTTACGTTTGCACATTTCCCCACACCCCATTTCTCCCAGACAGCCTTGGTATTTCATTGGTATGTGTTCTTGGGAGTTTCAGCTACATCCTAAGGTCTTGGGCAACGCTATATAAGCAAAGTATCAGTCATAATGGTCCGTATATCTTTCCCATTGCCTGAGAGGTCTCCAAGGGGAGGATGGTGTTATAATTTTCATTGCAGCCTCCACACTGAGAACTGTTTCCAGCAGAGCTAATCATGAGCATTATTATTTAAAGGACCGGGAGAGGTGAATGAGGAGTAGAGGTGGAGAATGATCAAATGCTTTCTTCAGGCCAGGCGTGGTGACACACACTGTTAATCCCATCGACAGCAGGTGGATCTCTATGAGTGCAATGGAGGTCTAGTTTGCATAGCTCAGGCTAGCCCCAGGGGGACAGGAGAGGAGGGAGAAAAAGATGAAATGGTGGCGAAAAGCACAAGGAAAGCCTTTCAATTTTATTTGTTTAGCTGTGTCTGCTCATGCCATGGCACACGTGTGGAGGGCAGAGGACAGCCACTGGAGTCAGTTCACACCTTCTCCCCGTTGTGTCTGCAGGGCAGAACTCAGTCAACAGGCTTAGTGGGCTGCCTTTACCCACTGGGTTAGCTCACCACTTTTAGTTGGGAAATGGGCTTATAGAGTTCATCTAAGTTCTTTAAACCTCAGTTTTTCTAGCTAAAGAACACAGTAACAGAAATTAGTTCATAAAATGATGCCAGGATTAAATGAACTAAAAGAACTCAGGAAGGTTATCTGTTATAAAGCAGGTGAAAGGCAGTTCTTTATTCCTGGAAATTGTGTTTATGAATATTAACATTATTATTATTTAGCAGTACGTATTTTTGTAGTGACTTAAGGACCTTGAAATGGGGAGAGTCACTCTGGATGATCTGAATGTTCCCACCATAAAGCCAGGGCTACTGAAGTGTCAGAAAGTGGGCTGGACAGACAGCTCAGCAGTAAAGAGGGAGACTGCTTTTCTAGAGGACCAGAGTTCAGTTCCCAGCACCCAAGTCAGCCAGCTCATATCTGCATGTAACTCTGGCTCTAGGGGATACACACCCCCCTCTGATCTGTGAATACCCTCACACATGTTACAGACAGGTGCACACACATACACATACTTTTAACTGTTTTTAATTTTTAAAAAACATTTGCAAAAAGCTGCACATAAACAAGTAAAGATTGCAGCAGCACTATTGCTAGATGAAACATAAGCCAACAAGCAAGGAAGAGGCTGTACCCCAGAATCCTGTCAATACCTTGACTTCAGCAACCAAAGGCCCATTTTCAGTCAGTGAGCTTGCGCACCATCAGATGACAGAATCATGTTGTCTTGGGCTGCCACATTTGTGGGGATTACTGAGAGCAGCAATGGGAAGTGGATGTGAGCATCTGGCAGCGAGCACTTTCTCCTCTCTGCTGGAAAGCACTTCTGAGTCAACATCAAGAGGGATGCATCACGATAGTACATATTTGTATAAGGAAGGAGAAACACATTTTCTATCTGAGAACTTCATCAGAAACTCTATAGGCAAGTAGCAATTAACACTGCAGGCCTATACGCACAGGCACTTACAAGGTTAGCCTTATTTGGTATGCAAGAGCTTGAAGGTTAAATTTGGGGCCTGGGCTCACAACATGCTGGTTGGTAAGAGTAGCATTAACGTTCCTTAACTGTGATTTATGCTGAACACTTGCTACCACTTGGGAGTCTGAAACTTTCATATGAGCTACACGGATGGTGTCTACACGTCTACTCTCCTATGAAGACCTCAGGAGCTGAGGCTATGATCTGACCTGGAGCACAAACAGCATTGCGGACTTGTCACAGCTTTCCCTGGGGAAGGAAGCACATCCTGAGACTCTCAGTGAGCAAAGGTTTTTGAGAGCTGTGCCTGGCACTCTGACGACTTCTGCCCAACTACCCATTTCCTTTCTTCTCCTTTTTTCTTTTTGCTTTTACTTCTCTGTACAACAGACAGAAAACTACAACCAATCAAAATGTGGAGCCCAGTCCCAACAAACCCAACTACAATACAACTCCTTGACCTAATGCTCAGGGATCACTGCGGAAGAGGAGGCAGAAAGATTCTAAGAGTCAGAGGATCAGGGAGTTTGCTCCGAGGTTGGGTCTCCTGGGATTGCTGGAAGCTACACCCTTTCTTTGTACATGTTTTGTTGTAATAAAACATAGCTGTGATATGTCAAGTGTTTAAATCATTTTGGTAAATTACTGAATGTGAGTTGGTATGTGGAACCTAAGATATAACCATTACCCTAGTCTGGTCCTGGAGAAAATATTAAACCAATCCCAGATAAGGGTTAGAGAGAACTTTTCTAGGTCATTAAAAAAAGAGAAACAGAAGCCATTGCATCCAAAAGCATGTAATGAGACATGACTAAATGCGATGTCCTGGATGAGGGCTGAGATTAAAAAAAAGTAAGAAGAAACTAAGCAAGTCTAAATTAAGTATGGTTTCAGTTAATTATGACTAGTATATAATATGAATAGTATATGCAATTGTGTATAAAAACAAAGTAACTTTTTGTATTATCTTCAAACTTTTCACATAGAGTAAAAAATTAATTGATATTTTAAAAATTCCTGAACATGTGTCATATACTAGGTTTTGCAAAGCATTAGAAACTTTAGATCTGCGCAATTATTTAAAGTAAAGGCATCAACTCTATGCAACCTCTACAAAACAAAGACAACTTTGAAATAGGAATAGGTAAAGAAATAAAACTTAAAAAATACCAACCTATTGAGAATCTAAATGCTTTTACATTCACAAATGAAGAGAGCAGCAAGCTTGTACCGAAATAATAATATGACACAAAGAAGACTTAATTTGACAAAAATAAATATTGGTCTTCCCCAAAACATGATTGGTGGTCATGATGCTTATTAACTTTATTAGTTTTACTTTTTCCTTAAAGACTTCAATAATATGCTTCTGTATTAATAACACCATCAATGATCTGTGTCATCAAATTAAACCTGACACCTTTTCACTGCAAAAATATGAATATAGCATAATTCCTCATTAATAGACTATTCTAAAAATTGTAAAGCACAACCAAATATATATCTTATTTGAAGATGATAAATTTAATAATAAAAGATTAAATTGATTTAGGAATCCAAAAATCTCAAAATGATATCTATGCACAAATACACAAAAACAAAGCAGGGCCTTTGTGATAGGTACATACGGTGTGTTCTACATAAGCCTGAAAAAGGGGGTCTTTAATATGATTTATTAACTCTGTTTTCTCCAGTGCGCTAGTCATATCCTTTATAAAACAACGATCAACCTAAACTCATTTAGATTGATAAGAAAGACGTATGAGAATTACCGCAGTGACTAAGTGGTGTATTGTAATCATTATATACACACATACATAGTTATTTTAGGGTTTCATGCACAATACATCCATAAGATGTAAGACAAACATAAGACAAACTATTTGTACATAGTTTCCTGTGGCTTCTAAAGAAAGATTTTCTTGATTGCTTTTAAACAGGTCCAGAAGGGCATAGGAGAACAAAATCTTTTCAGCTCAGATAGAATGGCTTAGCAATATTATGGAGTTCAAACATAGTAACTTTGACTTTTTGTAAATTTCTTCAAAATGCTGATTATTTTTTATTGAAAATAATTTTTTTCACACAATATATTCTGATATGGTTTCCCCTCCTCCTTCTCCCCACCTCCATTCTCATTCAGATTGATCTCTTCTGTCTCTCCTTAAAAAGTAAACAGGCATAAAAGGAATAATAAAGAATAAAATAAAATATTACAAGATCAAAAACAAAGAAATCAGAATAGTACAAAATAAAAAAAAACAAACAGAAGGACAAGAGCCCAAGAAAAGCTGTAAGATACAGACAGAGACACAGAGACCTACGGGCTCTCACACTCAGGAATCCCATTAAAAAACTAAACTAGAATCCATAACACATATGCAAAGGACCTGTTGAGGAAAACAAAGAAATAAATAAATGGGGGGGGGGAACAAAAACAAGCAAACAAACAAAAACAACTCTCACAAGACGTTATGAGATAAAGAACAGCCTAAGACGCCACTGAGTTTTTTGCCTGGTGGTCTTCTACCTAGGGCATATGGCCTGCTCTTAAGAGTAGTTTGTTTTCCCAGTGAGACTCTCTCAGAGGAAAGTGGTTATCAATTGAAGATGAAAGTGATAAAAATGCTGATATTCCTAACTTTGTAGTTGTACTTCCCAATCCACAAACTGTGTGGGCCAAGAAAATCAAATGGTATTAGAAAATAGCTTGAATAAAATAAATCGTATTTAAAATTAAAAGTAAAAGTGATGCAACATAATAAAATATATAATATACAATTAATGTAGTTACTACAGGGAAACGACATTAGATGCTTAATAGTTGAAAAAAGAAAGGTGTCAAACCAAAAACTTACCATTGTTTAGAAATTTAGAAAAGATGAACAAAATTTTTAAAAATAAACAATAAACAACAGAAAGTTTTGAAAAAATAAAAACATTGAAAGGCAAAGAGCTGCTTTTTAAGAAGGATAAAATTAATAAATATTTATTGAAAGAGAAAGAAAAGGTAGAGAGAGAGAAGAGAAAAACACACAGAGTGTCAGGTGGAAAACTGGATACCCAACAGACAAAGACAGCACTGACTGATGCTACCATGTAATTTTGGCAACTTTCCTCCTTGAAAACAAACTACTGAATCTAGTCCCAAATAGATAACCTGGACCATGGTTAAAAATCCTTCTATCCAAGCAATATTTTGAACAAAGATGGTTTTATTATAAATATTTGAGTAAAAATAAATTAATTCTGTACAGTAATTTTCACAATGTAGAAAAGTAGGAAACTAAATCATTTCAAAATAGCATCATTACCTCAAAAATAAACCAGACAGTAACCAAAGTAAAGCACAGCACAGACAACTTCAGATTTTTAACTTCTATGAGCAGAGACAAAATTTCCTCAAAACACTATAAACAAATCGTTCTAACAATGTAGAGGAAGATACAACATAATACCAAAAGTAAAGTTCACTGTGGGGATGTGAGACCCGCTCCATAACTGATAATTAATAGCAACACAGAAGATACCCGATCATGAGATTAACACAGAGAGCTTCTGATGAAAGTCTACATCTATTTACGGTGACACTTTCTCCACCCTGTAGGAACCTCAGAGAATGCAAACAAAAATATCTAGATATATAAGACCTCGCATTTAAAGGAAAACGGCCAAGTGTTTTAAATCTAGCATCAAGAAACATACAAGGGTGTCTCTCCTCTTTCTTCTAGTCAGCATTAACCTGAGGTTCAACCAAAGTACTGGTAGCCACGGGAACGGGGAAGAGAGAGTCACCATGTTGGAAGGGAGAAGTGGGGCTGTTTTATCAGCAGACCAAGTGTGTGGTTTCCATAAGAACAGCCCCCACAGGCTCACATATTAGAACTTGAGAGGGATTAGAAGGTGTGGCCTTGTCAGAGGAAGTGTGTTACTGGGGATGGACTTTGCTGTTTCAAATTCAGTTCAGGCCCAGTGTCTCTCTCTTCCTGCTGCCTGTTAATCTGAATGTGGAATGCTCATCTTCCTCCCCAGGACCATGTCTGCCTGTATTCCTGTTGCCACAGTCATGGTGTCTCTTCACAACAATAGAATACTGAGCAAGTTACAAATAATCATCTAAGTAGAAAATACCAGCTTGGGCATCCACCGGAAGCACCAAGAGTGGATAGCATTCCTAACAGGTGGCCGCTGAAAGAGCACAGCACACCAGATCAACACAGAGCATTGTGCTTCTGCACACTGTAACTAATAACCAGAAAGTGACTTTTAAAAATATCTCTAGCCCCACCTTGGAGCACCGGACTGAGCTCCCAAGGTCCTGATGAGGAGCAGAAGGAGAGAGAACATGAGAAAGAAAGTCAGGACCGTGAGGGAACCTCCAGCTGGCGACAGATGGGGAAGGTGACTGAGCCCCACATTGGAGCACTGGACTGAGCTCCCAAGGTCCCGATGAGGAGCAGAAGGAGCGAGAACATGAGGGAGAAAGTCAGGAACGAGAGGGGTGCGTTCACTCATGGAGACGGTGGGACAGAACTAATGGGAGATCACCAACTCCAGTTGGAATGGGACTGATGGATCATGCGACCAAACCCGTCTCTCTGAGTGTGGCCAACAGCGGGGGCTGACTGAGAAGCAAAGGACAATGGCTCTGGGCTCTGATTCTTCTTCATGGACGGGCTCTGTGGGAGCCTTCTCAGCTTGGTCGATCACCTTCCTGGACCTGGGGGGAGTTGGGAGGACCTTGGTCTTAGCATAGAGTGGGGAACCCTGATGGCTCCTTGGCCTTGAGAGGGAGGGAGGGGAGGTATGGAGGGGAGGAGAGGGAAGGGGGAGAAGGAGGGGAGAGAAAGGGGAGAAGGTGGGGAGGGAGGGGGGAGGAGGAGGGAAGGAGATGGAAATTTTTAAATAAAAAAAAAAAAAAAAAAAAATATCTCTAATCTCTATAGGTAGAATTAAAATATGAATTTGACAAGAGATATCAATTTTACCTGCACTCACTGAATCCCAAGACACAAAGTCAAAACCAAAATAGTATTAAACATTAAAAATGTAAATGTAAATAAAAATACAAAGTAACTTTTGCTTAAAAGACAGAGGACCAAGGTATAAATCCAACTAACCGTTTATACGTTCTAAGTGCTAAAATCTGTAAACAATAATGAAAACTTAAACATCTATATGTGGGAGGGAAGGTTTATTATGTTCACGGATGAGGACAGTCACAGCAAACACAGCATGACTCTGCAAACTGACCTCTAGATGTGCACATGTCTCAAGTCTCAACAGAATTTTTTGTAAAGTTTCATCCTAAATTTCCTGTGTGAAACCACAGGAACCAAATTTTCAAAAGGAACAACAAAGTTGGTAAAATCACAGAAGCTTGCTTTATGGTCTACTTTGGAGCTCTAATAGAAAAGGGGTTACTTTCACAGGACGGTGATTAAGAGGAAATCAACAAACAAGAAGTCATATGCACGTCTAACTGATTTTCAATAAATCACAAAGATATTTCCATGGAGAAAGGATGGTGCTTTCAACAAATGAGCAGAAACAATTGCATACCACCATTAAAAACAACACTTTGACTCACACCTCACACTTGATTTTTTAAAATGTCAGTTTAACATAAATCAAAATTCTCTATATAAGCATAAAATTTTCAGGAAAAAAAACACTGGGAAAAAAATCTTTATAACCTAAAGTCATCTAGAGTTTTTAGATATGCTCTTATACCAAAAACCAGAACAATTAAAAAACTGTATTTGAGAAGTTTAACTTCAAAACATTGAGTTTGCTTTCCAGGGAAATATTGTAACAGGAATAAAAGGACAAACAGGGTGGGCAGGATAAAATATGCAATAAATTACACATCCAATGTAGGATCTACACTTAAATATATGAAGAATTCTTAAAACTGAATGGGAAAGAAATAATCAAATCAGAACATATATAAAGGCAGAAATGTCCTTTTACTTCTCGGCAGCCCCATCTCCACCAGAGACCAGCAATGCCTGGAGTGTCTGTGGGCTCTGATCCACAATCCTGTTCCTTAATGATTTTAGGGTGGCCTCTTTGAAGGGGCAAAGTAGCAATAAAAGAGCAGTAAGACCAAATTCTTTCTACTTAAGAGAATAGATTTTTCTGGCCTGGCCAGATCAGTTTCATGGCCAGGGACCAGCCACAGGCAAGAGGATCTGTCCCTAGGAAGGTAGGCTCACCTTAAACCCTGCCAAAATGATGGGTGGAATAATTATTCCTTTAATGTGATACTCTCCATCTCTACCCCAGCACAGTCTGTTCAAGAGCCAGAGACATACAGCTTTCAAAAGACGTGCCAGATTTTCTGAATTACTCAGAAAAAAACAGGAAAACTTAAATTCCTTTTGCCATCTACCTCTTTTCTAAGGATGGTTTCCCTAACACTTTCGGCTTTCCCTTCTCTCTTTCATTTTTCTCATCTTGACAGGGCTGAAATTTACAACTCACCTATCCGCAAGTGTTTTTCTTTGAAACTCTAATAAAACTGTCCTCAAGCGTAGAGAGGAGTGCACAAAAAATGTGGACACACTTGAAGATGACGCTCTAGCTTTTTTCTCTTTTTAATAAAATTACTAAAAATTGGCTGTGATTTCTCTTTGATAGCAATCATATATCTTCAAAGTAAGAATTTTAGGACTATAGTCATACTATTAGTAATTTCTAACATGGGTTATAAGTAAAAACTAAGCACATGAAATTAGGGGTATGAGCTTTCAAATTAAAGTCTGACACTAGCAAGCATATATTTAAATGACCGAAACAGAAGGAATTAAAGAACGCTTGTTGTTGGCCTTCAGGAATGCACTGAGGGAGAGATTTCATCATTTGCTGTGTGGAATGCACAGTGGACAGCCACTCTGGAAACAATTTCACAGTAACTAAATACATACTTACCATATGATCCAGCAACCCCACTCCTGAGTATTTACCCTAGCAAAATAAAAAAAAAATCAGATTTACTCAAAAGTATGTACATGAATGATTATCACAGTTTGATTCATAACTGCTAACACCAGAGACAATCTACTCATCTTTTTTTTTTTTTTTTTGCTGGAGAAATCATGATTCGTTTACAGAATGGAATACTACTGAGCAGTAAAAAGAACATAATAATCTATAGATTCATGCAATAAATAGATAAATATCATCAACAAGTTTGCTTAGTAAACAATATCAGTCTCTAGAGTACACGTTTTATGTTTCTATTTCTAAATCATTATTTTATAACATTATAAGTAAAAAATAAAGGAATGGAGAACAGATTAGTGACCCTCAGGAACAAAGCATGACTTAGAGGCATGCAGGGCAAGGGATTCCTCTGTATGAGCCTATACATGTATTTAATAAAAGAGTATATGCCAGGAGTAAATATACTTTAACATGTGACAATTAAGAAAAAAGGAATTATGTTTGATTGGAAAGAGGTTTAGTGGTTGAATACAGAACAGTGCCATGTCTCCCCAAAGAAGACAACCAATCATTGTTGAGTAGAGCAGTAATTCTACTCCACTGGCTGTAACTTCCCTTCTGACAGCAATCTCGTATCTTCAAACTTTAAGCATTTAAATAAAATATTAATATTAGTTCTAAGATATAAAATGTGAAAGCATCTCTAGCTTAAACAAAACTTCATTTAAAATGTCATGTGGCGGAAATGTAACATTCCTAACCAATTATTTCAAACTCTAACAAATATCATTAATAAGATCTTCACAATTAAAAAAAAAAGTAAAACCCTGGTGAGAATAACTGAAGATGACAAAGAATAGGTGGGAAGACATTGTGTTCACAGACTGGGGAGTGAGCAGGGAGAACGACTGTACTACCTGCATGGCAAGACATTGTGTTCACAGACTGGGGAGTGAGCCGGGAGAATGCCTGCAAACCTACAGTCAACTGCTACACCTCCAACTGACTTAGATAGAAATGGACTTCTTCACCAATATTATCGTAGCTTCACAGAATTTTACCATAAGTGATAATGCAAAAAAAAAACCTCATTTCTATAGCATATACTTTGCTATTACATTATACTATCATCTACACATATTCTAACTGGAATGTTGTTACTAGCAACAAGTCAAAATTGCAACAGATAATTCCTCTAATTATACTCTGTAACTAAAGAAGAAAATCCTGATAATCCAGCTGAAGTACTCACTGAAGTAATTTTATTTTATCGAGTTTATGGATAAGATCATAAGTTATAATGAGTTCACCTGACAAAAATACAAAGCAGGTTCAGCTTTGCATTAATGCTTAGGATATTGTTAATATAGTATACTCTAATAAGAACTAACATCCATTACTAATAAGTAATCAAGGTGATTGTCAAAAAAATTGTTTTACATGGAAATACACTGGCTTCCAAACTTTCAGACTCATAGCTTGTTCTCTGCTGAGTTTTTTGGCCTCCTCAGTAAGCAAATCTTATTGTCTCCTTTCATCCACACAACCATGAAAACACTGTAGGGGGCACACAAGTAGCTCAATAGGGAATCAAACTCTACTACAAAATGTCAGTCTGGTAAATTCCCCTCAGGTGTGTTTCGACATTCAGCACCTATTCATGTCTGGGCCACAGGAGCATGTGAATATAGTTTCTTGAATATTAAATCAGAATGAATGTGATGAAAAGTGAATGAAATATTACCAGGTTAGACTTGGAAGACATTTTTTTTTTTAGTAAGTCAGCCTGAAATAAAACCATAGCAAAACCAATCTAAACATGGGATAGATTTAAAGTACTACGACAAGTCATCCAATCTCATTATCATAAGGTGAGTGGCCCTCTAATGTATTAGCAGAATTAGGGAAAATTGCAAAAGGGGCTTTCTCTGAACCTACATGAAGCACAGGAGCCAAAGACAGGAGGGCTGCATAATTCCTAAAGTGCACATGCCATCTCAGAACTTAAAGCTGAGAATTTAGAATACAACTATTCAAATTTACCTCTGTTCTGCAAGCCCCAGGACTTACAATACTGTCTTTATTTTTGCTCAGCTCTGATTTTAAAGCACTGACCTGCTTCTGGAGCCATCTCTCATGCCTCCTCCGTTGCCTTCTTAGAGTCCTCAGCTTGCTCCTCTCTCTGCTATTCAGCCTGTGGTTAATGGTGCCCAAGGGGAAACTGGCCGAGCGCAGAAAGTCCAGAGGGGAGAGGTGTTCTTCTTGGTCTGAGGCATCCAGCACGCTCCTCCCCGATGAGGGCAGATCCATCAGGAATGTCAGGCTGTTAGCATTAGCATGATCAGAGTATAGGGAAGAAGCTTCTAGGCCACACTGAAATTCTCTTCCTCTTTGTGCCTGGGTCTCATGGGGAGCCACGGAAAGTCTGTGCAGCAGCAGATTAGGATCAAAACTGGGTGGGTTTTGAAAGGAACAGTCGCTTCTACTACACGGCAAAGCCAAGGCCGAGAGGTCAATGGGCTGTGTTTCATTTAGCCTGGGATAGGTAGTAGTCTTACTATGGGTTTCATATAAAGTGGGTAACAAAGGCAGCTTCTCATTGATGTTCAGGTCCAAACTCTGTGACTTTCTATGAGAAGCTCTGGAAGAGCGCCTGCCAGCCGCTCTCTGAGGAACAAAAGGCTGGTATTTTGGGTCCGGGGCTTTGAAGAGCAGTTTCTCATTCTTCATCTCAAAATATGTCGCTCGCACCTCCAGGCAGAGGGCTTCTGTTAGTCTTCCAAGGCCGTTATTGTTTCGGGTCATGTTGAAAAGCCTGTGGTTTCTGATTTTGGAGCCACCACCTGTCACCAGAGTCTCCTTATCACAACCTGCCTGGACTCCGGGATGAGACAAGTATTCGAGCGCTGGCCTCATTAGGTTGCCCGCCGGTGCTGGTTGGTGATCAGTCCGGCTCTTGCAGAGATGTACAGCTGCAAGCTGGCCACAGGAACATTTTGGAGTGCTGACAAAATTAAAGCCCCCTAAGCGGGCCCCACAGAAAGGACAATTCAGTTTCCCAACTGTCCACTGGGCCTACAGGTATTAAAGGAAATAAAGATAATGCTTTCATTGTCAAGTGACCAGAGAATGAGTTTAAAAGAAAAAAAAAAAAAGCGGATCACATGAGCATTTTCAGTTACTGAAAAGGCGAGCTTTCTGTTTTCTGATTAGTAGACAGAACAGCGAAGAACGGAAACAAGCTTTCCAGTAAACAGAGATAAGCAAGCAGCTACAAACTACTGGAATGATAGCATGTTGCAAATCGTGCCGAGTGAACAACCAAGAATTCCTAAAGAAAGTCCCTGAACAATAGGCTGAATAGAGATACAGTGTGAACTAGTGAAAAGGAAAATACTCCACGGAACCAGGAAGCCAATCAAGTCCACAGGGCTTCATTTGCAAGTGAAATCTCACAGAATGTGTCTGTTCTGATTCACTTCTTGCATGCCAAGCATGGGCTTGGGGGCTGGGGGTGGGGGGGATGGACGGACTTTATCAGCCAGCAGAGGAAAGAGCTCCCTGGCTTTCTGTGTACAGCCAGGAGGTGCTGATAGCCCAGCTCAGATGGTGGGTTTCCATACTCGGATTAGACATTAATGAACGGCTTTTCAAACTGTCAAGGAAGACAGTGGGGCCTCTGGAGGGTTCTAAGCTACCTTGTGAAGATCTGGACACTCAGGAGCAGGCCACCAGCAGGCTCCCAGGAAATCCTAATGTAAGCACGGGTTCAAGTTGAGAGCCACCACGTGCCACTTTCTAAATAAAAGCAGAAGCTGCTTGGTGGGGAAATTTAATTAAAGTTTTCCAAAGGTTAGATTATTTATACATTTCCAAGATAAGTATTTAACAATGTAAAATAAAATACCCCAAACACGCTATTAAGAAGAAGAGTTCTTTTTCTGACAATATTTCATTAAATAGCACTTATAGCGAACATTTCCATTTTCATCCACCCTGTAAAGGACACCGGGTGTTCAGCTTATTCTGTATGTGGTATAAATGATGGATGCACAAAGATAATTCTTTCACAGATATAACAGACACCAAGGATATACTACCTAGCAAAGGATAAAGTTTCCTGGATTTGTGGTGTTTAAGAAATTAATGAGAAAAAGCAAGCTAAATGTCCGTATGTTTGAATGGATGTGTGTATGACTATATATTTGTGTGCCATTATATGCTCATGTATATTTACCAGTGACATGTAACATGGTGTGCATGAGCCTGCATAATATAGGCATATAAAACAGAGGGGAGAGAAAGGCAGTGGGAAGATGGACAGTGGTGGGCAGCTGATTGGTTGCTAGGCAATGTCTCACTGAAAACAAAGAGCAATGGAAATGGGGGAACAAACCAGGTTAGTATCTGTGAGCATATTTAGAGACTAGAAATACCAGGTGCAAAGTCATACAGAAAAGCTGAAATGCTCCAGCAAGAGGAGAGAGGCCAGTGCAATCGAGACAAAGACCATCCATATGTGCTGAAACACCACGTCTAAGAAAAACAGAGCACAGAAGTATTTTGAAGGAACCAAGAAAGTTACCTTCTGTATTAGGCGGTTTATCCACTCCGGAAGGCTCTCTACATTCATGTGCCACAGACGACAAGTGCGTGGGGCGTCAACCGACTCATGTCTGTCCTGTTGTGGGAAACGGATATTAGCAATCATCACTGCAGAATCTCACAATTTCCATATTCAAGAAAAATGAAAAATACAACCCCGCTTTAACCAGAAATCAGATATGTGTATTGCCTTCTTTCCCTTGTTCTCATCAGCAAAAACAGGGGCCAAGTTTCTTCTTTTGCAGGAAATAACTACCTGTGACCCAAACATTGTCAGTGAATCCAGTGTCCCATTTTTATTTCTATGTGTGAGTAAATAGTGTTCTTTGTAGGAACTGCCCTCAACCTTCAATCTCTGATTTTTTTTTGTTTGTTTTTTTTTTGTTTTTGTTTTTTTGTTTTTTTGTTTTTCAAGACAGGGTTTCCCTGTAGTTTCTAGAGCCTGTCCTGGAACTAGCTCTTGTAGACCAGGCTGGCCTTGAACTCAGAGATCCGCCTGCCTCTGCATCCCAAGTGCTGGGATTAAAGGCGTGCGCCACCACCGCCCGGCTCAATCTCTGATTTTATTTGGATTCTTGCTGCTCATAAACGTGATGGACAGGAAGGGAAACAATGCAGAAGAATCTACATGCTGGAGAAACAGGAGGTCTGTGGCTTCCCTCCTGCCTTCTGTCCTGACACCATCAATCACTGGAAAAGATTCCCCGATTCTCTTTAAGGAGGCCAGGAGAAGAATCTCCATGGACAGGCCATGTGTTAAGCTCCCCCAGGCTGTAACCACAAAAACATATCCTCTGTACAAGGATCAACAAAAATTTAACCAGAGGTCTAAAGCAGCCATGTAGAGTGTATAAATAATTGAGACACAATGGCTTCCCATCCTCTCAGAGAAACGGTGGCAGAGCAGGGTGAAGACCTGTGTCTTGATTAGGTATGTGACCTCAGACCAGTAAATGTGTATCTCTGAACTTCAGCTTCTCTCCTATAAATTCCTGCTAGGTGACCGGAAGGGATCCAAGGCCTCTCCTGGGAATACATCTCACTCTGTGAAAGCTCAGGAAGGTGTTGGCTGAGAGGAACACAGAAAGGACAGGCTCCCACCCAACACCACTTCTCAGGGTCAGAGTTGGCACTGAATAGTTCCACAGGTAGCAAATCACAGTGCTTTCTCTCCTAGATTTTCCGTGCAGTGACATAACTGTCACTCTGGTCAGGTTAACACAATAACAAACAAGGAGTGCCTACCCACCTACTAACTGAATCACAGCGATATGTGAAAGCAGTGGAGTTGACCGTCTCAAAGTGTATTTTATTAAAGTCATCTACCTTAGGGTGTGACTCGGAAGCAAGATCACCCAGGATAATTTATGTGTAATTTCCCAAGCTGAACCCTCCGCGACCCTACAACTACTTTTCTCTTCTGACATTAGATCTTAGTAGGTTTAGACAAAACACTGCATTGTGGTTTTCTTTATAAACTGGTAAGATCTATAAGAAAGACAGCTCAATTTAATTTCCTTCAGGCAAACAAATGAAACAATGACCTGAAAATGTAAATTAGAAAGGGAAAGTGACATGAGGCATTGCTCAGTGTTGGAGCACATGTCACTATCTTTAATGCTGTACACAACAGTTGTTCATGTCCTACCAACTATAATCAGTAGTAATCCCTGACCAAAGCATTCACAGACAGGAAGAGCACGTGGTTCTGGTGGCCTGTTACACACTTCAGGGAGTGCACTGTTACACAGTACAGGGAGTGTGCTGTTACACACTTCAGGGAGTGCACTGTGTAGATGTGTTCTATCCGCACCCCTGCAAGCGAGACAGTGAGTAGATGTGTTCTAGCTGCACCCCTGCAAACAAGACTGTGTTTTATCTGGGAGAAAGATGGACAATAAATACTGTTTGGTAAAAACTAAAGAAATGGTTGCAGAATGCCATGTATCTTATGATAGGGATGGTTACATAAATATGCATTGGTTAGACTGACAGAAATATTCATTTCAGTACAAAAACTACACTCTAGTAAAAACTGATCAAAACAAGCAAAAACGGTAAAATTATTCTAAAAGAATAGTGATCAAAACATTTGTAAGATGGGTGTGGTAGCTTGTGCCTGTAATCCCAGAATTCAGGTGGCAAAAGAAGCAGTACTGAGCTAAGATTAGCCTGGTTCCCAAGAAGACTTAATAAAATTTACATCAATTACTTGATTAAATTTAAAAATAATTTGTTCTCTATCTTCCTTGTTAGACAAAATTAAGCTCACCACTTTGGAGTTAACTATAAATAATTCTGATAGCAAAAAGTAGCTGCTTTTTTAACATGTACATTGGGGAATAAGGAAATATTATTTTCCAGGTGAAAATATATAATAATGAACAAAAATTTCTCAGTTTTAAAGAAATATTTGGAGAAATCAGGTTCTCTTGAGGATTCTGTCAAAACTACATTCGAGGCCAAACCTGTAAACAAATTTGCCAGTGGATCCGGGGACCAGGGTAGAAGAGTATTCACTTTGGTGCAGGTCTATACATGGATGAGCACATGCCAGACAATACAGATCTTTTCAGTAGTGCCCATTAGGGGCCTAACTACCCTTCTGAAACCTTTAGATTTTAAAATTAAAATCTGACAGAAATTTCAGATAATTAAAGCAGGTTTCAGTAGAAGAAAGGAAAATGCTTAGGACCTGGATACTGTATTTCCGAGCTTCTAAAATTTTAAGAGGTAACATTTTGTTTCCTCTTTAAGACACCAGATCTCTGGACTAGAGAGATGGCTCATCAGTGACCAGTAGGTATAGTGCTTGGGTTTGTCTCCTAACATCCATGTTGGACAGCGTACAACTTCCTGTAACTCCAGTTCCAGGGGAGTTGACAGCTTTTAGCCTCAGTGGGCATGCACATTCACATGCATGCACTAGCACTCAGACACATACATACCTATAATTTTTTTTTTAATTTAAACACTGCTTGGACATTAGCTCTAACTTCTTATTGGCTAACTCTTACATTTGGTTTAACTAATATCCATTAATCTGTGTATCGCCACGTGGCTGTGGCTTACCAGCAAGATTCTAAACAGCGACCATCTGAGGTGGAGGAGCCATAGCTTCTGTGACTCTGCCCTTCTTCCTCCTAGCATTCAGTTCTGTTTTCTCCGCCTGCCTAAGTTCTGCTCTATCAAATACATACCTATAATTAAAAAAATAAAATCCTTCTAGAGTTACTCCATCTCTGTGTTGTTTTATATAATAGGACAAAATAGAGCAAAGCTAAAAACTGACACCAGACAAGCATGATGCAACTATTAACACACATAACCTAGAAATGGGTAGAGGCTGGAATGGTTTTTGAAGGGCATGCTGGGAGTAGTCTGGACTGCCATGAGTGAACTGGAAGAGAAGAAAGGAGCTGCAGGGAGGTCCAGCTCCTATTAGGGTTAAGCAGAGGCAATCATACATGGGTAGAAATGTAGGTCTAGGGAAGATTCTGATGAGGTCTCAGGCTGAAATGAGGAACAAGGAGTAAAGGTTATTGGAAAGATTATTTTTGTAATTTGGGCATGCTGGTAAAACCCAGAGCTGAGGAGTCTGAGGCAGGAGGATAGCACTTGAGGCTAAAATAGCTTCAGAGTGAGCCTGTCTTTTAAAAAATTAAAATCCAAACAAGGACGAACCAAAGCTCTCCTTGAAAATAAAAAATGCCAAAGAATTTGAGTGACCTGAGTCTGGCTTTAGGGAAGACAGAATGCAAGTGTGGCAAACTGGGATATTTTACAGGAAAAAAAAAAGTATGTAAGCAGCAAAGCATTGAAGATGCTGCAAGGCTTCTTCCAACTGCACACGGTAATAGGCAATAATGCAGTAGAAGGGAAATGACAGACAGGCAAGGAATCTCTAACTGGAAGGGCCCAGGGTAAGTCTGAACATTAGCCCTCCTACCCAGCGTCTTTGATTGCCTGACACTTGCCCTATATTCCCAGCCACAGTGAGAACAGTTGGTTAAAAATTAAGACAAGGCCCCAGGTATGTCAAGAGCCATGCTAACGTAACCACAGACTTGCATAAACAAGCTTCTACGAATCCCCTGTACAATCACCTTGTTGTTACCACAAGTTATAAATTCCTGGAGGACTTAACCCCAAATTGTACAAATTCTTTTTCTTATATCACCCCTGACCCTTCCCTTACCCACATACACTTGTGGTTTTGCTTAAGAAGGACCTATTCCCTCTTCTCGGGGTCACAGTGTCTGATCTGGAACCTGCCTGTGACCCCAACTTCTTAGAAGTTCTGGCACCCTGTGGTGATGAAATAAAGTTGCCTGTATGCTGTGGGGTAATCCCTCTGTATGTGTGAATATGTATTCCTCTCATTGATTAATAAAGAGGCTGCTTTGGTCTAAAACAAGGCAGAATAAGGCCAGGTGGAAATCAAACTGAAAATACAGAGAGGAGAAGGAAGATGCAAGGCAGCTACCAGGGAAGCAAGACATGCTAGAGAACAGGAAAAGCTTCAAAGCCTCATGGAAAAATGTAGATTAGAAATAGGTTAATTTAAGTTGAATAGCTATTTAGTAATAAGCCTGAGGTCAAACATTCTGTAATTAATATAAATTTTTGTGTGATTATTTGGGATCGAGAGGCTGGGACAAAAGAAAAATTCCACCTCTGTTTACACTTCTAACTTTGGTGGCCTTGTCCTCAATATCTGTATAACTCCCAGACCCAAGAGGTGAGACTAAGAGACCTTTTCTAAGGAAAGTGATATGGATAGACAGAAAATGGGCTTTCCTCCTCAGCGCACAGTGAGAGGATGATGCTGAAGGCAGTTCAGAGTTTTAAAAATAAGCTAGGTGGTATAGGAGGGTCTTCTATCTATCTGTTGTTTCATTGGTTAATTAATAAAGAAAACTGCTTGGCCTGATAGGTCAGAACATAGGTGGGTGGAGTAGACAGAACAGAATGCTGGGAAGAAGGCAATGAGGCAGACATCTTGAAGCTCTGGCCCAAGATGGATGCAGGCTAGAATCTTCCCGGTAAGCCACCACCTCGTGGTACTACACACATTAGCAGAAATGGGTTAATCAAGATGTGAGAGTTAGCCAGTAAGAGGCTAAAGCTAATGGGCCAGGCAGTGTTTAAATGAATACAATTCGTGTGTTGTTATTTCGGGTGTAAAGCTAGCCATGCAGGAGCTGGGCTGGACGAAAAGCAGCCCTGCTCGCCTTATCACTACAGCTAGGCCTTTGCAGACAAGGTATCCAGAAAGGTCGCTCAAATATCAAGGCTTCTGCTGTATTCAAGTCTTTGCTTCCTGCATTCTGGGGTAAGGGCTCCAGTGGGCCCTTGTGCAGCCCAGGTCTGTAAGGTATAAGCTGTAAACTTTGGTGGTATTTGTATACTCAGAAACCAAAAGCTATGCAGCAAGGCTTTCTCCACCTAGATCCCAAAGGATATAGCAAAGAACTTGGCATGGGAAACGAATCTTTGTAGACTGAATCTATGGGAGTTAGGCCAATCTTGAGACCACAGACACAAATATGGAATGCTGTTAGCACAGAACTCCAGGAGAGCTGCAGACAGGAAGGCTCCAATCCCTAAGAGCTGGTGTACTAGTAAAACCCACGCAAGTCCCACCAGGGGTCCAGAGGTTTCTGTATCTATCCCTGCAGGCATGGAGTCACTCAGACAAGCAATCAGAGCAGGACTGCAGGTTTCTGGATCCTTCCCTGCAAGGAAAGGTGTCCAAGAAGGTGGTGCTTCCCCTGTAAAATGCAGCACCCTTCGCCCCACTGGATTCCATACCTACTTGGGACCAGCTGTCTGGTTTTCTCCTTTTCAAAAGAGACTACCTTTCCTATGCCTGGCTGGCCATTGTTTCAGAAGCTCAGAGTTTATTCTGATCTCACAGGCTCCCATCTGGAGGAGCTTGTCTCATTTACATCTGATTTACATGAAACTGATTTACATGAGACTGGACTTTACAAGAGAAAGTGGAGCTGGAAGCCTGAGGACTTTGCAGTTAGCAGGAAGGAATGACTGTACTTTATGTTTGAAAAGAGCATGGATTGAGGTGCGCACAAAAACCACTGAGGCTCCTATGTGGACCCTTGGCATTCAGCAGTTGGTGCTTTTGGGGGCGTCCCCGGAAACTTCAGGAGGAACATCAAGAAGAGGTAGGTCCTGAGGTCATGACTTTTTGAAGGTTCCAGTTGGTTCTCTTCTCTGTCTCCTGTCTGCTATGATATGAGGAGTATTTGCTGAACACTCCTGTTTGCCTGTTACATTGTGCTGCCTCACTCCAGGCCCAGAACAGTGACCATGGAATGAACCCTCTTAAATGATAAGTAAGCAACTCTTTGCTCCAATGATTAGAATGTTTCAAAAACAACCAAGAATTCAGCTACAAAAGAGCAAAACCTATAAAGCAATGAAATTAGGACCACCGAGAACTAATCTGAACTGTGTTGACCTCAGATGTAGGATAGAGAGAAGTTATCTGTAAATACTATGCCATTGTACATGCGGACAGGAGCTCCTGGGGAACACAGTATCTATGTAAGATCCTGTAGCCAACTTCTCACAGATGGCAAAGATGACAGAGAAGAAAATTTCGGAGGATGGAAAGAGCTGATCCAGCCCCCTTCAAAGACAAGAGTGTTGAGACCTAATGGAGCTGGCAAAGTTCTCTGAGATGACAGCCCATAAGGTTTGCAGAACTGCAGTCTAGAACGGCAGCCCTTCCACACCAGGCTCGTAGGTCACAAGCTAAAAGAACTACGGGCCGAAAGCCCTGTAGGTTCTTTCAAATATCACAAGAAAACACATCTTGAATTTTATTGAGGAAGCACTTCAAGTCACAATGGGTCCCTACTTTCTCATTCAAAAGCAAGCAAACTACATAAAAATAAGAAAACACATCTGAATAATTTTCCTGACACTTAAAACATAACACAATTATTATAATTTTTTCTACCCCCTGGAAAAAAATTCTAGCATTGTTTACTCACTGTTAATTCTAGGACTTCAAACTTTAATCTAAGAAATCTATGGTTGTTACTTTCTACAGCCCTTGAGTAGCAACTTCCAGCAAGTTCTAGAGAAAATACAAGTGGCACTCAAGAAAATAATGTTGGTGAAGATCAGGAGTCTGCTGAAGGGCTATCCCAAATACATTATTATTTTCTAAATAACTTATTCTCTGCATATATAGTCTCCAAATCCATAGATCCAATGAACCAGGAAATTAAAAAAAAATCAGAAAAATGTATCACCATTACAGTAATTTCTATCTGGAAATGTCATAAGATGACTGCTTACATAGTTTAAATCATATCAAATATTAAAAGCAGCCCAGAGACAATTTAAAGCATGCACAAAGCTGCACAAGGTTATATGCAAACATTAGTTATGGGCCGTGAACATCTGTACATTTTGGACCTTGTATAGGGTCCAGAAACTAATCTTTAAGAGATATTAAAGACGACTGTCATTTTATTTTCTACGTATCCCCAAAACTGAAGTATAATCTTATTTTGTTCATGCTGGAAATTCTTAATCCAAATGCTGAAGTAGTGGTCTTTCTTTCTGTAGGTCCTTGGTGCAGATCTCACTGAGTGGTAAACTTCACGGAATGACGTAGGAGTCATGACACCCTGAGATCATGTGACGGTGACTGACATACAGAGGACATGTCTACCTGCTTGGCACCACCAGCATGCAACTTTCCAATATTCAGTGTAATCTTGATGAACTCCAGTCACTCTGGCTTGCAAGTGTTTTTTTTTTCCTTTGAAGATTGCCAAAATGTACGCGGCTAACAGCACACATGCTTTCGTTTTTCTGTACTGTTGGAAAGTCTTTATTTAAAATTGAAATTATTAACATCAGTATTGCTTCACTAGATCAAGTTGTAATCTGTTTATAAAAGATTCTGGGAAATGACTTGAAATCACACAATAAAGCCAACACCAAAGTTTTCCTTAAATACTTTGCCTTTGAAACAAAATGAAAGTATAGAGAACAGAGGCTTTGGAGAATGGGGTCAACTTTGTAAGACATCAGGGATCTTGAGCTCTTCCCATCAGAAGGTGACACTTGCACAGATTAGCACAACTAATCAATCATAAGAGCCTCCTACAGATGAAGCAAATTAGATAAGGTCATCTTTCCATTATAGAACCCAGAATCTGCCCTGACTTTTCAAGATTGTTTACAGATTAGCCAAAAGGATAAAATGAAAGAAGGAACAAATAAAAAAAATTCCACACTGGTAGAAAGACAAACAGATTATTGACTTTAAAGTGTGGGTCACATACACTTGGTAAGGAGACGTACTGACATGTCAGAAGCTTTGCTGCGAAGCTCTCGTGTATGTCCTTTCAGTACACAGATTTCATTATTTCATCCACTCTTATAAACTGACAACAATATTCGTCACAAGATATTGATCATAATCCTCAGTTCCTCCATGAGCAAATACCAAAACAGTAGCTGTACGCAGGTGAAGCCTCTTGGTACACGTTCTTATGACTTTTACATACCAGAAAATGCTTACATTATGCTCACAATGCCCCAGGAACTGCTTTAAGCGTTTTTCCATGTTATAGCTAAGAATGCTAAAACAAGGAAAATTAAGCAGCTTTCCAGCAACTTGTCAAGGTCACATACTACTAATAATGCAAGGATTTCCAGCCAGTTAGTTCAGCTTCATTTCTAAGGCACTGAGTTTCCAGCCACTGCTTCCTGCAGCAGATAAAGCTACAGATTCTAGGACCATGCACTAACCTTTATCTCCTGCCCGAGGATTTAAAGCACTGGCATTTTCTCCAACACTCACAAAAAGCAAACCTAAAGCTTACTTTTAAATTACCCGAAATGGCCGACTAATGTGTATGGGAAGGTGCGTTTGGGGAGGAAGCTCCACTGGCTGATTCTGCTTCGTGACATCCCAAGGAAACCACTTTAATTTAAGAACTATTAATATAACCAAACATGCTTACCAGAACAGTTGCTCTTTCATGTTAGAGAAACAGATCTGTGTGTGTGTGTGTGTGTGTGTGTGTGTGTGTGTGCATGTGCCCACATGTGCCGGTGTGTGTGCATGTGTGCACTCTTATGCAACATGGAGGCCGAATGGAGAATGTTTTGAGGTGAGGAAGCAGAATAAAGTGGGAAAACAATCGGAAGCATAACGGAGGGGACAAATACAGAAAAAAGAGAGTGCTATGTACATGTTTTAATGCCATAGTGAAGCCCATAATTTGTACTCCAAACTAAATAATAAACCTAAAAGAAGAATCAGAAACAGCCTCACTAGAGGCATTTAAAGCCTTTTAAACAGCAAACATTTTATGTCCTTAGTAATAAGGAACGTAAAGTCTAGAAAAGGCTATTTCACTAAGATTTGAAACATTATAGTGAGATTGTTTTTATAACGTGAGATGTAAAAGGAGGGAGGAGAAAACAACAACAACAACAAACACCTAAGCTAACATTTCATAAAGCTGGCAGGAAGATACACAAAGCTTATTTTATCCAGGCAGCAGGGGGCACTAGTGCACCTCTCTTGTATTTTGCTTTCTGAGCACGGAATGGCTTCAGTTGTTTATACAGGATGTATATGAGTTTTTATCATTGAATGGGACTTAATTTTGAAATTTCCATTGTATGGTTTCAATGTTTATTTAAACACTGATGATTTAATACTATTAAATAATATTCTGAAAGATGTTTACAACTTGGTTTTAAAGTGTAGGCAGTAACATTATCTCATCAAATTCTTCAAAAATGAGTAACCCATACTAACTGCTGCCGCTGTGCAGACCCAGGGACAAACTCCGTAGAAGACTATCATTTAGCATTGCTATTTGTTATTAGTTAAATGTTTAAAGGGTTACTAACTCAAGAGAACCCAAAATTCTTTGGATTTTTTGGTGTTGTGGACATACCACAGAGACTCTGAACAGGTTGATGATGGAGGTTTCCATACTCTGTGTCCTATACGCCTTCACTTATTCAGTCCCTGCAGAAGCCTTCTCCTTGCGGACAGGCCCAGAACTCTGTCAATCTCCCTCTCCTACCATGCCCTATACTTTTCCTTTTGCCAATTCTATAGATAATAACTGAGCACTTCTTTGATTGACTAATATCTAATATTTCTATGATTAGTAAAAAAATAAATATTCAATATTAATACAGAAATTTAAACTATTGATATTTATTATAATGGATCTACAATAATGAAAGAATTATGATTATGTTAATATGGCATACTAATAGTGAGTGATAAATCCTGGAAACAGATAACCCTGGACAGATAATCACTCTTTTGTTGATCTTCAAATTTCCAGTGCCTAAAATAGACCTGTGGTAGATCCTCTCAGGATGCCATAATAAAATTCTATTAAGCTGAAGGAACTAAACAACAGAGACATACTTTTGTATTGTTTTAGAGGCTACCTGTCCAAGGTCAGGGTACCTGATTATCTGGCCTTTGGAGAGGGTTCCTCTTATCTCACAGACAGCTAGCTGCCTTTTCCTTTTTACCTCCCATATTCTCTCCCGCTATATAAAGCATCTTATTCCAATGCATCCTAGAACTTCCCAGACTCACTACCTAGACACACTGTGAACTTGAGCAAAATCACTTTTCTTCGTGTCTTAGTCTCCTTATACTCAAGGTAGAGAAAACAGAGTATCTTCCTCTAATTATTCTAATGAATATGCAAAAAATAAAAACATAAACAACATAACTACAAAATGTCTTTGAATCAATAAGCACATTTAAAAAAGTAATTTCCATTATTAGCTGCCAACAAAATATAAGGCAAATTCTAATGATATGCCAATGCTCACCTGCCTGAATGGGCAAACCATAAGGATGAGGTACTAGAGCAACCGGGGTTCTCACACACTGCTGTTGAAGGTGAATGCTCACTCTGGAAGGCTAGTTACAATTTCTTAAAAACTTAAAAGTGTATTTCCCCAGTGACTAAGATACTCATGTCCATGTACACATGAAAAAAATGACAATAAGAGAAAGAACTTTACACCAATTTCCATAGCATAAAACAACAATAAACATATAGAAACTGAAAGTGGGGTCAGTATAAAGGTCCCTCAGTAGAAAACAATGGTACCTGTCATGCTCGCAAATGACCTAGAATTCAAGGAACTGTTGCCCATGGCGTGAACTCCTTCAGTCAACAGCCTTTAAGATACCAGCCCACTTGGGCGTGGTCTCATGTACTATAACTACAGATGTAAAGCAGGCATGGGCCTCTTGGCTGCTGGGTTCCATTCCAGTTCCCAGCGCACACAAAGGACTGTGGATCACTATCCTTTCTGTGAGTTCACCCCCTATTAAATAAACCTTTATTATACTCCATTCTGGGCTAGTGTGGGATTATTTTAGTATAAATTGCAACAGATTGGCACCCATGTTGCTAGACTTCATGCCTGCCGAACTACTCACACAGCTAAGCTATCCCCCACAGATGAGTTACCCCTTTGATAACCGCTGCAAACCATCTGTCTGGCCCTCCGAACAGTGACTTGGCAATTTCCCACTGACCCGCCTGCTTGGCTTGCTCCCACCTACTAAGCAGCTTGCTTCCCTGGTTTCTGCCAGGCCTGCTTTACTAGGGCCTACCTCTGTCTCCAGGGGAAGGGGCCTTGGGCTTGCACCCCCAGTTCAGATCTGCGAATGCCTGGATGGAGCCCCAGACAGTAACCACACAGATCACAACTGTCTGAAAGCACTAAGTTACACTCAAACCTTCTCCATATACAGAACTGATCTGATTGCTCTTAATTTGTTAGTATTTTTTTTTTTTTTTTTTTTAGTATTTAAGCCACTGCCACCATAGAACCCAAGCAGGACTGTTCACACCAACACCAGTGTCTTCTCCCTGCCCTGAACCTAAACGGCGACACCTGCTGGCCAATAAAGATTATTACTCCTACAACAATTTTCTAAAAACTTAAAATGGAGGTAAGTTCATTTGATTAATAAATAAATAAATTTGAAAATTGTTTAATGGTAGACAATATAACCATCTATGAATTTAATAACCTTTTTGTTTCTACTATGGATGGAATTTTGCAAGAATTATATGGCATTCCTAGTACATCCATTTTTGTGAATGTGAGATTTAGCCTTGTTTGTCATATTATATCATTAAAGAAATGGTTTGATAACAGAGTCAAGAATGAGACACTTTTAGGAATGATACAGTCTGTACAGAATAATAATGAGAAATTAGCTTAAAAAATTAATACCATTGAAAAGGATAATCTTAATTTGACAGACAAAATTCAGTTCACATCAATGGGTTATGAAACCTTACAAAAGGGTACTGAAAGATTATCTGAAAGGATTCATACTGTCAGAACTGACAATCAAAATCTATTAAAAAGTTGTGACAAGTTAGCAGATAGAGTATCTCTCCAGGAAGGCAATCTGCACACCATCAAATAATATCAAGGCTGAGAAGTTATCATTAATGAAAAATTTTAATGCCTTGGATTCACATGTGCAAAAGGAGAGTCAGAAATTATTTGATTCAATGAAATCATTAGGAATATTCACAGATGAAAAGATCCAGGATTTACAAAAGACAGTGGGAAAAAGATTTGAATTGATGGAGGAAAGTATCAGAACTAATAAACAAGCAAGGAGAGGAGGTACAAGCAAAGGATTTAGCATCACCACTACCTCTCAGAGTCAGAGATGACTTACCAAGAGTTTTAGCTATTTATCCTGTCATTACCTCTGACAAGCCAGTGAATACTCAATACCCAAAAGGATACAAAGAATGTAAATGAAAAACTTATAAGTATGAAAGATCTGAAAGAACTTAGGCAGGCAGTAGTGTCTCATGCATGCATTCATATTTGTTAGGGCTATGGTAAAGACATGGGCTTCAAGCAAAAAGGCTACTTCCCATAATTGCTTTCAATTAATGTCAGTGGTCCTTGAAGATGGGCCACAGTTACAGTGGAAGTGCTATCAGAGAGAGGAGGCTAAAATCCTAGAACAGAAAGGAAGGGTCAAAGGATTTGAGGCTTCCCAAGATCAAATTCTTGGCGAGGGCTATTGTGCTGATCCACAGAGTCAAGCTTTTTATAATAAACACATCTTGTCCCTATGCCAAATAGCAGCCTTAAATGCTTGGGACAGGATTCAATAACCAGAAGAAGAGTTGAATCATACATTAAGGTTAAACAAGGCCCAAGAGAACCCTTTAGTGACTTCTTACAAAGATTAACTAAAGCTATACAAATAGGAGTAACAAATCCAGAAAATAGATGAGTACTTATTGAATCTCTGGCTTTTGAAAATAATAATGCAAAAAGATACTTGGACCTTTAAAGGTTAGATCAGCACCAATGGATGAATGGATCTTGCACACAGTAAACGTTGAGGCATTTGACTATAAAACTGAGGCATGAGTAGGAGAAGCAATTTCCAAAGGTATGAAGAGACATCAAGATGCCAGATATTTTAATTGTGGTAGAATAGGACATCTGAGAAGGCACTGTAGACAAGGCATACCTAGAAATAACATCTCTACTGGGAATGACAAAAATAGAAGGTCTCTTCTGGATTATGTAGAAGATATGACAAAGGCCCACACTGGATCAATGAATGTAGATCAACAAGAGAAAAACAAGGCAAACTGCTTTGGGAAACACGAGGGCACTTTCTCAGGCCCCCAGGTCAAACATGGTCCAGTCATTACCAGTCACTGTGGAGGTCATGTCTCACCAGGACTATTAAAAAATCCAGTGCCTGTTGTAAAAAAATAAATAAATACTGTTCTGGATGATAGAATAAACATGGAGGATGAATCAAAAATTCCAAAGGAAAATAGGAAACATATATTTTGGCAGACTTCAATAAATGATCAAAGACCAAATCTGAGAGTACTGATAAATGACACTGTAATTGAAGGATTACTGGAAATGAGTGAAGATGTGACTGTCATTACTCCAGATCTTGGCATCCAAATTGGCCTCTTCAAGAGGCAGATGTTCAATTCCTAGGAATTGGAACCCTATTTCAAGTAAAACAAAGTATGAGATGGGTTGAATGCACAGGGACATAAGGACAGAGAGGAAGGCCGAAGCCATATGAGGTTAGTATTGCAGTGAATTCATGGGGTAATGATCTGCTGCAGCAATGGAATACCTAGAGCAACAATCCTACAATCCCAGAAATGGGACATAAACCAACTCATGTTTCTGGGAAGCATATTATAAAGTATATATATATACTTTATATATATATATATATATATATATATATATATATATATATATATATATATATACATACATACAATCACCAGCCATTCAGGTTGGATAAAAACAAAACAACTAGCAAACCTTCAGAGGTACTAACACCCTAACTTTAAAATGGCTAACTGAGAAACCAATATGGATTAAACAATAACCTTGAATAGAAGAAAAACTGCAGAATTTAGAACATCTGGTACAGGAGCAACTAGAAGCTCACCATATTGAAGATTCAACCAGTCCCTGGAATTCTCCTATATTTGTTGTTAAAAAGAAATCTGATAAATGGAGAATCATGACAGATCTAAGAACTGTCAACAAGGTACTTCAACCTATGGACCCTCTACAACCTGGAATTCCTTTGCTTTCCCTATTACCTAAAGGATGGCCTCTTATAGCTACTAATTTAAAAGATTGTTTCTTTACTACACCTTTACAAGAAAAGGACAGAGAAAAATTTGCCTTCACAGTGCCTACTAATAATAATTCTCAGCCTATTAGGAGATACCAATGGAGAGTCCTCTCACAGGAAATGATCAACCGCCCACCCTACCAATATTTTATAAGTCAGTCATTGGAAATAATACATAAACAATTTCATAAATCTATAATTTTCCATTACATGAATGACATTTTACTATCTGATTTAAATGTATATATTTTATAAAAAATGTATGAAAAAGTAAAAAAAAGTTTTGCCTAAATGGGCATAACAAATAGCTCCGGAAAAGATATGAAGAGAGATTCTACCAATTACCTAGATTATAAAATAGGTTTCAGAAAATTAGAACACAAAAGGCATAAATTAAGAGAGATCAATTTCAGACTCTTAATGACTTTCAAAGATTGCTAGGAGACATTTCCAATCTAAGACCTGCTATTGGAATAACACCTGATCTAATAATTCACTTAAACAAAACCTTAGATAATGATAAAGACTTAAATAGTCCCAGGGACTTAACAGTTAAATCTAGGAAAGAACTGACTGTTATTGAAGAGAAATTTCAGGAGGCTCATGTGGATTCAGTGATTCTGAATCTTAACTGTATTTGAATCATGTTGTTCTCCAGAATTTCCCCTACAGGAATTTTAATGCAGAGGGAAGATATTATCTTACAATTGGATCTTTTAACCTTATAAACCAAGTAAAAAATGAGAAATTTATGTGGAAAAGATCTCTGAATTATGAAAGGAAAATTGAGACTTCATTAATTAGCAGGTATATACTCAGCAGAGATTATAATATCTTTTATTAGTGATGAAATTAAAAAAACTATGGGAAGAAAATGAACCCTGGAAGAGAGCATGAGCTTTTTTTTTTTTTCCAGGAGAGACTAACAACAAATATCCCAAAAGTGATAGAATTAACCTTATGAAAAGAGCTACTTGGATCTTTCACCACATTGTACATGACCCACCAATAACTGGAGCCTGTGCATTCTATACTGATGCAAATAAATCAGGAAGGGCAGGTTACAATCAGAAAATTTCAGTAAAGTGGAAAAAAACCCTTATAATTCTGTCCATAAAGCAGAATTATATGCTATTCTTATGATACTAAGGGATTTTAAAGAACTTCTCAATATAATTACTGATTTGCAATATGTAGAAAGAATTGCTTTGCATATTGAAACCACTGAATTTATATACCAGATGATACAGAATTGACTTCATTATTCATTCAGGTTCAAGATATAATCAGGAATAGGCTTTTTCCCATAAGCATAACACACAACTGATCCCACACAGGTCTGCCAGGTCCTCTAGCACAAGGTATTGCAGAAATTGATCAATTATTGATTGTAAATGTGCTCAAGGCCTCAGAATTTCATAAAAACATCATGTTAATGGGAATGGCTTAAAGCAAGAGTTTTCTATTACATGACAACAAGCTAAGTATATTATAAAGAGATGTCCTACGTGTTCTTTCTATAAGCAAACACAGCTACCTGCAGGGAGTAACCCAAAGGGTACTCAAAGAAAGGAAATCAGGAAGATGGATGAGCTCCATTTTCTAGAATTTGGAAAATTAAAATATGTTCACCACACCATTGACACCTATTCAGGTTTTCAATGAGAAACTGCGCACAAAAGTCTAATTAGGTAATCACATATTTAGTAGAAGTCATGGCCATCATGGGGTATACCTGCACAGATAAAGACAGGTAATGATCCAGCATATGTCTCTAAGAAAACAAAACAGTTTTTTGCTTATTATAAATCATATTACAGGTATACTAAACAATTCTACAGGTCAGTCAGTTATAGAAAGATCAAACAGAACTATAAAGGATATGTTAAACAAATAGAAAGGGATGAAAATATCCCCAGAAATACATTGCATAATGCTTTGTTAACCTTGAATTTTCTTAATGCTAATGAGAAAGAAACAACAGCAACAGAGAATCATTGGATAATAGAAAAATCTTCTGAATTAAATCAAAGATGTGTTGACCTCTAATGAAAATCAGGGGATGTCCTACATTGGGGAAGGGGTTTTGCTCTTGTTTCCACTGGAGAAGAAAAGTTATGAATACCATCAAAATTAATAAACATTTGGTTTGAATAAGAGAAACCTCTTGAGAAAGAGAAATGACAGCTCATTCACAGTGGTGATAATCATACAGTTGGTAAGGGAATCTTGTAAGGTTTGGAACAGCATTCTGATCTTGTCTTTGCAGGAAAATACCCATCTTTAAAAAGTCGACAGAACTTGGACATCTAGATGCCTAAAGAATAAAAGATAGCTATCCAGAAAGAATCACCAAGCAAAGAGAAATCTGACTTACGGTAGCATATCCTCTTCAGGGTTTAAAATTTCATTACCTGAACATACATACCATGCATACATACATACTTCTTAGTTTAATAATAAGCTTAAATCATTTAAAAATCAAAGCTGGTTTTGGAGTTGGACAATGGCTATCCTTCTCTATATCCAAACATGTTGTTAAAAGAAAAATTCAGAGTTTCTGTCTCATATCAGGAGCCATCTGGTATAGGACAGAAAGAAGAAGGAATTTAGGAAAAATTTTACTTCTCCCCATAGTTATTTTTGTATCTATTGTACTTTCATTATATAATATATGTCTATATTAATAATGTTTAAGTTTTCCACAATGAACAATAAATTTTCCTTTGAAGTTTTCAGGAAGAAGATGGAGTCCCACAACGACTCCACCTGGTTGATATGACATCATGATGCTGATACCATTACTTTAAGATAAGTTTTGGGTACAAGCTGCTCAAGATGATTCCAACTTGGTTAGCTGAGATGGTGCACCTTTTTACAATGTTCTGGGTAGAACTCAAAATAAGAGGCTCAGAAAAGCCCTACCGAATACTCAGAGACTATTTGCAATTATACCAGACAGTAGTCTTGAAATTTAGCCATCATTTTCGTTTCGCAGGATCCCATAGAAAGAACATCGCCCTTATGGCAGCTGGAAATAATTAAGTTATCAAGCTGTAGACAAGTTTTAGTCTATACAAATTATATGCAATAAAACATTGGCATGCAACGCTTTAGGTTTTCATCCACTGGAATCTATCAGATTTTAAAAGGTATCTGTCATGCGTTCAGGTGTGGAGGAATAGGTGTGCACGTATGGTGTGCCTCCAAAATTTCTGTACTCTAAAACACTTGAAGCCAAAACTACTCACCTCAATCACTTGATTCTCAAGGCAATTCATGAGGCAGGCAGAACTTGCAACACATCTTCTACATTTCCAACAACGAAGAGTACCTGCTTGATCGTCACTGGTTTGTTTGGCCGTTGACTCTTTGCTTCTTTTCATCTGTGGGAACATTAATGATTTTTAGAATGGCAAGCTGCATCAGATATCTCTAAATCATTAAAGCAACAGTTACATAGAGAATGAAAAAACATTGGTTACTGTGGTGCTAGAGACCGCTGCTCCCCACCCTGTGTCCTGACCCCAAATCAGTGTCTGAGTGCTCTGTGCCACACACAGCCGGCTACAGGATTTAACAGCAGGATCAAACTGATGCACAAGCTTTCAACACCCCCCAGCACTAATAAGGTGTTTTGGTTGGCACCCAAAACTCTTAAAAATCTGGTCCTGGCTCTAAGCCAGAATTCCTTACATCTTCCATAGATAAATACCTTTCCTAGGCCACTTGAGTGGGTGAACATGCCTATTCCTCCAGTCTAGGTACAGCATGACTTCCTCTCAGTGCCCATCGTGAGTGAAGCTGTAGCATTCTGTAAGTCCCAAATTGATGCAGGAGAGTTCCGTGCATCTCAATCTGGAGCTGGTTTCTCCGGAATTGCAATAGCAACACTGACGGACACTCCTCTGTGGAAAACACCCTGCTGCAGCTTTTGGGATGACTTCAACAGCAGGTTTTGTGAGATGAAACAGGTACCTATGTACTAGTTAGCATGTCTTAGGCAAAGAGCACTTTAATATAAAATGTCTGACATAGAAAATTAATTTAATTTTGATTATAATGCATTATGTAGTGATTACCAGCTTGTTTTCTAGAATGCTTTGTGTCTCCCACACTACTGATTTTTTTAAAGCTAAAGCTCAAGAAAAAAATCTAAGTCATTACAGTGCTTTTATGAATCTTGAGTGGATTGCTCAGTGGGTAGAGCTTATTGCTTCCAATGCTGAAGACCTATTTGATGCAGGATATCCACATGATAGAGAGAACAACTCCTGTAAGTTGTTCTCTGACCTCCATAAAAGCACTGTGGCAGGTGAATCCTCCCTTTACACACATAAAATAAGTAAATAAATGAATGTGACTTTTTCAAAAAAGAGTCATGGCAAATAATTATAAACATTCATTGTTCATCTTGATTTTCATTTTTGTGGGGTTGTTTTGTAGCTTTTTATTTGTTTCTTTTATTTTTTGTGTTTGAAAAAGAGACAGACATAAAATTGGATGGGTAGGGAGTGGAGAGGATCTGGGAGAAACTGGGATGTGGAAAACATCATGAAAATATATTGTATATTTTTTCAATAAAATGTTTTAAGATGGGCATTAAAATATAGGTACATTATTAAAATTCAAGTATATGTACTTTTTAGTGAAATTACTTAAAGTGGTGGTAAACAGGTGAGTATGGCCCACTAAATCAACTAAGCAGGGCTAGCAGGGGTTCACGGAGACTAAAATGCGAAGCAGAGGACCTGCATATAAGTTATGGCTGTTAGCTTGGTCATGTGTGGGACTCCTAACAATGGAAGCAGGTGTATCTCTGACTCCTTTGTCTGCTCTTGGGACTCTTTTCTTCCTATTGGGTTTCCTTGTCCAGCCTAGATAGGAGGGCTTTTCCTTGTCTTATTTTAATTTGCTTTGTCCTGTTTGGCTGTCATTTCTTAGAGGCCTGCTCTTTTCTGAAGATGAAATAGAGGGAGAGTGGTTCTGGGTGAGAATGAAGGTTTTTGGGGTGGGATCTGGGAGGAGTGGAGGGAAAGAAAACTGGTTGGAGTGTATTGTATGAGAGAATTTAGTTTCAATTTAAAAAAGAGAAAAAGAAAATCTTTAATAGACTTTGCTTGACTAGCTCCCGGAGTGCTTGCTTTTCCCCTCAATATTCTTAACCTCTTTTATCCTCAACTCCTTTTATCCAATGATCCTCAGTCAGGAAACAAGCCTTCAGGGAAGCCTCACACCTGAATCAACTAGGGATACATCCACAAATGCTTATGTGCCCCAAACCCTGGATACTCAGGTCCCTCTCACATATCCATCCATGTCACCTTAAGCTGTAGCGACATACAAATAAGGCCTATAGAAGATTCCAGTAAGTCCTTGCTGACAAGTACCAAAGACTGTATTGTGACAACTCTTCTCTATCAGTGATTTTTAAATTTATAAATTTAGTTTTGATCTTGTTCCAAAGATCTAGACCAGAACTTACCATGTCCAGCTGTCAAATGAACACCTCTTTAAGTCTCTGCTCTAGGGCCTTTGTACTGGTAGTTCATTCAGAATAAATATTTGCAAATCTATAGAGAGTTACTCATCAAATGAGGTTACTTAGCACTTGAAATGTAGCCAATCCAGACTGCATAACAATATAAAATAGATTTTGAAGACTTCATAGATGTAAGGCTGAGAAAAACATCAAATATTTTATAATCAAAAATTAATATACTAGTAAATATATTATCATGATAACCTATTTCTTCTTTACTACTCTATTTGATATGTATGCATGCTTGTGGGTACAGTGTGTGCAATGTGGTGTATGAATATGTAAACATTCATGTGTATGTGCATGTGGAGGCCAGAGGTCAATATCAGGAATCTTCTACTGCTCTTTGCCTAATTTTTAAAGCAGTATTTGTCATACGCATATGTGTGTGGGTGTGTATGTGCCAAAGCATATGTGGAGGTCAAAGGACAACTTTATATCATCATTTCTCTCATTCCATCAGGCGGCTCTAAGAAATTAAACTTAGGTTGTCAGGCTTAGAGAGGTGCCCTTTACCTAATGACCTATCTCATTGCCCCTTGTCTTATTTTTTTGAGACAGGGTCTCTCACTGAACTCACAGTTTACTAACTAGGTTAGATTAAATAGCCAGAAAGCCCCCAGGATCTTGTGTTATCTTCCCAGGGCTGGGATGCTTCAGGAATTCCTACGGCCAGTAGCCTTTAAGTTACCTGCTCACTTGGGCGAGGCCTCTTACAATATGTATTCTGATGTAAAGCGCCTGTCTGGCGTCTTTTCCAGCTGTGGGATTTGGTTGCTGTTCCCTGTTCCAGCAGAGGACTGTGATGTGTGAGCCTATCCCTAAATAAATAACCCTCTATGATACTCAATTCTGAGCTAGTGTGGGGTTTCTTTTAAGCATCCTTCTTCATCTGGCACCCCAGGTGGATCCACACCTACCAGGTGGATCAGTTTAAAGGCTTAAACTTTGGTCCACAGCACAGAAAGTCTCCCATCCCCACCTCCACCTCCACCCCCACCCGCTTGACTTGCTTTTACCTACTAAACAATTTTTTTTTTTTTTTGTAAAACCCCTGCCACAGCAGAGCGCATGTGGCGACTTGGAAAGTTCACAAGCACGTGTATACCCCTCACCCCCATTGCTGCATTCCTTGACTCATGGCCATTTGCAAAACTTCTGGTTTGTATTACTGGCTACTAAGTTCTGGGTTTCTTTCTCCATGTATGGATGTAATGGCGGTCGGAGGAATTTGGAAATAACCAAAAATAGTCCTTTTAGAATAAATCAGCTTTAATAAAAGGAGAAAGAGGGACACACTTACAAAGCCAAGGCTCCAGCGAAGCAGAGAGTCAAGCGGGGGGGGGGGGGAACAGGGCGTCTATCCCCAACCCGGTTCTTTTTAAGGGTACCTCTCTCCCCTGGGGCAGCCATGCCCCTGAACGCAGGGATTGGGCCAGCTGCCCCAACATCTCCCCCTTTTGTCTAAATAAGGCAGATTCAGAAACCAAATACAACTATATACAATGGGAATAGATTATATAAAATTACAAGAAGCAAACAATATTAGGTGAGGAACATATAACAAAAATTTTACTAAACATTCTACTTTAGGAAGTCTAAATAATGTAGAAGGTAGCTACAATTATCTAATCTTCAACCCCATCAAAGATCTGAGAAGGAAAGTAGTATTACTAAAGCAACCAGGAAGCACAAACGAGAAACTTCCAAAATGTGCAACAGATGACAGAGACAACTGACTACCTGGACAACCACACGAAATCTTGTTAGCAATGTTGAGGCAACCAATTTTGGCTAAGGCCTGATATACCATTTTTTAACAGCAAGGAACCTTTAGTAGAACTATCCTATCCTGTCTTGGCAAGATAAGACAATTCTGTTTTATCCACTTATGGATATTTTGTATCTTAGTCAGTAGTGGAGGTATGGGCTTTTCTTTGCCCAAAGGCCAGTTCTGCCAAGAAGAAGGCAAACGTCTTTGGTGCTCAACGTTCTCTCGGGAGTAGAGCATTGTTGTCAGGAGTGATTGTGTCTCATAAGTACAAAACTCTAGGTTAGATTAAAGGCTATGTTCTACAGCTCTTCAAAGAGGTCGAAGATTATGCTATCTATACTAAATATAATCTCTATGAGTCTAAAAAACCTGATTATCCTAAATATAAATATGACAAACATAATTCTCAACACTTATCTAACTGTATGACTAATAGAATAGACAACTATGTAATAATTTACTTGCTTTTAATTTGTCAAGTAAAGTATATTTCTCGATATTTAACCAGCACCAAGGCAGGAAGCCAAAGCAGTGCTGCACTGTGCCTGGTGCCATCAGTTGTGCCACTGCTAGGTGCAACTCTGCAACCATGACACCTGCTGGACAATAAAGATTATTACACGTAAAACAATTTACCAGAATTCATAACAGGTAATAAATCAATAAACTTGAAAGTTATATAAAGGCAGACAACATTACCACTGAAATTTTTCATAACTTTTTTACCAATACTATGGATTGTATTCTGCAAGGCTTATATGGTTATTATGATACATCCATTTTATTGGATATGGTACTCAATTTTTTTCATTTTATAACAGAGCCACGAATGAGGCACTTTTAGAAATGATACAGTCTTTACAGATTAATAAGGAACGGGTAGCACACAGAATTAATACAATCGAAAATCAAAAGTTACCTGAAAAACATTAATACTATTGAAAAGGGTAACATTAATTTGACAGACAAAACTGAATTCATGTTAAAGGATACTGAGAAATTATCTGAAAGAATTCATACTGTTGAATTTGACAATCAAAATTTGTTAAAAACTAGCAGTTAGATTAGCAGTTAGAGTATCTCTCCAGGAAGAATATCTTCATGCTATCCAAATAATGTTCAAGGATGAAATGTTATCTTTAAAAGAAAAACTTCAGACTTGCAATCACATGTGCAGAATGAGGAAAGGAGGCTAGGTGCCTCAATGAAATCATTAGAAATATATACAGGCCAGGAGATTCAGAATTTACAAAAGACAGTAGTAAGAGATTTCAAATGATTGAGGAAATTATTGGAGCTGATGAGCAAACAAAGTCGGTATGGGGACAGAATTTAACATTGCTAGTAGCTGTCAGAGATGACTTACCCAGGGGTTCAGCTTCCTAGTCTATAATACACTCTGACAAAGCATCAAGTTCTTTTTTTTTTTTTTTTTTTTTTTTTTTTTGGTTTTTCGAGACAGGGTTTCTCTGTGGCTTTGGAGCCTGTCCTGGAACTAGCTCTTGTAGACCAGGCTGGTCTCGAACTCACAGAGATCCGCCTGCCTCTGCCTCCCGAGTGCTGGGATTAAAGGCGTGCGCCACCACCGCCCGGCTAAGCATCAAGTTCTAAAGGCCCAAGGGATCCAAAGAAAGTAGAGAGAAACCTATAGGAATGAATGATCTAAAGGAAATTAAGCAATCAGTAGTAACTTGCAGCTTTCATTCCATGGTTGTTAGGGAGATGGTAAAAACATGGGCTTCTAGCATTAAAGCCACGGCACATGACTGGCTTCAGTTAGTTTCAGCAGTCCTTGATGACAGGCCTCAACTGATGTTTAAATGCTATTTCAGAAAAAAGGCTAAAATTATAGAACAACAGGAAAAAGCAAAAGGACTTGAGACTTCCCAAGATCAAATTCTTGGTGAGGGCACTTATGTCGACCCCAGGCTCAAGCTCTTTACAATGAACAAATCTTGTCCCTATGCCACAAAGCAGCCTTAAATGCTTGGGACAGGATTAAAGAACGAAGAAAATGAATCATATACCAGGGTTAAACATGGCCAGAGAGAACCCTTTAGTGACTTTTTACAAAGACTGACTAAGGCTGTACACAGGGGAGTAACAAACCCATATTCTAGATGAGTCCGTATTGAAATTATGGCTTTTGAAAATGCCAACTTAGAATGGAAAATGATACTTGGGCCTTTAAAGGTTAGATCAGCACCAATGGATAAATAGATCCTGCTTACAATGAACATTACGACATTTGATTACAATGCTGAATCTTGGGTAGAAGAAGCAATTTCCAAAGGAATGAGGAGACATCAAAATGCCAAATGTTTAAATTGTTGTAGAATAGGACATCTGAGAAGGTATTGTAGACAAGGAATTCCTAAGAATAATATCTCCTCTGGAAATGTCAAGAATAGGAGGACTCAGCCTTCAGGTATATGTAGAAGTTGTGGCAAAGGCTGGCATTGGACCAATGAATGCAGATCAACAAAAGGCAACCTGATACCATCAGGAAACTCCTTGGGGGGGGGACGCGTCTCGCAGGCCCCCAAGTCAAAAGTGGTCCAGTCATTCCCAGTCACTGTGGAAGACATGTCTCACCAAGAAAATTAAAAAAAAAATCTAGAGCCTTCTGTAAAAAACCATACTGTTCTAGGTGATGGAATAAACATGGATAAATCAAAAATTCCAATAGGAAACAGGAAATGTATATTCTGGCAGACTTCTATAAATGATCAAAGACCAAAGCTAAGAGTGCATATAAATGACATTGTAATTGTGTGTTTGATAGACACAGGTGCAGACATGAGTGTCATTACTCCAGAATCTTGGCATTCAAATTGGCCTTTTCAAGAGACAGATAGATGTTCAATTACTAGGAACTGGAATCCTATCTCAAGTGAAAGAAAGCATGAGATGGGTTGAAATCATAGGGATATAAGGACAGAGAAGAAAGCTGAGGCCATATGTAGCTAATATTGCAGTGAATTTATGGGGTCATGACCTACTGCAGCAATGGAATACCCAGGTTAACATTCCTGCAGTCCCAGAAACTCATGGTTGAAAGGATATTATAAGGTACTATATACAAAGGTCACCAGCCATTCAGGCTGTACAAGAAAACAAAGAAACTGGCAAACTTTCAGAGGTACTAATTGCCCTACCTTTAAAATGGCTAACTGAGAAACCAATATGGGTTAAACAGTGGCTGTTCACAGAAGACAAACTTATTTACCTCCCTCTCCAATCCCCCCAGATCTGTTTCTCCTGCACTATTGTCTTTTATTTTTTTTAAACCATCAAGTCCAATTTGTGCTGTCCATATACTTGTGAACGTGTGGCCTTGCACTGGAGCTCGGCGGACCTATCAGGGACTCCTCTTTAAAGGAAACTGACCCTCTCTCTCAGAAGCTTTCAGTAGCCAATAGTTACTTAGAGAGGGGAGAACTTCATGCCCAGCCAGCTTTCCAGGCTGGGATTTTGTCTGGTTTGGACCTGCACTAGTCTTGTGCCTGCTACCACAACTGCTTTGGATTCTAGGTGCAATAGCCTTGCTATGTCTGGAAAGCACTATTTCCTCGTCATCCACCAGCCTAGAGCTTACATCTTTCTCTCTCCTCTTCTGTGATGATCCCTGGGGAATAAGAGTTTGATATGAATGCCCCATCTAGAGCTGAGCATTCCATGGTCTCTAATCCTCCTCAATTTGATTATTTTTGGTCTGTAGCTTCTGCTGAAGAAAGCAAGCATCTCTGATAAGGGTTGAGAGATTTACCACATGGCTCCTTACACTTCTTTTTCCACTGTTAATTATTAATTACGTTTGACCAATCAGTGGGAAGACCTAAACTAAAGTCTTTCAGCTATGGACAAAGAAGCATAGTAGAAAGATGTACAGCTGTGCTTATACTACCTGAACTTGAAAGGGGAAGCAACAGATGGTTATCTACTAGCAATCTATTTATAAAAGTGAGATGGCTTCTGGCCAGTAACTTACCTTAAAACGAAAGGCTGAAACGTTAAAGCCCAACCTATTAACAAAGTGGGTAGCCTTTGAACAGACTTGAATAACTTATGTCTTGGATACACTTCAAATCCATCTCCAACTCAACACCTGAGATGCTAGTATTGGCTTAAGCAAGTCAGCGAACTATGGAAATAACTTACCCAAACATTTGGGTAGCAGTCCACATGACCTTATGGTTTTCTCAGTAGTGAGTACTCACACTCATACACACACTGGTACTTGTTTACTTCACTACCTGTCTTACACTGCTATAACGTTTGACACTTCTTGAATGCACTTTACATTTGTGAAACATTATTTCACTTAGTTACAGCTCTCAAATACTGAATATGTCAGTGGTATAACACTGAAAAATTTCAGTCATGAAAATTACCATCAACCTCCGTAGAAATACTCTTTAGTTACAGGGCAAGAGAAAGGCCATCAGGTCAAAATTGATGAGTCCAAGTTTTCTAGACTTCTTGCTTTAACTTGGAGATAAAATTTTGTCCCATGTAACAAGTATGGAAATGTCTGTATCTAAACACATGCAGCCTGTCAGACATTTTAGTAAACATGTTTCGCTATAGGCAAGCGGTATAAATAGTTCTCCACCGAAACACATGGCTTTTCTTCACGAGTCTGATCAACTTTCAATAGAATGCAGACAGGCTTTGTTAAGTCCTTCCTTCCTTTTTCATAAAAATATTTAGGAATAAAGATATTTATGGTTTCAGTAAACCATTTCTAACTGCACACCCATGGCAGTGAAGAATAAAAGGATTATCAGCCTGTGACTCTATTTACCACTATTGCCTTTGTGTCCCCAGTGATAATCACAATGGTGAAAAGGGCAAACCACACCTCAACATTACCTGGCTTCTTACATGGGTCTTAGCAACACATTTTGAGAACTGATACTTAACGCAAAGCACAGAACCCCCAAATCTTACCTAAGCAAATTTCATTGCCCAATTATATCCTTTAAAATCTTTAAGGAGGACAAATAAGCCCCTATAAAAAATTAATAATAGCATAGGCTGTAATTATCTGTAGCACTGAGCACTGCAATTACAAGTCCCATGAAGAAGTTGAAGTCTTTGTCTCCCTTTGACTATTATTATTCTATCTGGCAAAATATCAACATTGGCACAGGTATAATTCCATATGAAGGAATTTGAAATTTCCTTTTTATCAATACAGTTCTGTAAGAATAAGATTAAAGCAAAGTGAGGTAAAATGGCATGAATGTGAAAAGCAGGATGCACAGCAACTTAGAAAACAGTATGGCTAAGTGACTTACTTAGTTCAGAACTCTGCAGAACAATACCACATTTTTTTTTTGCTGTTGAGTTTTTGAGGGTTTTCTTTGCTTTGCTGTGATGATCATGCTAGTTTTGAACTTCTGAACTCAAGTCTCCAGCCTTAGGCTCCATTGTAGACAGGACTCCAAATATACAAAACCATGGCTCATCAATTTTTGTTTTTAAGCTGCTCAATATATTTATTTTTGCTTACAAGCATGATTATATACTTGTAGGCATTATTCTGCAGGCTATTCAACCACCTAATGGTTAAATGAAAAGTCTCTATGAAATGAGAAGAAATATTCCCTCTGTAGATATTAAGGAGTATCATTTCTTTTTTTGATGTTCATGAGATCTCACTATATGGGATGCATGAACTTAAGTGGTAGCCCATAACTGCTTTGCAATGTGGGCTTCTGAACAAGTGGCTGTTTACTGGACAGAACATCATACATAGTAACTCTGTTGGGAATGGGTCTACAGATAAGGTCCTTTTGTAAAATGAATAGAATATCAGCACACCCTACTGCTCTTGAACCCTGGTGTCTGCTTTGATCACAGAACTGCAATACATAGCACCCAAACCTAAGTAACCACAGCCATGAATTAACAAAAGCAAAACTGGTGATCTGTGCTATATTACAAAAAATGTACATGAATTGGGTTCCAAAGTTACAATTATAAATGGGTTTTTGAACCACAAAAGCTCTTCTCTACTGAATAGAGCCGAAGGTACCTTCTCACTTAGGTCAATAAATAGCTTAGCACATGTGTTATTTAGTGTGCACTGGCTTGATACCTAAGCTCCCTTTACATTGGCTTCACTAAGTCAAAGATATCAAGTACTTCATCTGCACTTTAGGAGGACAGGAGGACGAACTGGGTTATTTCCATTTGGCTAGCTTTACAATTCTAAGCACAGGGGCTGCGGTGACTAAAGCCTCTAATTTATGAACTCTAAAACCATCTAAATCCTGTATCACAGAGACCTTAATCTTCTTCAGTAATTGTTGAGGTTAAACATGTCTGGGTTTGAAACTGACAAAGGCAATCTTAACAGTTCCTTTGGTATTCCACAGTAATAGTTTCTAAGAAAGTACCCCAGTTGGAGAAACACCAAACCAAACCCAATCTACCATATTCCCTTAGAGTTACTCCTACTCCCCAGCTATCTCTCTGGAACCCCCTCAGTTCTTAGGCATTACACAATTCACAACTAACCTTAATGATGTGGTGCTTTGGATATGAAATGTCCCTGATCGGCTCATGTGTTGAACACTTGGTACCCAGCTGGTAGTTGTGTTTGGGGAGGTTGTGGAACCTTTAAGGGGTGACCACTTGATGAAGCAGGCCACCAGGGATAGGCCTTCAGGCCTTACAGCATGACCCCATTTTCTCTTCTCCTTCTGCTTTCTGGATGTGGATGCAATGGGATCAGCCAGCCTCCTGCTCTTGCTTCCATATGCTCCCTGCCTTCTGCTGTGCTTTTCCTGGTATGATAGACTGCATCTCTCTGGAACTGTACACCAAAATAAACCTAATTTCCTTTAACTTGATTTTGTTGGGGTGCTTGTCATAGCAACAAGAAATAAAGCTAAGACAATGAGAAAATATTATATGAATCTGACACTTGTAACTTCCATGAATTTCTTACTCTGTCCGACATGGTCTTAAAACACACTTCAACTGAAGGTGAATACCACCCCTTAATCCCAGCAGACCACCCCAGCTGGAGTCCAGGCACTCTAGGCTCTGCAGCGCCCTCCCGTCTTTCAAACCAGGTGATCCCTTTAGGGATTATGAAATATCACTGAAGAAATAAAAGCAGTGCAAGTTTCACACCCTGGTTAGTTGTATCCATTTCCACTGCTGCTCCACCTTGGCAAAAGTAGTGGAAGTAAAGAAAGAGTGAAACTACTCGGTGAGGATGAACCACATTCTCACATTTCACAGCCTACATTTTATGTGGAAGCAAGGTATACAAATTACAGGGAAAATTAATCAAGTCCTGAAATATGTCTTTGGAACTAGTGTGTATATACTTGTATCTGTGTGTACTCCAGCTATACCTCATGTACCTAAGGGTCTACTATCTCTCCAAACAGTAGCACCAACTGGGGGCCCGGTGTTTCATACATGAGCCTGTAAGGGGTGTCCCACCCAAACTATAATGTTACTATAGGATAATTTCACAAGTTTTGTTTTGAGGAATACATTTTAATGCATCAATGCTATTTACTGATAATAGCTAATGGCCTGTTACAACTTTTTAAAAATTGAAAGAATTTATCTTGACATCTATTAAGTTTAGAGTCACATAAACAGGAAGACGATAAATGTATCATAGGGAAAAATGTGTACCTTTGTATTTTGAAATTCTTTCTGTAAATGAACAAAAATTCCATGCCTAAGACCCTACAATGAAATGTTACACTGTAGTAGAAAGGGCGAATTTTTTTTTGTTACTGGCATAACCACATAAAAACTGTATTATTTAAATCACTGCTTGGCCTATTAGCTCTAGCTTCTTATTGGCTAGGTCTTACATTCTAAACTAACTCATCTCCATTAATCTGTGTATCACCATGAGGCTGTGGCTTACCGGGTAAAGTTCCAGAGTCTGTCTCCAGCAGGACTACATGGCTTTTCTCTGATTTCACCTTCTTTCTCCCAGCATTCAGTTTAGTTTTCCCCACCTAGCTCTGTTCTGCCCTGCTCTGCTATAGGCTCAAAGCAATTTCTTTATTCATTAACCAATAAAAGCAACATGTAGACAGAAGGACCTCACACACCACTAGGCTATGCACAATTCTTGTACAGTTCCAAATGTTTTTAATTAAAATAATGTCCTTCTAATAAATTCAGGTTTTTTCTTGTTCCCAATATTTAAATATTTTCATTTAAGAAATACTGCCTTTGACTTAAAGGTAGCCAAAGAAATGTAAAGCAAAGGATACACTTGTTAAATGAATGAATATGAGATATAAACACTGGAGTAATGAAAATCAATAAAATCTAGAGCAAAACAAAATAAAAATGCTGTAAGAAGTTATTTTGAAAACTCAAAATTTTAGGCCCATTTTCTGAAAGCGTTGAAGAAACTCCACTGATACCAGAGTATTTGTATTTCTGCTCAGAAAACTATGCTTCTAAAAAGAATGGCGTTTGCTTTTTGGATATTGGACACTGCAATAAAACCCGAGTTTTATTCCATATTGTTACTGGCATTACACACACTTAATCCCAGCACTTGGGAGGCAGAAGCAGGTGGATCACTGAGTTTGAGGCAAACCTGGTCTACAGAGTGAGTTCCAGAATAGCCATAATTAGACAGAGAAACTCTGTCTTAAAATAAGAAAACAAACAAATCCAGGCAGTGGTGGCACACACCTTTAATCCCAGCACTTAGGAGTCAGAGGCAGGCAGATCTCTGTGAGTTCAAGGCCAGTTTGGTCTACAAGAGAAACTACAGAGAAACCCTGTCTCAAAAAACTAAAAAAAAAAAGGTAAGAAGAAAAGAAAAGAACACCAAAAGAAAAAAAAAAAGAAAACAAGCAAACAAAACACAAAAAGAAATTCGGTGTCATTTCCCGGAAAAAATGAATTTTATTTTTTTCACTATAGTTTGACCATAGTCTCTTTCCTTGCCCAACTCCTTCCACATCTTCCTCACCTCCCTACCCACTCAACTGCACATTGTTTTCCTACATCTCAAAAAAAATCTAAACAACAAAAACACCAATGAAATAAAACAACAAAAACAAGACAAAAGCACACAAAATATCACAGAAATCCATTTTTGTATTGTCATGGAGCCTGAGAAAACTGATTTCCCCTTTTCTAACAGGTTTCATTTGCAAATACAGTCTTCTTAGGATGGGACTTGGTGTCCATTTCCCCTTCTCAGTGCTGGGACGTAGTCTGGTTTGATCATGTCTTGAGTGTGCTATCACAGTCTCTATGAGCTCTTATGTCTTCACAAATCATGTTGACGTTTTCTTGACATCACCCACCATCTTTGGTTCTTACAGCCTTTTCACCTCCACTTTCCCCATAGATCACTGGGCCTTTAAGGGAGGGGTTTAATACAAACATCTCTTTTAGACATTCTGATGAGAAGGCAGAAGTACAGTTAAGCACTGATTTGCCTTTAGCATTCTTTTTCTCAGAACAAAGAAAATAGCTGTAAAAAAATTTTTGGATAAACATAACAAAAGTTTTTTTTTGGTTTCTGAAGGTATTTCTAGATAATGGAGTCTGTGGTAATTTGAATGTAATTGGCCCCCATAAACTCACTGGGAGTGGCACTATTAGGAGGTATAGTCTTGTTGGAGAAATTATGTCACTGCGGGGGTGGGGCTCTGACGTCTCCTCTGCTTAAGATACCACCCAGTGCCTCAGATCACTTCCTGTTGCCCATGAGTGAAGACGTAAGAACTCTCAGCTCCTTCTCCAGCACCATGTCTGCCTGCACACTGCCTTGCTTCCCACCCTGATGATAATGGACTGAACCTCTGAAATATAAGCAAGCCACCACAATGAAACATTTCCCTTTTTAAGAATTGCTGTGGCATGGTGTCTCTTTACTGAGACAGAGTCTTCTTTTAAAAAGTAGATGAGACTAGAGCATGTGTTATCTATTAATTCCACCATCTTTCCACAAGAGCTTAAAGAACTACTATAGCTCACTCTGCTTTTCACTAACCTTTAGCCTTGAGCAGATCGTCTGTTCCCTAGGCTGCTGGTCAGTGCTCACATCACTAAGCTGCCAGCTTCCACACTAATGTATACTATTGTACTCCCCCAAAAGGAGTATAAGCATGTGTGTAGTACCTTGCAATACAACAAAATTTCTGATACACAGCAAACACTAAACGTTGCTAAGCTGAAGGCAACTAGAGTTATTGTTTCTTTTTGGGTCAGTGAAAGGGGAGGCAAACATATCAGATACTATCTCATTTGAACTTACGCATGAGCCAAACTGATGTCGGTCTGGCATCACTTGGACTAGCTGTGTTTCCATATCTATACTATCCACTTATGTACACAAATTTTTGCCATAAAGATACTAGACTGGAATAGGGCCACACTACAAAACAAATCTCAATGCAATCAGCTTTTTAAAGGTCATATATCCAGATACAGTCATGCTCTAAGATAACAGGACTTAGATCTTCCACAGAGACCTATTTGGTCTTAAGCCCAATCCTCACATGCCTCCTGGGGCTATGTCAACAGAGACCAGTTTGAACATAGAACCCAATCCTCATGGGGCTATGCAAAAGAAGGATTCAGCACCATTCATGAAGCACCCTTTAAAAGAGTAAATAAATCTAAGCCAGCTTAAGCAGTGCACATATATGACAACTAATTTTCATACCATATGAAGAACAGAGGAATGTGCTAAATGGCACCATAACCCAAATCCAGAATGTAGGATATTCTGTAAGAAAAAAGATTTGGGATTTTCTTTCCCTCAAAAATATATTTTTTTAAGGGAAGAGAAACTTGAGATGTAACATACCTGTTAGTGAAGGGATACAGACAGGAAGAAAACATTTTTTTACAGTTGTTGCATAGCCCTATGAATATAGTTACCAACAGGATATTGTGTGAATGTACACATATGCATTATATGTTATATAGCCTACATGTCATATGTACCATTTATTATATACATAGTCATTATCATATGATTTTGGAGTCTATGAGCATATAATTATATTTAAATTTATAATACACATATTAAAACAATCAAGTGACAGAAGAATGTGAATGCAAGACAGACAGACACACAGAAGGGGATAAAGAGAGCTATCAAACTCAGAGTCTATATTTTGGGTCTTTAACTGAACTCTAAAAATAGATATTTTTCACAACTGGAGAATATCATACATAAACTATATAGTGGATGATAATAAAAACTGCTAATCTTGTTGATACAACATATAATACTGTCAGTCTGATCTTTAAGGATCTTAGAATGGAGGTAAATATTCAAGTATTTTCAGAAGAAAGTAAATAATGTAGAAATAAATTATATATAGTGAAAAAAGAAACAGAAGATTTATAACTATTAAAGATGGTGGATAGATACATAATTCATTCTTTTTTATGTGTAATTTAAATTTTATACAAGAGATTTAAAAACAAACTTGATCCACAGAATATTAAGATGAAATATTTCTTAACTTCTAGGTCAAAGATGAAATATTTCTTAACTTCTAGGTCTACACAAACTCCCTTATAATCCTTGTTGATCTGCTGATTACTTTCCCACTCAAATCTACTGTTCAAATGAGCATGTTGCCCTCCATTGTCTGGGCTTTACTTAGGAGTCTCAGCATAATGTATAGCCACAGCTTCATCTTTTGTAGACATGGACATTAAAATTCAAGTTCGTAGACAACCCACTGTCGTTTCTAGGTAGATTTTTATGTCATAGATCTATGTTCCCTAATTCCTCTCTTTTATACCTTGTTCTTTTTGGCTCCCAGGCTGCCTCCTCCCTTACTGTAAATTAACCATTCATCTTCATGTACGTATCAAATGTCTAGAACCATGGTCATTGTTTGTAGTTTTGATGGAGGAGGGTCATCTGTCTATGTTACTTTCATTGGTTAATAAAGAAACTGTCTTGGCCCTTTAATAGGACAGAAAATTAGGTAGGTGGAGTAGACAGAACAGAATTATGGGAGAAAGAAAGCAGAGTCAGGCAGATGCCTCAGGCAGACGCCATAGCTCTCCTCTCCGAGATAGACACAGGCTAAGATCCTTCCTGATAAGACACCACCTCGTGATGCTGCACAGATTACTAAATATGGGTTAAAGCAAGATATGAGAATTAGCCAATAAGAGGCTGAAACTAATGGGCCAGGCAGTGTTTAAATGAATACAGTTTCGTGTAATTATTTTGGGTAAAGCGAGCTGGGTGGTGAGAAGCGACCACCCGCTGCTCCTTCTACATAGTTTAATCTTTCACATCATCATATCCAGAAGCTTCCACTTCTGTTAGCCTTTGCAAGAAAACCTAATTCCAAATCAAAGACCAAGCCACTCAGAACTATAACCATCATTCTTAGGATTTGGTGTGAAAATGTCAGTAAAGGGCTTTTAAGCACCCTGAAGGGAAGGGGCAGAAAGGAGGGAAAGGATCAAGGCAGACAGAGGTTAGACCTTCCTCATTAGCGCTTTCAAAAAGGTAAATGGCTCTCTTTGGCCAGATCAAAGAAGAACTTTCAGCCCATGCATGCCATGAACAAGCAAATGTGCAAGCTCACAAGGTCATAAATTCAGGCTGCAGTCATCAAAGCTTTGTTTTATGAAATCTGAATCATTTTAATTCTCCACACTGAAGTTGGCATCCCTCTTTAAGATGCAAAATGCATCTTTTGCTCCTCCAGGCACTTTCCAGTTCTCTGCTGATGAGGGAGGAGATGACCCTGGTTGGCAACCACCTGCTCTGCAGCTCAGCAATTTAGCCTTCTGTCACTTCTTCCCTTCCACCGGCTCCCTTCTGCTACCACCCTGGGTCCCCGGAAGCTTCTACTCAAGAGTTCTGTCATAGCCTTGAAGCCTCATCTTTCTGTTAGGGATAGCTCTTCCTAGACTTGTGTATCACCTTCTTTTATTTTCCTAAATGTCTTTCCTGGTTTTCTTTCTAAATGCTGATCACACTGCTAACTACTTCTTCCGTGTTTGCCTTTTCTGATGATTGGCAAACTCCCCAGTAGTTTCACCTTTTGGTATTGGAAGGAAATTGATTCCAGTGCCCCCAGCAGGTACCAAACACCCACTCACCTAAAATGCTATCACAGTTTACATAATCTACACACCTACTCTTGTGTATGATAATCTATAGGTTACTTATAATGTTGGAACCATGCAAATGTTATATGAATAGTTGTGAAACTATATAGCTTAGCGAATAATGATAAGAAAAGTTTGGAGTAGTTCAGAATAGACACATTTTCCCCTAATACTTTGGATGAATCTAAAGATATGAAACTCGGTGAACCTGAGGGCTGACTGCCCTATAGGACAGTTTAGTGCTGGACAGTATAATTAATGAATGAATCACAAAGCAAGCACACGCAGGACAAAAACAAAGCCATCCTGTCCTTAGACGATTTAAAGTACTTTATTACTACCATTTATTGGCATCACCAGACCAAAGTCAGCAAATATCACCAAATAAGCTGATCTCATTTGTCCCATAAAGAACTACAGAGACTGACTTTTTCAGAGACACCATTAAAACACAAAGTCTGAGTTTCACGAAATTCTATGTTCTTATGACTATATGCTACTGCATATATTAAAATTATTTACATTTCTATTAAATTATCATCAGAAAACACACATTATTTTACTCTTCAATTTGCAATGGCAGAAAGTGGTATGCCTTCCATCTGTTTTAAACTAAAACCTCAAAGATCAAACAGGAAGAGTTTAGTATTACTTTTAAAAATTAGCTATTTTTTAGTGTAGTACTGTACTTATTATATTAAGGGCATGATCTATTCTTATGAGATGGAAGGAGGGAAGACTGTGGGTAAGAGCATGTAGAGCTCTTATAAATCAGACTTACTTATTTTCAAAAAATTATTTTTCAAAGTAGGTTTTTTTATTTTTTAAAACAATATCCAAATGTCTTCCTTATAAAAGCAATGGAGAAGGTAAATGGTCAGCTTTTTGTGGAGCTTGGGGAAGACTGGGCACCACTGTCTTACACACAGTATTTAAGAAGCCATTCTCAATCAAGTTATGGAATTAATGTCATATCACAATTCTTTTTTTCTTTGTCCTGCAGTATTTCTGAGACTCTTTCTGTTCGTCTATTTTTTTATTTAAGTTCAGTCCGAGAGACATCAGCCCAGACTTGGTATCACACAAAACAGTTTGAAGAAATCATAAAATCTACTCATCTGCCTACAAGGTTCCCAATATACAAAACAGTTAGACGGTTTTCACTGTATCTCACAGGTCATCGTGACCTGGTTCTCCACTTTCTTATCCATGGAGGCATCTTGTACCCTTTTGCTGCCTATCCATTTGACAAGGAAGAACTGATATAATTTAAAACAAAAATAAAAAACAAAACAAAAAACAAATTACAATCACCAGGGCTCTTTGTGTACCGGGTCTCCAAACATTCTGTCACCCACCACAAGCCCCACTGCTACCTGGTTGCTTCCTGGAACTTTCTGGGAGCACAGGAGATAAACAATAATCGAGCCGTTCCTACAGTACAGAGCAGTAGCTGAGAGGCCAAGGCTACTAGTCCAGTTTCCAGATCGGAAGAGATCCCATGCAAGGAGAACGTCACAACAGGGGCAGAAGGGAGCCTCTGGGCCTGTATTTATCAGCACGCCATACCATGCGGCAGGAGCTAATATAAGGAAATCCCTCCCAATATACAACTTAAGAACCATCTGTTTCAGACGACCACTTCCTTCTCGCTTTTATGTTTTGGAAGATTTTTTTCCCCAAACTTATGTTTTGTTAAAAGACTGGTGGGGACTAGCTCAGGGCTTTTTCTATCCTTCCGCCTTCAGCCAAGAATACAGCTTTCCTTTAGTATCACGGTCCTGAACTGTCACAAGATGGCAAATCTGCCAGCACCTGCTCTTGGCCTCTCATTCACCACGAGTGTAAGAAATAAAACCCTACTTTTTGGCAATGGCCCAGTTTCAGGTACATTTTTTATAGTGACACAAATGGACTAGGACAGTACATAATGCATACAATATACTCCCAACTATTTCAAGCCTGGAAAAATTAAGAAAGCAAATATCTATATGCTAAGAGGTATTAAATAAAATATACAAGACTGCGTTGTCAAGATTGAGCTCCTGTGCCAAGCCCTAAGATATAAAGCATTTTGTCCTTGTATTAGACTGAAAATATAATATGGAACTAAACTCTGGCCCTAAGTTATTACAAAAAATTATAGTCTCATTGATGTGAGGTTTAAGCTCCTATGTGAAATACATTCTCAACCTAACACTGTTCTGGTAAGATATGTGATCTATGCAAACAAATTGAATTCTAATGTTTACAAAAAAAGTCAACCTGCTAGAAAGTACCCAGAAGAAACTGCAACGAAATTAATTCTTCTCAAACTATTTGACAACATGTAAACACACACGGGTATAGAATTTAAACGTACATATGGGTATAGAATTTAAACGTACACACGGGTATAGAATTTAAACGTACACATGGGTACAGAATTTAAACGTACACACAGGTATAGAATTTAAACGTACACACAGGTATAGAATTTAAGCTACAAGTAAGCATTTCTCCGTCTGCACAGCCTTTCAGGAAGGCTTCAACTGCATTCTAACACTGTCATTATTTAAAATTTTTTACTTTGGTTATTCAGAGGATTGAACTTGGGGAGTTCACACATGCCATAAGCATACACTGATCTGCACCTCCAAGCCTGACTTATTTTTCAAGCTGTTCCTTTAAATTGTCTTCACGGTTACCAGTTGTTGAACACTGAAGGTAGACCTTAGTTTGACAGGTATGCCAAAAGCCATTCTTCCAAATTCAGCAGATAAAACAGTTCTCAGAACAAGTTATTTTCTTGATTTTGCAAAATACAAAGGCAAATGCTTATGAAGGTAACAACACTTTTATATTGACTGTAAAATGACTCAAAGACTCAAAATAATTTTGAATAGCAGTGGCCCTATTCCAGTAAAACACTTACCCTGTATGGGTGGCTATCTCTTTAAATGTTTCAACCACACAGCATATTTAGGGGAGAAAAGAATTTACTAACTACACAGTCACACTATGAAGATGAGAACCAGAGCCCAGCTCAAATGATCTTGTAGGTATGACTTCATTCTCCAACTATCCTTTTTCCCCCAGACACCTGAGTGGAGGTCGCTAAAGGCAATAGAATTGCTAAGACTAGACAAACTGTCCTGTAAAACTTGTGTGGTGTAGTTTGCAAAATTTAGGTAAAAATGTTTAGCTTCATGCTTAAATTAAAAGGCAGTATATGACTTTTCAAAGTATTATAACACATGTAGTAGTGTCATAAAATATCAGAGAGCACTATTAAAATGATTACTAATTCTCTGCATTACTTGCCTGGAAGAATTCCTGCTTGGTATTTGGGATTTACTTATTAAAAAGAGTTTGAAGATTGCCTTCAGATATGCTCTAGCTAACACTACATAGAAAGTAAGTTTGACTTTTAGATGAAAAAAAACCCCATCATTTTGAAAACACAAATATAAATGAGAGGACACGAACAATAAAAGAGCTACTGACAAACAAGACGATTTAAAGGCAAAACCCAGAGAACCTGGTTAACTGTTGATAACTGTGGAGAGGTAAGAAAACAATAATATATATGCGATATGCATGCATTTACTGCGTATGTTAATTTTCACTGAAATGATGCTTCTAAATGTTCAACTCTTCATAAGTAGGGTAAGCTAGCAACCTGTCTCCACGCTATTCATTTATTAATGCTGAGGCTCTCTGCCATGATCATCACCAAGTGTCTCTGGGCTGCCAGGGGTACTATGCTTAAACAAAAAAAAAAAAAAAAAAAAAAAAAAAAAGGAGGGGGGTTGAACATAGGCAAGAGACAGGTATTTCGTTCTATCCTAAGACTCTCTAGGTGCTTTTCAACAATGGAAACTATTCAGAGTTCTAACGACAACTTTCAGGAATACTATTTGCAGGAGTCTGAAAGGATCCCATTCAGTGTTTAAAGAAAGATTTTTAAGAATGGGCAAAAAATGTCTTAGGGTTTGTACTGCTGTGATGAACCATTATGACTAAAAGCAGCTCGAAGTGGAAAGGGTTTATTTTGTCTTACAACTTCTAGTACGTCATCCAGGGTAGTCAGGGCAGGAACTCCAGGCTGAAACCTGGAGGCAGGAAGTGAAGCAGAGGCCACGGAGGAGTGCTGCAGCCAGGTTTTCTCCTTTGGCTTGCTCAGTTTTTCTTATTGCATGAGGACCAACTAGCCCAGGGCTGGCACCATCCACAATGGGCCGGGCCCTTTTCCTTCAATCATCAATGGAGAAAATGCACCACAGCCTTGCCCACAGGCCAATCCCGTGGTGGCATTTTCTCAATTGAGGTTCCCTCTTTCAAAACGACTCTAGCTTGTGTCAAGTTGACATAAAACCAGCCAGCACAAAGCCTAACTCACAGTCTTTCACCACTACATTTTGCCTGAGGCTGGGAGAGCTACTGGATCATTCAAGGCAAAGCTCTGTCAGGCAAGTTCTAATACCAGCTCCCACAAAGCCTGCTTCGTTTTGATAGAATCACTTTTCTTCGTGGGTGCCCCAGCTGCCTGGTCTATAAAATGGGATAATAAGTAACCTGCCCACACCAAGCTCCTTTGAAGTTACCTAATAAACGCTCTTATAGGTGCACTTAAAACTATTAGATCCTACAAAAATATTGAGGGTTATCTAGAAAAAGCACAAGGTAATAACCACATGTTACTGCTAATTATCAAGCTCATAATAACTTCCCCCCGGGGACCCTCGGCTCCCCAGGGTCCAGATGCACTTCAGAGCTCACTCATCGCCTCAGCCTGGCAGAAAGTCTGCACAGTCCCGACTCAGGGCTGCAACAAAAGCAGCTGGCACGCCAGGACTGAAACGCATCAGACAAAAGAAAGTGGGTCGCTGCGGAGCAGGGCGCCGAAGGGGGTGTGCGCCCTCGCCCAGGCGCTTGGAGACCGGCCGGGCACCCAGGACGCGCAGCCCCCGTTCCCACCCGTCGGGCTCATCGCCACGCCTCCGGCGCCGCCGCCCCACCCGGCTCCAGACCCGGGCCACGCCGGTGCCCCTGCCCCACCATCAGGTGCGAAAGTTGAGCCTCTGCTTGTCACCTGAGGCCGGCGGGAGGCGGCGGTTTGTCCAGCCCGGGATCCCCGGGCCGCGCCAGGCCCAGGCCGGCTCTTACCTGCGTCCGCGCCCCGCCCGGCTCCCAGCACCCACGGCGAGGCCGGCTCCAGAGACGGGAAGCGACAGGAGACAAACCCCGCCGAAAGCGCTGGAGCTGCTCCTGCAGCCCGACCCCAGGGCCTGGGATTCGGCGCCCAGCATCCGCCTGCGCGCCGCTACGCTTCTCCCACGAGCCGCGCGTGGGCGGCGCCGAGCCTGACCCCGCGTAGACCCGCCGGCCGCGCAGGCCCCGCTCGCACGGCCCACAGGGGCCGTGGGAAAGTTTCCCCCCTCTGTTTAGCCCCTTACCAGAGCAACGAAAGTCTGTGCGGTTTCCCCTGTCTTCACCTAGCGCCTCTGGAGTGCAGACTCTAAGCTATGTGCTGGGTCTGTTCCCAGCTTAAAATCGCCAGATATCCTGGCCACCCCTCCGCATCCCTGACTCTAAAGGTGGCACCACAACCTGGGTTCAGTTTTCCCTCCTGATGTGTCTCTGTCGCTTACCTTCTGGTGACTGGGGTTCCACCCATGCGCAACCGAGGTTAACCGCTAAAGATACCTGACTCTTGGCAAATTACAGTTGAGAGGTGAGTTGGTGACGAGGTAAATCATGAGTGCTATTCAGGAAGTGAAGGGGCCCTGTGGAGTGACTGTTTACTAGTCAGTCTATAAACTTTTGATTAAGAGCAATTAAAATAGATGATCAAAAGACTAAGATTCCGAATCTTCAAAGCATGTTTGATAAACTGGTTTCGGGAATAGGGACCGAAAGTAGGAAACCCCAAATATATCTCACTTTCACTGATTAATACAAAAGTTTACATTTGCCTGAGGTGTTTTATTTTAGCTTTTCGATGATTTCACTTTCGGAAAGTGAAATAACAAACAACCAAAACAATGCTGGGTCTGATGCTCACACTTGTGAGCCAGGTACTGAATTAGGGAGGCCAAGAGAGGAGGATTGTCAGGAGTTTAAGACCCCCCCTCCCCACCCCAAATCAGTCAGTTAAAGGGTTGCCTGGGCTTCTGCATGACACCCAGTCTCCAGAGCCAAACAACAACAACAATAACAACGTAGAAGTGGAAGAGACAGCAAAGTCAATGACATCACGCACACAAAATTCCAGATCAGCATACCTATGTTTTGTGGACATTGAACAAAAATCCTCGATAAAATAGCAAGGGAACCTAGCAAAGGTATTAGTACAGTATGATATGCTGTGGTTTATCTCACAAATCCAAGGGTGGTATGACATACAAAAGTAACCTAGCATCCCATTTTAGTGACCTAAATCATGAAATAACAATGATGAAATGGTCCTCAGCAGAGGAAGGGGAAGCTGGTAGGACTGCTAGAGAGTCAAAAAGACAGGAAAACGGTAAACTGAAGTGTTTGTCGGCAGTTATTACAGTATTCTTGGGTAGAGAAGGAACCTTCAGAGCAGGGGTGACCACTGACCTTAAGGGGGATCGGAGTTTTATTTCAGTTTAGGGCATCCAGTCCAGGGATTTCCCTTCTCCCTCGATTTTTCTGTTGTTCCGAAGGTGTCTATGTGTCCGTTCTATGGTAGTCAGGTTTGGGGCTCTTCTGTATAATTATTGATTTGCTGGGGTAAGCGTGAGAACGGCAACCTCCTCTCTTTTTCATGGCTTCACAGGTATGCAGAGACCAGCCATAGTTGAGAGAAATAGAAATGGACTGCTGTGGACCCAAAGCCACAAAAAAGTGAAGACCTATGACCTATTGCTGGGGACAGAAAGCCATTAACACAGGCACACACACACACACACACACACACACGTCAAACTTCGGTTTCTTTTCCACCATTTCTCACAACCTGTAGGCCCAAAACATTTGACAAGATTCCACAACACCTTTTTCATGGTCACACACAGTAGATAGGAATTTCCCTAATAAACGGTTGTCTGTGAAACACCCATTGTTCACACCATAGCTGCTTAGGAAAGGGTGGTCACTGTGAACTGAAATCAGGAACAGGACAAGCATGCCTATTCTCGCCACTGCTTTCCAGTGTTGAGGTGTAGCTTTTATGCAGGCCAACCAAGCAAGGAATTTTCAGATATGTAAAGCTAACATATTTCAGACAGAGAGAAATAATTGTCAGATACAAAATCTGGACATAGGCCTTGGAACTGGAGGACAGCAACACACAAGCTCTCAGCTTGATAGACAGAAGTTATCCAAACTGAAATGTAATAACTGTGAAAATGTAAATAACACACATCAAAAGAAACCCAAATAGCTTCCAGGGTGGGGGAAACCAGAACATGTATGAAGATTCAAAAGCCAAAGTGGCATTGAACTTCTGAAAAGAAACAATGAGAGGTAAATTCTGTGGGAGCTTATTTGCAGTATTGAAATTGAGGAGGTAGAGTACAAATACCTTACCTCTACAAGGCCTTCTGTGTTCTTTTCACACCCTCTTCCCCATACTGTAACAAAGTGTGTGGTTCTCATAAAAGAACACTGAAGGTCACATCCCAAACAATTCAGACTGGCAAAATAGACATGCCCCCACCACTTGTTCATACCATAGTCCTGGAATATTTAATGTCCTTTTAATGTTGTGTACTATAAAACAAAAGGGATTTTCAGTAGTGTAACTGAGCCTAGAGACCTGAATACGAAGGTTATTGTGAATTGCCCAGCTAGATCCAATCTCAAAACTATTCTCCATGTGAAGTCAGAAGGGAGAGATAATAGGTGACTTCAAAGCCTGAGAGGGACTGACCTTCCACTGGTGGAAGTAGCCACGGTAAGCAAACAAAACAAAACAAAACAAAACAAAAAAAAAACCTGAAGGTGAGCATGGATATCTTCTGGAAGGAAAGATGGGTTATCTAGCTGCAGTGACAACACCTTCTTTCAAAGAGCTCTTAGAGGGCCTTGCATTTCATAAATAACCCTGAAAGAAGAAACAAGACCAATGCCTTGAAGTTCCCTGACTAAGGAATGGAAATCAAGTGAGTTTTCCCATGAAGTCACAGAATAGTCAGAAATGAAGGGTGACAGTTGCCAAGTCAAGCACAGGCTGTCAAGTTAAGACACAACTTTGGAAGAACTGCTTCCTCTGAATTCCCACACTCTCTCTAAGAGGAAAAGGAAGGTTCAAAAAGATCCTGGAGTGCTGGGTGGTGGTGGCACATGCCTTCAATCCCAGCACTCAGGAGGCAGAGGCAGGCGGGGATCTCTGTGAGTTCAAGATCTACAAGAGCTAGTTCCAGGACAAGTTCCAAAGCTACAGAGAAACCCTGTCTCAATCCAAAACCAAAACAAAACAAAAGATCCTGGAGCTAATGTGACTCAGCAGACTCAGAGAGACAAAGAAAACTGACAGGGCTCTCCCCAGAAAGAGATTCACCAACCAATTGCTGGGAGAGGAGACCCTAGGGTGGAGCTGTTTCCACGCTGGGCCCCTGGACCCCCTAGCTGCAAGGAGGTGACTCTGCTGGGGGCAGGGTGAGAGGGAGCTTTGTGGTGAAGCAGCTGCCTTCTGGTTACCCTCATTCCCATAAATTCTCACATTTGATAGTTAATGATGATGACCAACTAGACTAGAATCAGCCAGGAGACAAGCCTGTATGCATATCTGTGAAGAATTACCTAGATTCGGTCGTGAGGAGAGAAGACCCTCCTTGAGTGTAAGTAGTACACCACAAAAGAGGACATTAGCTGAGCGTTTACCATCTCCGCTGCCTCTCTGCAGATGCTGCCAGGACTTCCTAGCCACGATGGGCTCAACACTCCAGTTGCCAACCCCTGGTGCCTTTATAACCTGAAATGAAAAAAAATGCTATTTTCCCAATGACTGTCAAAATATCTTAACAGCACAGCTGGGCAGTGGTGGCACACGCCTTTAATCCCAGCACTTGGGTGGCGGGGACAGTGGGTCTCTGTGAGTTCGAGGCCAGCCTGGTCTATAAGAGCTAGTTCCAGGACAGGCTCCAAAGCCACAGAGAAACCCTGTCTCAAAAAACCAAACAAAACCAAAACAAACAAACAAACATAACACATTCACAATAGTCTGATTTTCTAATATTTTAGGGAAACATCTTGCTCTTTAGCAGAAGGGAAGAAGTGGCTTTATGAATGACTACTAGACATGGCAGAAGTAAACATGGTTTAACTATTAGACTACTGAAGTTAAATATTTGCCAACCTTCTCATCTCGTCTTACGTCTTCTCTCATAGTGACTGGCTGACTGCATAGGCATTCTAAATTTATATACAGTATCTTTGTAGAGTCATTAGTGTCTAGGATGGAGTCTCCCAGGGTTCCATCAAAGAGCCAAATCTGAGGAAACTCAAAAACCTTGGGAAAATTGTGCAGAATTTCCATGTATTCAGACCTATACCTCTGTACGCTCTTAATTGTTGTCACACTAGGATTGGACCTAAGGCCTCCATGTAGTGAGCTGCCTTCTGCCACGAAGCTCCATCTCTGGCTTCCTTCTTCACCGTGTTATTTTGAGACAGTTCCAATAGTTGCTTAGCCGGGCCTTTACCACCCAATCTTCCTGTCTCAATCTGTCAAGTATTGAGATGACAGGCCTATGCCACCAAACCTGAGGCCAGAGACTTTTATTTTAGATTTTATAAATTTTTATGGGGTAGTGTGCACTTGTGAGTCAAGGTTCCCAGGATGTTGGGTCCTCTGAAAATGGAGTTGCAGCTGATTGGGAGTCCCCTGGTGTGAGGCTGGGAACTCAGTTTCTCTGAAGAGCCCTGAGCACTCACAGCTACCGAACCTTCTCTCCAACCCCAGTCCCGTTCAGATCTAAAATGCTCTTTAGATTTGTTACAGTTCTTAATCAATGTAAATGCAATGTAAGTAGTTGTTACATTGTTTACAGACTCTTGACAAGAAAGGAAGCCTTCAGTATGGACACGGGGTTTTTTAAAACTATTTTCTGGTGTGACTGCAGATTGAATTTCTGAACCTGGGGTCTTAGTAGCTGATTTTGAAGATGATGAAATTGTGGAGCGGGAGGGGCAACTATAGTGTTTGATCATTGAATTTTATAACCTCTGTCTTTAGTTAAAATTCCCAACCAAGGCTGGAAAAATACTTTCCTTGTAAAGCTAACACTAAGTGCCACAATCAACATTATTTGAGTCCCCAGCAGGATATTTCCTTGCTTTGAAGACAGTAGGCAATAATGTAGTGGTATTGATGGGTATGAAATATGGATTTTCCTAAACACCTAAATCTGCAGTTGGGACAGATTCCTACAACAAACCACAGAGTAACAAAAGAAAAACCTGTTCGCTCACAGGCACAGGACACATTTTGACAGCAAGGCAATGGCAGTTCAAGACTGTGACCTTAAAGTCATAAACAGTGTTTCCACAGAGAACAGTACATTTTCTGGAGGTGACTAAGGAAAACAGCCCCAGGCTTTTGTCAGGTGAGTAATGGACTTTATGTTGGTAAATTGTCAGGTGCTGTTTGAGCTGACTGAGAAACTGACTCAGGAAGTAGGGTTACCACCACCCCCATTTCAGACCCAAGCGTGTTTGTCTCAAAGTGTCCTCCAAGTCTCCTGGACTTGGGATGGGATGCCAGCTAACTCTAATAGGGAGGAGAGAGCAACTAAGGAACACGGGAACAAAAACATTGTGCTCTTAAGAACAGCTGAAATACTGAGATGTGTTATTATGTTTTATCCCATGGGGAGAAAAAGGGAAGCCAGAAGTGTGCCCCCCACCCAGGTTCAGCCATAGGAAACTCAGGCATGGGAAGACAGCTCAATCAAGAACTCCAGCTGCCTGCCCCAACTTCTCCAGTCAGTTTGTGTGGGATGTACTGAGTGAGCATCAGTGTTGATGGTGTTATCTCTGTCTGTTGTTACTCATTCTTTACTTTGGAAACCATACTTAAGGATACATTCTAGCTGGCTTCTGTTAGAAGCTTTAAGCACCCAGTTTGATGTTGCTCTGATATCTATTCTATTCTACCTACCTATCTATCTATCTATCTATCTATCTATCTATCTATCATCTGTCTATCTATCTATCTATCTACCTACCTACCTACCTACCTATCTATCTACCTATCTTTTTCTTTTTATTCTTCAGATTTTGCTTGTTACATAGTAAACTCACTCATTCAAAACCAAAAACTGGCTATTATAGGTCATTCTCTGGAATGTACGGAATAAGGTGGTGAAATATGGGAAGATAAATTAATGGAAATAAAAGCTACTGACAGAGTCATCTGGTGCTGCTTTCTCTGGGGTGATGAGCAGACATTGCATCTCTTGTATGGGACAGAATCCACATCCCATTTGACGAGAGTAAAGAGTGGAAAGGAAGAGACTTCATTTTGCAAATCGCCGTTCTGTTTTGGGAAGGGGCAGAGACTTCTTCTACACATGGATTCTTTTGAAATCATCAGCCCTTATGTTTTGGGGAAAGTATTTTGGTTTCTATCAGTATCACTCATAACAGAGGTGATATTTCAGATTTTTAATTCACCATGAGAGAAGTCAAGAATCTTTGGGTGGGTGGGTGGGTGGATGGGAGCTTCTAGCTGTAAGGCAAAGCATTTTTAAAGCTAGAACTAAGTTGTATTAAAAAACAGCGAGAGTTGAAAGAATAATTACATGGTGGCCAGTGCAGCCAAGAGGCTAAGAAGGACGAGGAACAACACTGGATTCGCCTAAAGAAGCACAGAATAGCAGTGACATAGATCTCTGCCTTCACTTGGTTCCCATTCTGCCATTTCAATTATAAAATCTCAGCACTCTTGTCTGAACAGGGAGATAACAATGACACTTACAGAGTTAGGAGGTTTGAGTGACTTTCCCCCCACATGAAGTGCTTTGAAAGGTTGCCAAGCATATACTAACCATTTAGCAAACATTAGCCATTGTTAGTGGAGGACATACATCATTATGGTCCATTTTCAGGATGAAGTGCATTTCGGGATTGTCAGAGAATCACAGAGAAGCAGGCGGCACTAGGCTCTGTGTTTCCTGGCTGGCGGCAGTACCATCTCTTATCTAGTTTATCTAGGGCTGAAAAGTCACAGGTGGTCTGCTACATGGCTGAACTCACATGTCAGAAAAGGAGGGAGCCCCAAGCCCCCAGGTTTAGGTAAGGCTTTGTGTCATGAACAAATAAGATATGGGATTTGGGGATGGGGCATAACTAGGCACCAGGAAGATGGTACTTTCATTGCGAACTCAGAAGTTAAAGAATTTGGGGATCAGAGAAATGTGATTAGGAATATAGAAGCCACTGTGTTGAGCTAAATTGGTGTGCCAATCATTTTCACTTCTCGTCCAGGCTGCTGCCCCACATTTGCAGAACCCAAAACCAAAACTCAGTCTGCCTTGTTTTCAATATTCTCAGTGTCCTGTGCTCGACTATAAAGTGAGGGCCATTGTTCCTCAAGTGAGTAGTTGTACACTTTCATACCACCCCCCGCCCCGTGTTGGCTTTGCTTGTAGACAGAGTCAGTATATGGCATGGCAGAACTGGCCAGTTGTGGATGTCGACTTTGGTTCCACCAGATCAGCAGCTCCAGGGCAAAAGGCCTCTTCCCCAACGGTTCTGACAGACTGGAAGTGAATCTCAGACTGGAATAATGTGTCATGATAAAATACAGTGGTCTGATTCATGCGAATATCAGATCAGGAAATAAGAACGACAAAGGGACAAGGAACAATGACATGAAGAAGTCATAAAGATATTATTGAAAGGGCTATTCATGGAGGACAGGTTGGACAGAAAGACATTAACCTGAGTGCATGTCCATCCCAGCGATTGAAGAGTCTCAAAACTAGTACCAGGGCTACTGAAGAGATTGTCAGTGCATGGAGGTAACCAGCTGAAAGACAGGGAAACCTGGAAGAGGCTTTTCTGGACTCTGCCCTATCTTTATGAACTGTAGGAGTTAAGTGAACACATTATAAATTGAAGTGGGATCATATGACATCAGAAAAGGGAGAAATTTCTGACATCATTGCAGTTAATCAGTTACTAGTGGAATAAAGCTAATGCCATTCAAAATATTCTAGTGGCAGGAAATCAGGAGCCTATTATCATATTGGTACTGTATAAAACTTACATGTATATAATATTTTCCTTTTTTATTCTGCTGACAACTGTTTTTTTTTTGTTAAAGATAGATTCTTTCACAGTATATTCTGATTAAGTTTCCCCTCCTCTACTCCTTCCAGTTCCTCCCCCTTTCCCCTCCTCTACAGAACTACTCCCTTTCTGTCTCTCATTAGAAAAAAGAAATAGGCTTCTAAGAGATAACAACCAAACGTAACAAAATAAAATATAATAAGATAAAACATAAACCTCACATCAAATTTGGACAAGACAAACCAACAGAAGGAAAAGAGCCCCAGGAGAAGGCTCTAGAGACCCACTCGTTCACACAGTCGGAATTCTTACAAAAATATTAAACTGAAAGGTGTACTGCATTCACAGAGGACCTGGTGCAGGCCTATGTCAGCCCTGTGCTTGCTGCTTCAGCCTCTGTGAGCTCATATCACCTTTGCTCAGTTGATTTAGAAGTGCCTTGTTTTCCTAATGTCCTTTATCCCTCTGGCTGATACACTCTTCCCACCCCCTCTTCTGCTTGGTCCCATGAGCTCTTAGGAGAGGGATTTGATGGAGACATTTAGACCTATGTGTTCCAAGGTTTCCCTGTGAAATGTCTAGCTGTGGGCCTCTGATTTGTTCCCGTCTGCTACAGGAAGAAACTTCTCTGGTAATAGTTAAATACATCACTGATCTATGAACATATCAGAATAAAATTGGGAATCATTTTATTGATTTTTATTTTTTAGATCAGTAGTATTTTGGTTTTACACTAGGTCTCTAGGCTATCTGGTTCAACCAAGCCGTGTTGGGTATGGCTTTCATCTCATGGAGTGCGTCTTAAGTCAGATCTGTTATTGGTTGGTTACTCCCATAGTTTTATGCCACCATTGCCGGAGCATATTTTGCAGGCAGGAGAGATTGTAAATCAAAGATTTTGTAGCTGGGTTGGTGTTTATGTTTTTGTTTATTTTTTTTTGTAGCTTGCAGAGTACTTTCCCTTACCAAAGACACTAGAAGATGCAGATAGAGGTGAAGGTTCTACGTAGGCGTCAGATTAACCTCTTCATGTTCAGTGAGTTGTGTGTTGTCTTCAGCAATGGGGCCCTACTATCCATTTGTGCAGAGAAGCCTATCATCTCGGCAAAATCCTAGTTATTTGGAGATTTCTATGGTATCACCTTTGACCAACCTCTCACTTGCATTTAACTTAGTCCTGGTACTGGAAACCTTGGTAACAAGAGATGGCAAGATGAGACTGTATCCCACGTGGTTAGAAGTCTTCATTAGGATCACCTTCACATATTTTAGTCCACACTGGGTTTCAGAACCACCCCTCAAATGTCCGTCAATTCCAGCTGTGTCTCCCCACATTCCCTACCACAATCTTATCTTCCGTCTGCTTCTGCACCTAATCATCTCATTCCCCGTCCTACCTGTCCCCCAGTCCACCCATAAAATCTAAATCTACTCTCTTTCCCCATCTCAGGGAGATCCACATGCTCCGTCTAGTTCCTTCCTTTATACCTGACCTCTCTGGAGCTATGGATTGTTGCTTGGTTATCATTTATTTAATGGCTAATATTCACATATAAGCAAATACATACCATACTTATCTTTCTGAGTCTGGGTTACCTCACTCAGGATGAATTTTTCTAGTTCCATCTACCTACCTGAAAATTTCATGATGTCACTTTTTAAAAACAGGTGAGCAATACTTCATTGCGTAAACATTCTGTATTTGCTTCATCCATTCTTCTATTTAGGGACATGAAGGTTGTTTCCAGTTTCTGGCTATTATTAATAAAGCGGCAGTGAAAATGGCTGAGCATGTTTCCTTATGACAGAATGAAATGTCCTTTGGGTATATGCACAAGAATGATGTAGCTAGATCTTGAGGTACATCGATTCCCAACTTTCTGAGGAGTGGCCATATTGATTTCCATTGGGTAGTACAAATTTGCACAGCTACCAGCAATGGATGAGTGTTTCATTATTCCTCATCCTCACCAGCATGAGCTGTCACTTGTGATGCTGATTCTGACAGGTGTAAGATGGAATCTCAAAGTAGTTTTGATTTTCATTTACCTGATGGGTAAGGATGTTGAACATTTCTTGAAGTGGTTCTCAGCCATATGAGTTTCCTCTGTTAAGAATTCTCTGTTAGATATGTAACCCATTTTTAAAAATTGGGTTATTTAGGTTTTTGATATCTGGTTCCTTGAGTTCTTTATATGCTTTGGGTATTAGTCCTCTATGGATATGGAGTTGGTGAAAATCTTTTCCCATTCTGTAGGCTGCTTAGAAACTACCAAATAAAATAAAAATTTATGATTTCAAACATCATGATCTTGGGCAAAAATCACATAATAACTTTGACACAATATTTCTCTAGCTGTAAAAATAACTTACTGTAAATGATCTGCTTTAATCAGCTGCTGTTATTATTAAACATATATAGTATAAAAAGTCTTTTAAGCAATACAATAATTTAAATAATAATTTTATTCCAATTTTTATTATTATAGCGTGCCGATTATCATAATGATAGTTAAGTAGTCAATGTTTATTTAAGAATAACTTTCAGGGATTATAAAGTTTTGATATTACCCCTTTATTTTGGTAGTCTCGTTCAGATTATTGATATCTAATAATGTGAGCAATCTGATGCTCATTACCTTACCTTGTTAAGTTAATAATTCAAAGTGATCTTGTATAGAAAACTCATTCACTTAATACAGACCTCACTGGTTTCAAAGATACCACTTGTCTCTTCCATCTTCACATGCTATAGCTCCTTTCCACATGTTGGTTCTTTCAGTTCAGAACATCAATGATTGAAGCATTTTTTTAATCAGAAAGAGGCAGAAGAAATAAAAGCAGGGTACTACTTGATTTGTATATATGGTGAGCCTAATGATCCTTCTTACTCTAGCTCAGTCTGTGGAAGCAGCAAGCACTGAATCTCAGACTGCCTTCAGCTCTCCCCACAAACGACTAACCACTTCAGGGTGTCTGGTCTCAAACACCATGAAGACATGATCTTCAGATTTACCAAAACAGTATTTGCATGACTTGTATTATTTTATACAGCTCTCTGTAGATTTCAGTATTATGGATGTTTGTCTCTCCTGTCCTTTATTGAAGTTATTACAAGTTTTCAGTTTAATAATCTCATCTGCTAATTTTGTTGCTAGCTACTCAGTGATTAAACCTATATTATCAATTCACTGAGGAAAAAAGTGCGAGGCTTGCTCAGATGGAATACAACTTGTATGGCAAAGTTCTCAATGTGTTGTACCCATGAAATTGGCCATTTGTAGTTGGTAGTTATATTTTGAATATACACAATTTATTGGTGTAAAAGATACTGATAATGATACTAATTTGATTATTTTACTAAATGTCTGTGCCTCTCTAGAAAAAAAATAGCTAAAGCTGCCTTACTATGACATGATGATAGGCTATACAGCCCATATGGCCCCCTAGAAAGGAAGTGCACAACAAAGTTTAGGCCTGTATTTTCCAAACAGTCTCCACTAACCACAGGCCTGTTTGGTTTCAGCTTTGTTGGAAAAGGAAAATATCAAATGCTGGCCTCCTGCATTGTCGTTTCTTGTCATATAGAGATAAGTTTCTTTTTTTTCATTTTAAAATTTATACTGTTATTTTGTTTTATTGTTAGAACCAATGTCTAAAAAACCTTTTAAATTATATGAAGTAATGAGTAGAATGCACTTTCATGCAAAACACTGTAGTGACAGCAAAAACAACAAGGAATACCATCCACTTCCTTGGGCTGGAGAGATGACTCAGTGGTTAAGAGCACTGACTGCTCTTCCAGAGGTCCTATGTTCAATTCCCAGCAACCACATGGTGGCTCACAACATCTGTAATGAGATCTGGTGCCCTCTTGAGGAAGAGACCTGGTCAGTTGATCTCATCAGCTTAGACCATGAAACCTATTATGGGCAAGTTCAACAGAACCTCCATATATAGGCAGCCCATGCATGCTTCAGCGTTGCCAGGGCATGAATTTCATTCATTCATTTACCATCCACTTTCTTGACCTCCACTCCCTTGACCAGGACGAATCATTCATGTTATCAAAAATTGCAATAGCTTTTTCCTGATGGTCATATTCTTCAATCACACTGGACTTGCTATCTATGCAAAGAAAGTTGTTTGAGTTATTAAGGTTTTCAGCAAACATAGGCAGGATTTTGTTAATCCCTATAAAGTCACTTTTTGACATTAAACACATTTTAAGTCACTATCAGATACTTCTCTGGCATTGGAGAATTTAGGGATTAATAAAACAAGAATAATTTCTGCTCCCACGAAAGTCACACTGTATTATAGAAGCTATCCAAATAATTGTTCACATGCAGGAAAAATCAAAGTAACACATATAAAGTAAGAATAAGAGACAGCATATTGAGATTTGAATGTGGGAGCTCAGTGATCCTTTCTAAGGAAGTGATGATTGAGATGAATAGAGAGTGGGCATTTAGTGAAATGAGAGGCTATAGGTGATATAAAGAGATAACAGAGTCTATGCCAAGATTCTGGTACTTGGTCATAAGTGGTAAGTGAGTTTAATAAACCAGGGTGAAACACAGCCAGAATGAGATGCTGCAAAAAGAGACTGACAGTGGGCCAAGAGTTCACTAAGTATACTAAATATTTTGTTCTTTGGATTTATAGCAGTAAGAATTTACTGAAGTGTTATGCAACTGGATGGACATATGAGGGTTTGTGTTTTCAAAATACCACTCTGAAAAAAGTGTGGAAAAGTACTGGGAGTGAGTTAGAGATAGACTTCGGCATACGGGTTGGTGACTTCTCTAGTAGTCTGGAGAAAAAAAGTGTTGGAGTCATGTCAGGAAAGAAGTTACTATTATAATTGAAAAACCAAATAGGCAAGTAGGGGAAGCTGATGTCTATCTATGATGGCCATCTTGCTTCCTGTTTGCATAACCAGCTGGGAGTAGCATTAACATTAAATTAGGGACATTGGAAGAGAACCGGATTTCAGAACGGAAGATCAGGTAGTAGACGACAGATATGGAGTCTAAGGTCCTGTGGGGTAGTCAAGAAAAACAGTCAACTAAGCAGGTGGAAGTGTGGGTCTGTGTGGTGGTTAGTGTGGTCAGCTGATAGAATCTAGGGTTACCTGGGCGATGCCTCTCAGGGCACCCGTAGGGGTGTCTTGATTACAGTAATTGCCTTGGGAAGACCTACCTATTGTGGGTGGTACTGCTCTCTGGCTGGGATCTTGATCTATGTAAATAGAGAAGGGAAACTGAACAATAACACACTCATTCATTGGCTCTCTGCTTCTTGGTAGAGGAAACAAAGTGGCCCAGCTTGCACTCTGAGCCAGAATAAAACATCTTCGTTAGGTTAATTTTATCGGAGTGTCTTATCTCAGCAATAAGACAAGAAACAAAAAAAGTCTGGAATTCAAACATGCGACTGACAATGGTGTAGCTGGGAACCATTGCATTAGTTTTGTTTGGGGAACAAATTTAACAATATTTTAAAACCCAGTTCTGTCGTCTGGGAGCATTAACTCTTTGTTATTCTTACTTTTCCTGTTTCCTGGAATTTGACAAGATGCTTTCAAGAGTTTATCCCATTTGGTTACAGATAGGCCAAGATAAATCCTCACCAAGATCTGTTGGAACCAGATGTGGTAGCTCACATCTGTAATTTCAATACTCAGGAATCTGAGGCAGGCGGGTTCTACAAATTCAAGGCCAACCAAGGCTACCCAGTGAGTTCCAGACCAATCTGGGCTATAAGGTGAGACCCCATTTCTAGGTTATCTAAATATTTAACTTTTAGCAGCTCCCCCATATCCTGTTATTTTTTCATAGTGTACACGTGTTTCTTATTTCAGCTATGTGCTTTTGGTGCAACACACCTAGAAGATGAACTTGAGTTTCTAAAAATATAATTGAAAAAAATGAAGAAATAACACATTTTCAAGGCACCAAATGTTTTTAAATTTTACTGTAAAACGACTAATGGGAGCCAACCATATGCCTTTAACACTCTTTAGGAAAGCTAGTCGGTTCCTGGGGAGGATTATGTACTTGTTCCATAGAGAACTGTGGTAATCCTCATACAAAGCGTGTAGCTCCATCTCCTCCATTTCCTGTGTAATATCTCAACTCTCTCTCTCTCCAACCCAAAGCTGGATCTGTATGAACCTTTGTATAACCCAAATGTCAACTCCCTTCTCTTCACTCGGCTTTCTCTCTTTTCACACGAAAGTAAGCATGCCAAGTATACTGCAGTCCGTAATGGCTCTGAATTCCATAATGATCACATCATGCCACCTGTAGTAGTTTGCTTTAAAAACCTAGGGGCTGAGGATAAAGAAGGGGCTCAGCCCTCAAGACTGTGTCCAGCTGTTCCAGAGGACCTGGTTTTAGTTTTCAGCATCAAGCAACTCAGAATTTCCTGACTTCGGGGGATCTGATATCTTCTTTTCACTTCCATGGACATACACACTCACACACTCACACACACACACACACACACACACACATACACTCACACACACGGACATGGATACATACATACACACAGAGACATATGACACACGTGCAATCAAAATAATAGTAATAATACATATCAGAGAAATTAAAAATCACAATTGATTATCCCTTCATGAGTTGAATCCTGTCTATGGCATGGTCGCTAGCTTTCCTTAAGTGTTCTTCTGTTACTTATCTAGTAACCAAGTAATCTACAAGGAGGAATCAGCGTGCTTGATATGTGTGTCGGTGTCTTAGTAAGTCTTATGGTTTATAAGAACATATTACAGAACTAAATGTTGATAAAAGTTAGAAGTTTATTTGACATATAGTTCTGGGGACTGGGAAGTTCAAGTACATGCTTCCGGCATCTCATCATCATATCAGGAGGGTCTTCCCGATTTGCCATGGTATAACGAAGGGCATATCATGGCAAGACAATGCAAGCATGCCAGAGAAGTCTCACATTGATAACAGAGCCACCTATGCAATAAGTTAGCAATCCATGAGAGTATCAGTCCATTCATGGGGACAAAGCTATTACAACATATCCATTCCTCATAGATCCCATTTCACAGATGCCATTAACAAATAACATTGAGGATTATGTTTCTAACACAAAAAATTTAGAGGATACATTCAAACCATAGCAATTAGTTCTAATCTATATTCTAGGACAGCTGATATGGTTGAAATAATAGAAATGCTTTTTTGTGCTTGAAAACCTAACCAGAATGAGTAACTTACCATTGTGTGGTACCATAGTATTTGGATAGTAGACTATAGATGGGAGAAAGATTCTTCATTGGTCTTGGCGGCAGTATTCAAGGTATACAGATTATCAAAAAACACTGTACGGTCACCTTCATGAACCTGGAAATTCCAGATGATGCTACCTGGAGTAACCTGACTCTAGATCTAAAAACTCCATCCCGTCCTACACACAGGCAGTTTTTCAGAGAGTTGTTTTCTGATATTATAACATCATCAGAAGAGAATCAGAACTAGCATTTTGTTTCATCTGCATTGCATGAGTCTTTCTTTCCTGTTGAGAACTTGAAAAGACAAAGAGCGTGGGTAGCACTGAGCTCCCAGCACAGTTAGTCACATTTATCCCTGCCTGCTGTCTTCTTCTGTGTAGTCGTGGGGCCTTTGTTCCATGTTTTGTTGTCATACTCTTTCTGTGTACTAACATGATGTCTGGAGGGGACTTGTGTTCTCACCACGCTTTTCAAGTAGACTCTTGCTGTTGACTGAAAAGAATGTAATAGTTGTGATTGATTGGTTGTGAATCTCTAGTTTGCCATCAGCATCTTTAACTGCTGATTTATTAAATCTCAGAATTAGAAAAAATAGACTCAATTTTATCAAACAGCTTATTTTTAAAAATATGCAAAATTGTGGGTTGGAGAGACAAGTTTAGTGGAGAGCCTTGCTTTGCAAACATGAGGATCATAATTCAAATCAAAGTACTGCATATTAAAATGGGATTCTCACCAAGACTTGCGATTCCAGCTCTGAGGGATCCTATGCCCTTTTCTGGTCTCTACGTGTTTGCAAGCACATACACTTATTCATTCTCTCTCTCTCTCTCTCTCTCTCTCTCTCTCTCTCTCTCTCTTCCCCCCCCTCTCTCTCTCTCTCCCATCTCTTTCTGCCTCTGTTGCTCTCTCATATACAAACACACTCATATATTGCATAAATAAAATTTTAGAATAAATAAAATTTTAACAATATGAACATAGCTGTTCAATTATCACTTGGAATTTTCATTTGAATGCTTTTTATGCTTAAAGTATAAAACCTCTCTTATAATGTCAAGCGCTGAATGTTTAGCCCCTAGCCAGTACCGGTGTGGTTCATCTGAGGAAGTAGTTCATTGGAGCATACAAGGTGGTACACAATGCTACCCTGTCTTGTCTTCTTTCTCTTGGCCTATATGATGTGAACAACCTCTTCTGTGGTATGCGCCAACCACCAGCACAATGTTCTGCTCAAGGACGTGGAGACAGAACAGCAGGAAACAAAATCGATGCCCGCTCCCTTCTTTTTGATGCTTATCACAACAGTGACGAGTAACTAATATATAAAGGAGTTCTAAAGAATTCAATGGTGCTTGAGCTTTTATTAGTGAGGGTTTCAGATGTTTAATTTTTAAAGATCTATTTATTTTATGTTTACGGCTCTTTCCCTTGCATGATTATTTGTGTACCAAGTGTATGCAGTGGTAACAGAGACCAGAAGAAGGTATGGGATCCTTTGGAATGGGAGTCACAGATGTTTATTAGGTGCCACATGAGTTCTAGGAGCCCAACCCGGGTTTTCTGCAAAGGCAGAACATGCTCTTTGAGTTCTAGGAGCCCAACCCGGGTTCTCTGCAAAGGCAGAATGTGCGCTTAACTGCTGAGCCATTTCTCCAGTACTTTAAAAACCTTACTAGTGATTTTCTTGTTACAAATGAACTTTTTACAGATATTGCCATGCTTTAGGGCAAAGAATAACACTACAGGGAATCCTCTCAAGTCCTGTGTGTGTTATTGTGTGAACCTGTGAGAGGAACTTTTCATTTCTGTGTTATCATTGCAATTGGAAAAGAGACCAAGGAGAACAAAGAGAAAGGGAGATAAAAGAAATCAAATAGACAACTTTGTCAAAAAGGAAGCACACGTGATGGGAATTGGAGACAAGTTAAAATGGCCATGGTAGGGCTGATAAGTTACTGCTTGTTGTGGTAGAGAAAATGAATTGTGAAAACATAAATCGAATAATTTAAAAGTATTAGAAAAAATATTTTTCCTTAATGGAAGGTACACTAACATATTGAGGATATTTGCTGAGTACTACTGTGTGTCCTTTCAACAAATAATATCTTATGTTTTCACTCCATACTGTTTATCTCAGCATTAAAGCAATAATTGTTTTTTTATTTTTTAGAACATGGAGAGTCATCATAATGGCATAGTGGTATGATTAGGTGCTAAGAGAATACACGTGTTTATGTGAGGTGTGGTAGTGCATGCCAGTACTTCAACCATCAGAGAGGCTGAGACAGGAGGACTGTGAGTTCAAGAGGCTTTAGGGAGGGTGGGTATGAGAGAACACATGTGCTATGAAAATAAAGGAGGTGCAGGGTGAATATTAACTAAAACTAAAGATCCCTGATGAAACCACATGAAAACCCAATAGTCTCTAAGCTAATTAAAAGAGAAAATTAAGAATAGACTTTAAATGGAGTTTCTGTGAATAATGTTGATCTCAGAAGTCGTGGGCTATTACATAAAATCTTCAGTGTCAGGCTCAGGTCTCCTCCTTAGGAGTTGGTCAGGAAGATCCCAGGCGGCATCCAAAACTACACAGATTATGACCATTACCATTGATTACTCATCACAGCCAAATGGTGAGGCCCTGCTGCTAAAGATGCCACATTATTCAATTGTAGAATACAGAGAAGTCATGATAGAAGTGAGTGAGAAGCTTCCTCCCTGCCATCTAGCCTAGAGTGCAGGCAGTTCTCATGTAGATAGCTGGGGTAGAAAAGTCCCAGTAGTATTCCTAAACTTTAGGCCTTGCATGCTATGATACCAGCCTCCCAGGCAAGAAGTACGTACTTGTACCATAATGGCACAACTGTTATAGAGGTAACCTATAGATTTTCTTCTTCTTTTTATTGAATTTGAGGTCTGTTCCATAGGAGGGAGTCCGTGTCCATTACTGTGGACCTTGTGAAAGGCCATTGCTGGGGAGGTCCTTAGCACTCAGAGTGAACCTATTACTTCTGTATTGCTAAATTGACCTGTCGTCAAGCTGCCTTCTAAATACTTACGTTCATAGCTATAGAGATTAGTGAGGTTCTCAGCCTTGATCAGAGACAGTTCTTTTTACAGTGAACTACTCATGGCTTGTCCTGGTGCTGTGAACAAGCGACTGCTGAGTCTTAACATTAAATGAGACTCTTATAGTAAGAGTCCTCCTTCTAAGCTCTGGGAACATTGTAGTGGAGGGAGTAGAAAGAGTACAAGAACCAGATGACAGGAAGAATCATGAACTTCTGTTTTATGGGCATTGGCTGTCTGTGGCATCAAAGAACTTGTAATAGCTAGAGATGCTGCATAGAGCCTGCAGCAGGCTCAGCTGGTAAACATTCATGAGATGAGAGAGGGACTCATGGGATCGACCCATGAGCTAATAGCAGTCCAGGGCTGCTAGAGGAGAAGTCATTATCTGCTATGATGTAACCCCTGGTGAGTAACTCATACTCCCACTCAAGTGACCCTGGTTAAACCCAGTGGGTTACAAAGCATAACAAAAAGATCTGAAGTTAGGATGGGGCCTAATGGGAAGAGGAAGTGGGGGTGGTAGTAGAAGCAGGAATGGGATAAAAGTACATGGAGGGATAATTTTGACCAGAGTACACTAAATGTGCATATGAGAATTTAAAAGAATAAATATAGTATTATTTACTTTGAGGTCAAGTATAAAATTAGAAACACAGATCTCAAATGGCTCAATTTATCAATGATAGTAACCTGTCATATTTAAAAAATTATATTGTCTTCTTTCTTAGTCTTCCCCTAGTGATTCCAAACATAGGAAGTTGACAACTAAAAGTCATTTCAAACACTAGACAAGGGCTGGCAAGATGGCTCAGCAGATAAAGATGTTTGCCACATGAGTCTAAGGACCCGAGTTCTATCCCCAGGACCCATGTAAAGGTGGAAGAAGAGAGCTGATTCCACATGACCTCTACATGTGCCTACATTTGTGTGTGTGTGTACACAAATAATAATAAGTAAAATAGAAAGATTATTTAGTATGTTCTCATTATAAAATATTTCTAAAAGAGTAATATCTATTTGAAAAGCTCATAAAAACCAAAACCTCCTTGATAGCCTTGACTACATTATAATATAATGTTATACAGAATACCACTAATGAGAAGGTAGAAAATTAAACATAGTCAGACATCTTTAAAAAATACTCTAAGCTTGTCAACTGCAAATCATACCTTAGACACTTCTAATTCAAAAGAAGGGGGAAATACCTTAATGTATGTGCTTTGGTAAAATAAGGTACTTCTGTGTCCTTGCTTAGGTTTCTATGCATGTCCTTTCTCCTAGCCCCAGTAGTACGATCTATATAGGCTTTTATAGTCATTTAAAAATTATAAGTAGCACATTGCAATGCAAAAATCAAGTCAGGTGATTGTGACCTTAGCCCACCTGTGAACATAAGTAACTGAGAGCTTTCCTATTCCTTCTTGCTCTAATACTTTAAGTATTTTAATATATCTTAAACTTTTTTCAGCAAATATTTTTCTGTCCAAAACATGAGCTGTTTGGTTGTTTGAATGAGTCCCCCATAGACTCACATATTTGAACACTTGGTCCCCAGTTGATGATGCTGTTGGAAGGAAGTTACTGAGCCCTGCTGGAGCAAGATTGTGATGTGGGGAGCAAACTCTGAGAGCTTTTTAATAGTCTTGCCCACTTGTCATTTACTCTCTGTGCTTCCTGTGTGACAGACATGACCAGTCAGCTTCCTGCTCCAGCTGCCTGCTGATATGCATTCTTTGCCACCATCAACACCCCTTCTGGGACAGGAAACCCAAATAAGCCCCCTCTCTGTACGTTGCTCTGGCTCATGCTGTTTTATCACAGCAGCAGATATTAGGGAACTAATGTAGGTTGTTCGTCCAGCTCACTCTGCTCTAACTTAAAATATAAATTTGGACAAGTCACAAATTATTTAATACATTGTTTTAAGATGTTTGATTACACTGTGTAAGGATATGTCACTGTGATAGATTTAATAAAAAGCTAAACAGCCAGTAACTAGGCAGGAAGTATAACAGGGACTTCTGGACAGAGAGAACATTGGGAAGAAGAAAGAGTCACCAGCAAGACAGAGAGGAATCAGTATGGACAGTACAGAGTAAAGGCAACAGCCATGTAAAAAAACATAGAAAATATGGGTTAATGTAAGTTATAAGAGCTAGTTAGAAACAAGCCTCAGCTATTGGCCAAACTTTCATAATTAATAATATGTCTCCAAGTTGTGATTTTAGAGCTAACTAGTGGGATAGAGAAAGACTCACTACTATTTATGTTTATGTATATTTGTTTTAATTACTCTGTAAAACTTTATGTGCAAAAAGCTGTATGTATGTCTACTTTTCTGTGGAGAAAATCTTACCAGCTTCCCAAAGAAGTATGTGTGCAGAGGGGAAAATATTTAAATGTCAGTGAGTTACGTACTCTTAATGCCTTGTCATGAGTGCTGTGGATGTCTGTCTGATCTGCTTAGTGACAGGTATTCTGTTTCCTGTGGGCTGACAGACTCATCAGCGCCCTCTCCTCTAAAGCAGGACCTACGATAGGCTCCGTCTTCCTGGAGTCTGGATCACACCATCCCTCACTCCCCCAGGGCAGAGTAGACTTTGACCAGTGACTAACTGTCACACGGTACTAACCTCTTATCTCAAGGGGAGATCAATCCCATGGTGCAATTGAGCTCCAGTACTTACTCGGGGATCAAATTAAAATGAGTCATTAGCAGAGACCACATGCTTAAGGGCTCAATTTGTCAGTGATGTTAACCATATTTAAAAATTGTATTGTCTTCTTTGTCAGACTTCCTAAAGTGACTTCCGAAGTACAAAGTTGACACCCAAAAGCCATTGAAAAAAAAAAAAACCTAGTCAACAATTCTGATTATAAAAGTATTCCGAGGATATTATCTTAGCACTATGCCTCTATGCCTCTGCTAGGGAACTCACCAGAAAGCAGCCCAGGCTTTGCTTCTAAGGAAATGGAATAATGCCTGCATCTTTGATTGCTTACATTTTATGAGACTAGAAAATGGTTTTACAATGCAGTTTATAAGGGTGGGTGTCTCAGTTAGGTCATTATTCTGTATTACTCTGGCGCTAAATGATAGTGATGAGATCATATTGATGATAAGAAAATTTTTATAGTTCTCTGCATCCTGCAATTAAATTGTTGCTAAGACTTTAGTTTGTTATGTATGAGATATTGGTAAAACGGTATCCATTGCTTGGTACTATGTCTGGCTGATGTCCAACATCTAGGGAAACAGAGGCTGTGATATTGGGTGTCTCTTACTGGGTGTTATTTAATATTCTTAATAAGAGTGACAAGCTCTTCTCTATTATCAACAATCCAGACATGCCCAACGTTCTGGCAATGGCTAATGTGACTGTTGATAGTTATGTATGCATTTTAATACAAGACTGAAAACTTAAGATATTATCACTTTTTGTGATTATTTTTGAAACTCAATGATGTGGTTCTTAAGTGTGAACTTTATGGATAACAACACCCTTTCATAAAGTCAAAACGCTAAATGTTCACGATAATAAACAATAAAGATCAGAGAGCTACTTTGACAACATTTAGAGAACAGTTTACCTCCTGCCGCCAGAGACTATAAGCTGAAAATAATTTAGGGTCATGTTATAAGTGTAGCAGAACCTTGGCAGTTGAACTCTCAGTGTTGGCAAGTATCTTTTATGCAGGTTGGTGACCTGATACAAGTGTGCCCTTGAGACTTGAGATGGAGGTGAGAACCATCGAGAATTTTAAACTCCTTTACTTTCCTCAATGTTCTGTTATCCTGGCTGAAAGACAAATCTTCAGCTGCTTCATTCCCCTGCCGTGGAAGGACCTAGGCTGCACTCAGCCTTCAGCGCCTCGCCTCTTGATTCCCAACATCAGCACCCATTCTCATCAGTTCTGTTGCTTTTGTCCCTTTTGACTTGCACACATCTTTCCTGAGCTACGTCAGTGTGGACACCTATGTAGCTCTTCTGTCTAGTACATCCAACACTAGCCTAATCAGAGCTTCCTGAGACTTGAACTTTGGGGACCTGGGATTGCAGATGGGCAGAGTCTTAAATCATGCACAGCCTTAATCTTCACTAAGCTGTGCTTGGACAGAGTAGACCTACTGTGAAAAGGAAGTGACCCTGAGAGTTGCAGTGTGATTGACTCCAGTAGATGATGTGAAGACCTGCCCAGTTCCTCTTAGTGAACCCTCCACTCAGCTTCTAGGTGTTGGCAACAGTTCACACATCCCTTCTACAGACAAGACAGTGTTTCTCAATTAACTGGAGGCCCAATGGCTGGCTAGTCATTATCAAAGAGTCACCCTTGTATTAAGGTAAGGACCATAGTGTGTGATGCCTGGGTTCCTGGTGCTCCTCGGACCCAGATAAAATTAATTTGTTTGTTTGTTTGTTTGGTGTGTGTGTATGTATATGCTTTTTCTGAGATTTTTTTCTTTTTTTTTTAATTTAAAATAGATTCTTCTCTCATACACTACATCCCAACCACAGTTTCCCTTTCCTCCACTCCTCCCATGTCTCCACCTCCCTTTGTGTCTGGATTTGCCCTCTATCTGCCTTCAGAAAAGAGCAGTTCTCCAAGAGGCAACACTCAAACACAACAAAACAAAATACAATAACAAGTCAAAATCACCCACACCTTAGGCTGGACAAGGCAACCCAACAAGAAGAAAAGAGTCCTAAGAGCAGGCAAATGAGTCAAAGACATACCCGCTCCCACAGTTTAGAAGTCCCACAAAACACAAAGCATTAGAAGTCCCACAAAACACCACAGCATTTATGCAGAGGACAGGTGAAGACCCTTGCAGGCTCCGTGCTTGTCGCTTCAGTCTCTGTGAGCCTCGACATGCCTTGCTTAGATGATTCGGTGGGCTGTGTTCTCCTGGTGTCCTCCATCCCCTCTGACCCTTGCAGTATTTGCTCCCCCTCTTCTGCTGGATTCCCTGAACTCTGAAGGAATTGGGGACCTCTAAAATGTCTAGAATCTTTCTCTGTATAATGTCTGGCTGTGGGTATCTGATCTGCTCCAATCTGCTGCTCTGGGAAGCCTCTCAAATGATAAAAAGGTACCAATCTGAGTATAGCAGAATATCACTTCACTGCTTCTTTTAAAAGCTAGTCTTCTTTCTCATGATCTCGTTCACCCACTGAGACGGCAGGACAGAACTAATGGGAGACCACCAAGTCCACTTGGAATGGGACTGATGGAACATGCGACCAAATCGGACTCTCTGAGGGTAGCTGATGGTGGAGGCTGACCGAGGAGCCAAGGACAATGGCGATGGGCTTGGTCTCTACGACATGGACGGGCTCTGTGTGAGCCTTGTCAGTTCGGTTGCTCACCTTCCTGGACCTGGGGGGAGTTGGGAGGACCTTGGACTCAACATAGTGTAGAGAACCCTGATGGCTGTTTGGCCTCAAGAGGGAGGGAGTGGGGGTGTGGGTGGAGGGCAGGGGAGGGAAGGGGAAGGAGGAGGGGAGGAGATGGCAATTTTTAATAAAAAGTAAATAAACTGGAAAAAAAAAGCTAGTTTTTAGTAAAGACCTTGCCTTTCTTAGGATCATTACCGATAAACTTTTGAATCATTGCGTCTTCACTCATGCTTCCCTCAGACCATTCTTTGAATAAAGTATTTTGACACTAATCTCTGCATCAGGGTCTGCTTCTAGGAAAACGATACTAGGGCAGATTGTCTAGTTCTGACATTCTATGAGTTTATGATTTTATTATATGTAACAAAGGTAGAGTTGGGACGAGGCTATGGATAGTTAGAAGGCAAGAGAATCCAGAAGAGACAACACAGCCTTTTCTTCAAACCAGAGCTGCTTGGTCAGGGTTTGCTGTACCAGCTATTTGTGGGAATGGCAAGTGCATAACTGGAAACTGAAAATTGCTTTTAAATTTGATTGAGCCACCTGTGTGTGCCAGAGATACAAAGAATGGTTGACTCTAGTCCAGATCACTGTATCTCAAAAGGACATGAACACCTCAAATCAACAGGGAATTTTTAAAACACATATTCTTGGGGGCTTATAACATGTTTCCAGATGGCAACTGAACTGCTTTATCAAACCCTCCAAATCTATCATGCACTTTATACTTTAAGAACATAATAACCATAACCCAATGGTACAGGCTTGCAATCCTAGGTGCTTGGGAGGCTGAAGTAGGAGGATCTCAACCAAGGCTGCATAGTGAGCTCAACAACAGCCTAGGTATCTTAGTGAGACTTTGTCTCTAAATAGAAAAATAAAAAGAGGTATGGGAAATAGCTCACTGGTAGAACTATGTTGTATGTGAGGCCCATGAGTTTAGTCTTTAGTATTGCAGAATTTAAAAAAAAAAAAACAAATACCATGCAGTGTGCTAGTACATGCCTATAACCAACCCCCCCCCCCCCAGTGCTTGAAAGAATGAGACAGAAGCTTTGGAAGATGAAGTTCAGCCTTGAATTCATACCAAGAATGTGTCTGGAAAGAAAAAGATAGATGATTGATTGGTAGATAGATAGATAGATAGATAGATAGAGGAGTGAGAGGGAATGAAAATAGTAGAAAAAGGAATTTATAACTAATTTATTTAATTTTATTGATTTTTATTATGCTCTATCTTTTTCTCTGCTCTCCTCCCTGCCTCTCCTCCCTCCTTCAACCCTCTTCCAAGGTCCCCATGCTCTCAATTTACTCAGGAGATCTTGTCTTTTTCTACTTCCCATGTACATTAGATCTATGCATGTCTCTCTTAGAGTCCTCATTGTTGTCTAGGTTCTCTAGGATTGTGATTTGTAGGCTGGTTTTCTTTGCTTTATGTTTTAAAACCACTTATGAGTGAGTGTCTGGGTTACCTCGCTCAAAATGATGTTTTAGCTATGTCCATCCATTTGCATGCAGAATTCAAGATGTCGGCCTGGCGGTGGTGGCACACGCCTTTAATCCCAGCACTTGGGAGGCAGAAGCAGGTGGATCTCTGTGAGTTCGAGACCAGCCTGGTCTACAAGAGCTAGCTCCAGCACAGGTTCTAAAGCTGCAGAGAAACCCTGTCTCGAAAAACCAAAAAGTAAAATAAAATAAATCCTGCTTGTTTTTAAAAAAAAAATCAAGATGTCTTTTTTTCTGTTGTGTAGTACTCCACTGTGTAAATGTACCACATTTTCCTTATCCATTCTTCGGTCAAAGGGCATTTAGGTTGTTTCCAGATTCTGGCTATGACAAACAATGCTGCTATGAACATAGTAGAACACATGTCCTTGTGGCACAATTGAGCATCCTTTGGATATATACCCAAAAGTGGTATTACTGGGTCTTGAGGAAGGTTGTTTCCTAATTTTCTGAGAAATCGCCACAATGACATACAAAGTGGGCTGTACCAGCTTGCATTCCCACCAGCAATGCAGGAGTATTCCCTTCACTCCACATCCTCTCCAGCATAATTTGTCATCAGTATTTTTGATCTTGGCCATTCTCACAGGTATAAGATGGAATCTCAGAGTTGTTTTGATTTACATTTCTCAGATGACTAAGGATGTTGAGAATTTCCTAGTGTTTTTCAGCCATTTTGGATTCTTCTGTTGAGAGTTCTCTGTTTAGGTCTGTACTTCATTTTTTTTATTTGATTATTTGTTCTTTTGTTGACCAATTTCTTGAGGTTTTTTTTTTTTTTTTTTTTTTTTTTGTATTTTGGAGATCAGACCTCTGTCTGAAGATCTTTTCCCATTCTGTCAATAAGACATAATGACAGCCTACAGAATTGTTCTTTGCTTTAAAGAAGCTTTTCAGTTTCAGGAGGTCCCATTTACTAATTGTTACTCTCAGTGTCTGTGCTACTGGGGTTATATTTAGGAAGTGTTCTCCTATGCCAATGCATTCAAGTGTACTTCCCACTTTCTCTTTTATAAGGTTCAGTGTGGCTGGCTAAATGTTGAGATCTTTGATTCATTTGGACTTGAGTTTTGTTCATGGTGATAGATATGGATCTATTTTCATTTTTCTGCAGGTTGATATCTAGTTATACCAGCACCATTTGTCAAATATGCTTTCTATTTTCCATTTGATATTTTTGCTTCATTGTCAAAATCAAGTGTTTGGAGGTGTGTGGATTAATATCCAGGTCTTTGATTAGGTCCCCATTGGTTCTTTCTGTCTTGTTTTATGCCATACTACCAGGCCTGTTTCAGTACTGTAGCTCTGTAGTAGAGTTTTAAGTCAGGGATTGTGATGCCTCCAGAAGTTCTTTTATTTTACAGGATTGTTTTGACTATCCTGGGTTTTTTGCTTTTCCATATGCAGTTGAGTACATTTTTTCGAGGTCTGTGAAGAATTTTGCCTGGATATTGATGGGCATTGCATTGAATCTGTAGATTGCTTTTGGTAAGATTGCCATTTTTACTATGTTAATTCTACCTACCCAAGATCATGGAAGATCTTTTCACTTTCTGTTTTATTTTTCAATTTTCTTCATCAAAGATTTAAAGTTCTTGTCATACAAGTCTTCCACTTGTTTGGTTAGAGTTACTCTAAGGTATATTATGCTATTTGTGGCTATTGTGAAGGGTGTTGATTCTCTGATTTCTTCCCCAGCCTTTTTTTCATCTGTGTACAGGAGGGGTACTGATTTTTTTGAGTTAATCTTTTATCCTGCTACATTATTGAATGTTTTTTTTGAGTTGTAGAAGTTCCTTGGTAGAATTTTTAGAATTGCTTATCTAAGCTATCATATCATCAGCAAATAGTGAGAGTTTAACTTCTTCTTTTCTGATTTTTATCCCCTTGATCTCCCTTTGGTGTCTAGTTGCTCTAGCTAGGAACTCAAGAACTATATTGAATAGATATGAAGAAAGTGGACAACCTTGCTTTGTTCCTGATTTCAGTGGGATCGCTGTGTGTTTCTCTCTATTTAGTTTGATGTCAGCTGTTGGCTTGCTGTATATTGTCTTTATTATGTTTAGGTATGTCCCTTGTATTCCTGCTCTCTCCAAGACCTTTATCACGAAGGGTTGTTATATTTTGTTGAAAGTGTTTTCAGTTTCTAATTTCTAATAAGATTTCTGTGATTAATCTCCTAGGTGCCAGCGACTCCCAGGCTCAGATGGTTGTTCCTCATGGTACAGTCAGTTCTACAGTTGTAGTTACTCCATTGGTACTGTATTCCTGGAGGTAGCTCAGTGCTCCCCGGGGTTTGCTCTGATCCTGTGGAGTTTGCTGTCTCAGGTCTGGTCTGGCCTACGTTTACATCTCAGACCTGTTTTTGTAAATGTCCCTGGTCTGGATCTGCTTCTGCAGAGCTCCCTGGCTTGGGGTGGTCCTGAAAAAGTCTTTGGCTCTGATCTACTCTCTCAGATGTCCCAGACTCAGGTGTACTCAGACCTGCAGAAGTCCTGCCTCAGGTCTACTCCCTCAGAGGTCCCAGACTTATGCCTGGACTACCAGAGATCTCTGGTTCCTGCCTACTCACTTGGAGGTCCCAGACTCACACCCAGACCCACAGAGGTCCTGGCTCATTCCTAGTTCCTCATTGTTTCCAGACTAATGTTTGGACCGGCAGGGTTCCTGGCTCAGGTCTATTCCCACAAAGGTCCCAGATTCACTCCTGGACCAGCAGAGGTCTCTGGCTTTGGCCCACTCGCTCAGCCATTGCTCCTCTGTTCCTGTTCCTGTGGAGTTTGCTGTCTCATATCTGCTCTAGCCCATGTTGCTGGCTCAGTCCTGCCTCTGCAAATATCCCTGGTCTTGATCTGCCCCTACTCCCGTGGAGTTTGTCATCTCAGGCCCTCCTTCAGCCTAGGTAGCTGGCTCAATTCTGCTCCTGTGGTGCTTGCCATCTCAGGCCTGCTTTGGTCCAGGTCGCTGGCTCAGTCCTGCTCTTTTGGAGTTTGTTGCTTCAGGCCTGCTCTGGCCCAGATCATTGACTCAGTCCTGCTTCTGTGGAGTTTTTGTCTCAGGCCTTAGTCTTAACTAATTTATATGTTACATTTTCAATACACACACACACACACACACACGCACGCACGCACGCACGCGGTGTGGGATTCCCTTCTGTATGCTGTGAATATGTTTTGTTATCATTGGTTAATAAAGAAGTTGCTTTGGGCATATGGCAGGTCAAAATAAAGCCAGGCAGGAAATCCAAAAAGAGATATAGAGTCAGGGAGGTGTCATATAGCTGCCAAAGGAGACAGACCCTGGATGGAACCTTACAAGTTGTCCACAGCTATGTGGCAATACCCAGATTAATAGGAATGGGTTAATTTAAGATGTAAGAGTTAGTTCATAAAAAACCTGAGCTAATAGGCCAAGTAGTGTTTTAATTAATATTGTTTCTGTGTGATAATATTAGGTCTAGGCAGTGGGGAAATGAACAAGTAGTCTCTGCCTACACACACACACACACATTAGAAGGAGTGAATTTATGTCTGGTAGTATAAACTTGGTCAAAAAACCCATGGCTGGGAGGTCATAAGCCCAAAGCGAGAGATCAACTATTAATCTAACCGCCATGCTAAATTGCGACATGTTGTCAAGTACCTTTTAATATTAAGTATTTTAATGGCAATGTGTTCTATCTCCTTTGAAAGCATATGACTGTAGACTACTGCCGCTCTCAAAGTTGCTGAAAGAATCTTGCTTTTGCCACGGGCAGTGGTTGATGTAAACAGGAAGAATGTGAGACCTGGAGGATGAGGAGGAGTGCTGTGAGGTGCTGTCTTATGGACACGGTACAGCCATTGTGATCAGGAACTCATGGCATCTGTGGGTACCTGAGACCTGGAGGATGAGGAGGAGTGCTGTGAGTTCTATCTTATGGACATGGTACAGCCATTGTGATCAGGAACTCATGACATCTGTGGGTACCTGCACAAGGTGTGCACTAGATGGAGCGCATCAAATCTCCAGCATGGGTGGGGGAGGGACACACTCTTAGCTCAGTTTTATTTATTTTTTTATCTGCTCAGAATGGTCACTTTATTTTTTTTCCTCATTTTTTTATTAAAGATTTTCATCTCCTCCCCTCCTCCTCCCCCTTCCCTCCCGTCCCTTCCACCCATACCCCCACTCCCTCCCTCTCCAGGCCAAAGAGCCATCAGGGTTCCCTTCACTATGTTAAGTCCAAGGTCCTCCCAACTCCCCCTAAGTCCAGGAAGGTGAGCAACCAAACTGACAAGGCTCACAGTGAGCTTGTCCATGCTGTGGAGTTCAAGCCCATCGCTGTTGTCCTTGGTTTCTCGCGGCGTAATCACGAGAAAACAGCCTCCTAGCCAAAACTACACTTCTCCAGCCCTTTCGAACCAGGTGGTGGGAACTGTGTGCTGGATCTTGGCCAGTACAGTCCCAGCAGAAGCAAGAACCTTCACCTGGCGTTGGATAGAGAAAATGACAGAGCCCCACATTGGAGCACCGGACTGAGCTCCCAAGGTCCTGATGAAGAGCAAAAGGAGGGAGATCATGAGCAAGGAAGTCAGGACCGTGAGGGGTGCATTCACCCATTGAGATGGTGGGACAGAACTAACGGGAGACCACCAAGTCCAGTTGGAATGGGACTGATAGAACATCCGACCAAACCGGACTCTCTGAATGTGGCTTAGCTCAGTTTTAAATGGCAGTTAATGGCTACTGCATGAGAGGGAGTCTCTTTTTTAAGGGATGAAGCCATTGTAAGTTGCCCATGATCCTGTAAGTATGCTGCCATGCTTGTGCAATGCCAATTAAACTCAGCGGGTTGTTTAAAAATAAAAAAAAAAGAAGGTGGAAGGGGAGAATATGTGTATAAAGGGGAAGGGGAGAAAGAGAGAGGGTCCAGAAAGGGAAAGAATGGGAAGGTTGAAAATCAACTAAAATGAAATATATATGGAAACCCCATATAGAGACCTCTTGCTTTGCAAGCTAATTTAAAAATAAAATAACTTAAAAATTGAAATTTAGGCCATAATTTGCATGAATTAGCCAAATTTGAAATACCTAAAACCCATATATTATATGGCAGTCATGGTAAACTATAGAAGAGCATCAAGAAGTGTCTTTAGAACATGAAGCAGAAGAATTTGGAAAGGCATCTCGAAGAAAAGGATAGAGAGTGGAAAGGACCATGGCATAAAAATTGTATTTTATTATTATATTTAAAAATACATTTTAAAGTTTAGCTAATGATGATTTCTTTGGGAATAATAGACTGTTCAAATAGTTAGAGATAAATGGTAAATATTTCTACTCAATTTAGTGTGTAAAAGGGGCCAATGTCTGTTTATTTGTTTGTTCTCCCATAGTAACCAGACCTAAACACTTTCTATTTTTATTTTACTCGACAACCTGTAAAATGTGGATCATTTCAACAACTGAGAGATACACGGTTTTCTTTGAAGAGGTAACACTTCTTAGGACCTGCAAAATTCCCCACTTGTCCCACTGTCTCCCAGCCTGTGGCTACAGGTTTCTGAAAGGGCTCTCACCCTCAGCTTTGCTGAGACAATTAGTCAAATTCTCCTGTAAGTTACCAGCTTTTTTGACAATCCACTTGTTTATTTTGTGTACCCATCTATGTGTCTCATTTGCCTAATAAAATCTTGTCTTTTTGTTCTCCCTGGCCATCCTCTCTGGTTTCTCTAGTAAGCTCTCTGGCCCCATTACTTTGAGCTTAGGCTGCCCAGCTTTTTCAGCTTAATGTTCCATTAGGCAGGACCCTAAGATTTGCTGACCCAGTGTATTTGCAGCTGAGCTTTGCTGCCCTCTTTTGGATTTAATATGTGATAAATATTTGTTTAATGACTGGAAGTTCCAACTGCATGCCTTTGCAGGTGATAGGATGCAAAGAAAGGCTGTGATTCTCTATGATTGGTAAATTCTGGTGGGGAGGACTTCAATTCCTTAAGAGGGCTGGCCACTGCCAATTGTGACTATGCTCAGTGAGTGTATACGGTGCAAGTTGGACTTGTTTTTCTGGGGATGTGGGGGCTGGGTCACAAGGGTGGGGGTGCACCTGAGAAGTTTGAGACGTGAGTGTGTACGGTGCATTCTGTACAATTCCCAAATACTCAAACCAAATATTATGATGGGAGAAAAGCCTAAATATAGTTTGTATTGGTCAGTGTTCCATTACTATGGACAAATAACTCATAAACACTTAAAATGTATCTATTTTGGCTAAGCGTCATAGGATTCACTCGTACATGGCTGGTTGGCTGCACTGCTTTTGTCCTGAGGTGAAATGAAGGAGGGAGGGGACAGGGACAATTTGCATCTTTCGAGGTCATATTTCACTGACTTCCTTCTTCAACTAGGACCCAACTTTTGCAAGTCCATTATTTTCCAGTAGTTTATTCAGCTATGAATCTATCAATGTATTAACCCACTGCCGAGGTCAGAGCCCTAAGGACTTAATCAACTCCTTCCAGGTCCAGATATAGTACTACCCACTGAACAGATTCTGTGTGCTAAAAATCCAGACACTGTCCACAGGTAGCGAGGGCAACAGCCAGAAACCTATACTCCTTTCAAATAGTTACAAATAAATAAATATACAAACAAGTAAAAGATGAGGCAAGTCAGACAGTGTATGAAAATGAAATTAAGTCAGGGCAGGAGAGGGGAATTGAAATTTGGGAATAGGTTAGATAGTATCTCTCTGAGATGTGATTGGCAGGCTGGAAGTAGCATGAGAACAAGGGTGGGTATCTGTGTGATATGTTTAAGGAATACTGAGCAGATCAACATCATTGAAGCAACAAAGCAGAAAGACCCAGGTTGTACTAATTATCTCTGTATCATTGTCATAAACACTAGAGGAAATTCACCTTGTAAGGAGAAAGGTGTATGGCTCATGGTGTTGGATGTTCCCATTCCTGGGTGCTTAGCCTTGTTGCCGTTGGGACAGTGACAGAGCACTCCATTATAGCAAGGTCATAAACTGGAGGAAACTTCACATTTCATGGTGGCCTGGATCCAAAGAGAGAAACAAGAAAAACTAACATGCCCTCAATGACTCACTTCTCTGTTTAATTTATTTTTTAATTATTTTATTGTTTTTATTGAGCTATACATTTTTCTCCATTCCCCTCCCATCCTCCCCCTCCCCTTCTACCATCTCCCATAACCCCCACGCTTCCAAGTTTACTCAGGAGATCTTATCATTTTCTCCTTCCTATTAGATCCATGTATGTCTGTCTTAGGGTCCTCTTTGTTGTTTAGCTTCTCTAGGGTTGTGGACTGTAGGTTAATTTTTCTTTGTGTTATGTCTAAAAGCTATTTATGAGTAAATATATATTGCATTTGTCTTTCTGGGTCTGGGTTACCTCACTAAATATGTTTTTTTTTAGATCAATCCATTTGCCTGCAAATTTCAAGATGTCATTATTTTTTTAGCATTGTGTAATACTCCATTGTATAAATGTACCACATTTGTTCTTTATCCATTCTTCAGCTGAGGGGTATCTAGGTTGTTTTCAGACTCTGGCTATTACAAACAATGCTGCTATGAACATAGCTGAGCACATGTCCTTGTGGTATGATTGAGCATCCTTTGGGTATATACTCAACCGTGATATTGCTGGGTCTTGAGGGAGATTGTTTTCTAATTTTCTAGAAACTGCCATACTGATTTCCAAAGTGGCTGTACAAGTTGCACTCCCACCAACAATGGAGGAGTGTTCCCTTTACCCTCCATCATCTCCAGGATAAGCTGACTGACTAACTTCTTTCTCCTAGATTCCCATCTCTTAATGTCCTTCCACTTCGGAAACAAGACTTTGGAAGACATGAAGGAGTAAACATCACAGAAAGCATGATTAGACATAGGTCATAGAGCTAAGTGTGGAAGGGCACACGTATATGGCTTCTCTATATGTATACAGACCCACATAGACAAGCCCAGAAATATATTCACAGATAAGTATTTTTTTTTTCTGACTCAGCCTGGGAGCTACTGGGGAGTTTTAAACAAAGGAGAAAAATCAGTATGACATACCTCAGCAGAGTACCCATGAAGAGGGTAAGAATAACAGGCTGTAGAAGTGGAAGGTGCAGAGATCCCCTGTCAACAGTAATAGCGACTTGGTCCAGCACACAGGATGGAACTAATAAGACATGGTCCAGGCTGTAATACATTTTTAGAAGATTTGCTGGTGAGTGGAATGAGGAGTGTAACGGATGGCAGGATGACTGAACAACTGGAAGGCCGAAGTTGCCTTGAGGAGTCCATAGGAAGGTCAGGGGATCACTGGTGGGCAGGAGGAGGAGGGTCTTCACATGGAAATGCTTAGTTTGATATCTGCACTACACAAATAGCAAAGAAGAACATTAGAACTTTTGGAATTGTTTGGTGTTTAGAACCATATGATCAAATTAAGAACATGAATTTAATATGACAGAATTAGTAAAATTTGAGTCCCTTGCAATATGGATATAGCTTTGATTTCAATGGTTCATTTCCCACGCAATGAATGATGACTTCTGGCTCCTACATTTTTGTCTGCTTGAACTATTGTGGAACTATAGCTTGCGTAGGTCACTCTGAAATCATTAGTTTTCACATAGCACCATTATCTCCTTTATGAATTACTTTCACTTCTTTTTCTCCTTTATACATAAGTAATAGCTTTGGCAGCCGGAGAACTGTGAATCCATGTGCAAATATTGCTGTACTATGGAGTGTTTCACATGCCTGTTCCCACTCCACATGTTCAACCACAAACTTTCTTTACATCTCAAGACTCAAATGCCTCAGGCATTGCCTGATACTCTTATTCTGTGCTTTTTATCATGTTTGTTTTATTCCTCTATTACAGCCCTTATTATCAAACAAGCTTTCATAATCTTCCTGCCCAAGAGGAGAGGGTTTGTACTTTACACATATGCTTGATGACAGGTACTGGCATTTATTATGTTCTCAATAACTATAAAATGAATAAATACCATTTAGTTTAGACATAAGGGTTTTTCAGTTGCGGTGCTTTTACATGAATAAATTAAAATTGTAAAATGTAATATGCTCTTCAGTGTCTATGTGGCCTCAGATAATCTGAGAAAAGCCTCCCTATTCCTTTTGGTGGGGGAGGTGTAAAGCTGCTATCTAGGCTTTGATTTCATTGAACATCAATTCAGTTGGCCCAAACAGATTTCATCTGAAGAGCTGTCAGCCTCGTTCTTCATGGTCGCTCACTGGCAAGATTCACATCCAAGTGTGTTGTGCATGCATTCATGTTGAGCCTCTGGCTCCTGTAGTAGCTTGGAATGAAAATTCATTTTGGGGATTAGCTGTGTGCTTCCCTGGTGATACTGGAGACATTTAATCAAGAACTAAAGCAACGAATTTCTTTGGTTTATTCCCATACCTGTCTCTAGGCAAACAAGTACCTAGGAATTTTGACCCTTTGTGTGTTTTATGTTAATCCATTGTAAATCTTATTCCTATTGGTTATTTATAATGCAAGACTTTAGCTGTTAAATAATTTTCTATATGGGAAAGTACTTTAAAGCCTCCTTATTCCAAGGAGTTTAGATTGAAAACAGCAGGCATTCAAACCTAGTCCCTAACCAAACGCTTATAAAGCAGCCCCCATGGAAATTTCCCGTGTGTCAGACATTGTTTAGAGTCACAGAATAAGTGAGGCAAATGTCCTGTGCTCTCGTGACCTACACACTTGAGCCAGTAGAGGAAAGGTGATGGCAAATGGATAAATGCTGTGATTTCAGACATTTCTTTGTTGCAAAGAAAATGAAAGCGAGACGTGGGAAAGGGTGGCTGCCTCTTGCGGGTGGGGGGGTGTTTAGGCATCATGCATACTCGATGAGCTGATGAGCCATCACAGGCTGGTGATCAGAGAGGGGAAGAGTAGGAAATGTCAATAAATGGTCACTAGCAGGAGTAACATGAGTCTTCATATTTTGTTTGCCAAATATCTTTAGTGTACGACCACAGGTCATAATAGATCTGCGCCTGTAATCTATGAGAGCCAAGATGCTATGTGACAGAAACCTTACTGTTCACAGTTCGTTCTTCCTTCCTCTACTGAGAGATTTTGTTTTGCTTGTCTCCGTCACTTGGCAGGTGTGTTTTGGGACAAGTGATTGAGTTTCTGGTGTCCTAGTTTCTGCATTGGAGAATGGGGACAGCATGAACACCTTTGTATATTTGTATTGGGCCTTAAAGGCAATAATGGAATTAAATTCTCTAACAGAATCTGTTTCAGACAGAGGAAATATTCTCAAAAGTGTTCATAGCTGTTTCTTAGTATTATTAATGCTGGTTTATAATCTTGTTTGGCTTTTTGGAATTCTCAATTTTTTATAGTGTTCCTGAGAAGAGTACCAGATTCTCTCTTGGCTCTTTTTATCCTTTCAGAGATAGCAAAACACAGGAAGGTTTTATTGGTATCTCTCACCTTAACTTTCACAGGATGATTTTTAATTAAGAGACAATGGTTGTGTGTTTGGAAGGAGGGCACACAGTTCTGCCTCTACACCTGTTCTCAGAAGTAGCATTTTCTTTCTCTGCTGCTCTGGCAAGAGTACCTACACCCTAGATTAGGAAACAAACAATCTCTGTTTTGTTTTTTGGATATGAACAACCCCGCTTCCCTATCCATTTACAATCTTCCCTTCTCATTATTCCCAATCCTGCCCAAACATTTTGATTTGTGGCAGCATCACTAGCCTCCATAAAAATTCTTAAGAGGGCAAACTCATTTGAATATATTCAATATTGGGGTTTTAGCTTAAAAACTTTATTTTGAAATGAAGTTCATTCATCCTTAAATTTAATCTTTGAAACTCACCATAGAAGGCATAAAGCAATTTGGATCTATATTTTCAAATAATACTAGAATATTAATTTCAAATATATTCTGCATGGAGACACATTATATTGAAAACTGTACAGTCTAAAGATTTCATGGAAATATTGACAATGAGTAAATCCACTTTCTAGGGCTGTTTACATAGGGTTATTGTATATTGATCTATCAGTGAGTACCTAGGAGAATTGCTAGGTTACACAGCTGCCTGAAATGTAGAAAAGGTGTGTGTGTGTGTGTGTGTGTGTGCAATTGCGTTTGTCTGTGTATCTTTAAATAATGTATGCCCTTCTCATTTATGAGAGAAAATATGTTTTTGTCTCTTAATTTAGCGGTCTTAACACCATTACTCTCTTTTTATATCTTACAGATCCCATTAAACAGTTCACTGATTACCCTAAGCAAGACCAAATGATGACTTTTCCATCAAAAGGACAAAGTAAATAACACAATCCACAAGCAACAAAGATCTTGGTTATGTGAACCTTGGATACACTACACCTATTAATCTCTAGGCAGGAGATAGAGAAAAGGGAGAAATGCGGACGCCTAATGGTGAGAGACTGAAATAAAATAACCTTGCCCATTTCCTCCTCATTTCCTTCAGTGAATAGTTCACATAGTGAGATAAAACCTCTCTTCTGTTGCCCAGCACCATCTGCAGTGCAGATTTGGTCTTGAACCCTCCGATAGAATTTACTGAATTCTAGTGCAAACGATAACGGTTATACCCATGTACTTTTCGCTCCAGCAATCTACTGCTCAAGCGGCTTCCCTTCATTCTAAAGGCTTCATCGGAAAGCTTGGTTTTGTTTTTCCATTCCCAAACAATTCATTTTCCCCAGAAATGCTCTAGTTCATTCTTGTTGACTGTTTCTCAGATAGTTTATCCTGTGTGAGAAGCCCCAGAACTAGAGAATTCAGGAGTTAAAAGGACCTCACAGATGAGCTCAAGGTTTGCCAACTGATGAGAACTGGCTCTCACCCCCAGCTATCCTGGTCTAGTTGTCACGGATGTGTCTTGGCAATGGGGGATGGAATGATTTAATTAGGTTATAAATTCAAAAACGAAAAGAAAGTAAAGTTACAAAGAAAGTGTCTTAAGTGATTTTAATTTGCAGAGATGCTTGGAAACTACTGATCCAACCCTAATCTCTAGATTTGAGTAGGGCTTCTGTCTAGTACACGCCCTAGCCAGGAGCTGAAAGATGGCACAGGTGTTGTGCATCAGTTCATTTTCCACTGTCCCGGAGCCTTTCTCAAGACAGAGTATGAAATGAGAGTAGATGCAAAACATCAGATCAAAGTTTCTAGCCTTAGAAATATATGAAATATAGCATATGAGGACTGAAGTATAAGGGTTAACATATACCATTCAAATTGCTATTGTTTTTATTAAGATGCATAAATGAGCATAATCAGTATTGGTAACAGTTATTCTTTATGGAGACAATGTTCTTCATATTAGATTGTTTAAAAGTGGTCTTGTAGCTTGAATAAGATGTGTTAGCTAGACAGTGGTGGTGCAAACCCTTAATCCCAACATTCAAGGGGCAGATCTCTGTGAGTTCGAGGCTAGCCTGATCTACAAGAGCTAGTTCCAGAACAGGCTCCACAACTACAGAGAAATCCTGTCTCAAAAAACAAACAAACAAGCAAAAAAACAAACAAAACCTGTTATCTTTGTCACCAATGAGTGAATGTGTTTGAACACTTGGCCCCACGCCGGTGGTGCTATTTTGGAAGGTTCTGGAATCCATACTAGGTGGAGTATTGCTGAAGAAAGTACATTGCTCGGGCTGAGGGTTGGTCTTTGAAGTTTTGTACTCTGGTTCTACTTTCTCTTCTCTTCCCTGCTTCCTGTGTGTGGATGAAATGTTATGTCTGCTTCTTCACTCCACACAGGCCCTCAAGTCCTGCTGCCAGGCCTTTCCTACCAAACAAACAAAAGCCTCCCTACTTTCTCCCTAATTTGTGTTTTGTTGGGGTAGTCTATTGAAACAAATGACAAGTAACTAATGTGCTGGAATAATTTGTCATTTCTGGGATGAGTTATTTGATAATATCATCTTGTAAACTGGAAGGAAGCTGAAGCTCTCATGGGTACCCTATTAAAGCTTTCTCCATCTTGTTAGCCAGGGAACAAGTCTTTAGAAATGCTTGGATATTTAGCGTAGCCCACATGGTAATAAGGAGGTCATAAGCAAGTAAGAAGAAAGTGATTTGAAATAACAGGGCACAGATTAAATTTAATAACCATCAAGATGTTTTATATCCCATGTTCTCAGTGCTCCCATTAATTCTTGACCCTTTGTTGAACATGCCGAAGTAAGGAATGTGCAGGTGGCCTTTGTCACCCTTGTGTTCACTACACCATCAACAACTCCTAGGTGGCTACCAGCTCTCCAGTGTTCTCCCTGCTGTTTTCATTTCTCTATTGATAGCGACAGGATGTCTCCTTTAGATAAAGTAAAACTTCGGCTGTAGGCCCAGGTGTCAACACTGCAGATCGTCGTCATCTGCAGGCTTCATTGATGTTTATGTGTGAAGAGATGCACAACAGCAGATTAACCGTGCACATCCTTCTTCTCTCCTTTATTTTCACTCAGAGCCATGGGAGTGACTATTCAGCGACTCCCCAGTGCTGTCACTAGTGTGCGTGTGTCGTCACTCCTTCCCTCTCTGATTTTCTTCTGCCTGTTTCCAGCCAGTGTCAGACTCTAGGTCTCCATTCTGTTGTCGTCAGTGCTCTTTCCGCGTGTGAATATTACCACCCATGTACGTTTGCTTCTTGTTTAGGTTTAATGCTGCCTTTTCTCCGGGTTGATTACATTTGTGAACCAAGTCTAAGATTGGTAAAACTTCATGGCTCTATCAAATTCTGTGACTAAAAGAACGCTAAGAAGTTCTGAGGATGGACTCAAGAGCTAGATAATGCTTTTAAGTCACTAACCGTGTGTGTGTGTGTGGGCGTGCGTGCATGCATGTGTGTGTGTGTGTGTTTGTGTGTGTATGTAGGACAGACAGTAAAAGAAAACATTTAAAATTTGAAAAAAATCTTGGATTTTGCATGAAATATTTAACAAAAAAATGGGACTTCCAAGCATAGTAATTATCAAAGATTAACAAAAAGCAAGAATAACAAATTCATAAAAAACTAGATTATGAGCGGACTAATATCATTTTAAAATACTTATTTATTTACTTTATGTGAACATGTACTTGCCTTTTTAGCTCATGTACACTACATGTGTGCAGAAGCAGAAGAGGGCATTAAATTCCCTGGAATAGTAGCCTGGATGTAGGTGCTGGGATCCAAACTTAAGTTCTTGGCGAGAGCAGCTTGCATTCCAACCTCTAAGCCATTTCTCAAGACTGACATTTTTTAAAATATGTTTTTATTAACACATATTCATTATACATGATAGTGGTTCCATTATGGTATTTACGTAATATATTTTGATAACCTTTAAACCCCTGTTTCTGTCTTCCGTTCCTTCCCACTCTGATTTTCTTCTGCCTGTTTCCAACCAATACTTGCTTCTATTCTAATGAATTTTGGGGGGTGACTCAGTGAGTTCCACAGGTTTGTTTACAGGAGCATGGGTCCCTTGCCAGTGGCTACACCACTGAAGACGAATACCTGTCCCCCGTTTCACTGTCAACTTTTAACTACATGCAAACTTCAGAAGGAGCGAGGCATCATGAGATCTTTTCTCCTCTATGACAGGATGGTGCTTTTCAAATCTTATGCAGATCTTATCATATATCAACGGCTACTGTAAGTTCAAACATTCTTCACCCTCTTCATATCCAACCTCTGCATGCCTCATTCCTCCAGGTCTTACACTTCTTCCTTGATGATATTCCCTGAACTAAAGAAAGAGTGATGTAGATCTTCCATTTACAGGTGAGCATTGAACAAGTCTATTTTTCTCAACAGTTATGAGTCTCTTCATTTACGACTGCCTACTGCAAACACAAAGCAAAAGAAACCAACACAAATCCCCAGCAAACATTCCTGGCCAAAATCTTCCAGGAATCACTAATCTGTGAACATAAGGAACATAAGCATAGTTATTTAGAGCAACTTAATGGGCACATTGAGTCCCTTTCATAAAACATAAAAACGTTCCCCACTAAGGTCTCTAAACTACCCAGTCACAGGCTTATGATCAGGCTTACAGTACCAGACCCAAAGTCTTTTCTATGATGAAGCCATTAAGTTCAACCTGAAAAAGGTTGGCTACCTCATAATACAGTTCCCACATTTTCACAAATGGGTTTATGTTAGGTGCCTGGTAGATAAGTTAGAGCCGAGATACATAGCTGAGTAAGAATTTGCTGACCAGGTTCCCCCAGCAACCTTTCTAGTACCATGAGAGCCAGTCCACATGGAAGAAAGTCCCAGCCGAGTTCCAGCTTGATTACTTTATGTGCCGTGAGCAGACCATGTGGTATCTTCAACAATCGGTTCTTGACAGCTAGTCTGGTAGGGAACAACCAGTAGTGGAAATTGCCTGTATTGTTTTGAGGGAATCAGGTATCCCCCTGAACAATAATTCATAGAGAAGTAGTCCACCCTACCCTCAGAAATTTTTGTTTAAGTAGATTATAGTTTCTGGTATCAGCTTTAGCCAAACACAGGGTACCCCCTTCAAAATCATTGATTGTGTGCACACGCTTAATTTCAGCTTTTGATTAGCTTGCCAAGTATCAGATTTCCTTGTGACTTTCCCATGGGTCATTAGCTTTGATTCTCTTCCTCCCACGTTTTGTTTCTGCACACCCCCTTAAATTTTTTATTTTTACCCGAGTAGTCTTCCTTCCACTTCTGTATATTTTAAAAAGAAAGCAAAGCAAAACATCAACAAATGACTCTTAAGGATTGCTTGGGAAGAGCATGCTGGCTCTCTGAGGACAGTAAAGTAGATGTATAAGTGAAACTTTTCAGAACATGAAATTACTGGAAAGAGTCATTTTCTTTTCAATGTGTTGTGGAGACAAGGAGTTTAATTAGGAGAGGGATCAGATTCCCCGAGAGTCACCTCAAAACTTTCGCATGGTAGCATGTCAATAAGTAACCCTCAACCTAATTGTTGCTGTCCAGTTGAAAATAAAGCAGAAAAGCATCTCCTCTGGAACTTAAAAAGTGGACTGATGATTCTAATACAACCACCTATGCTTTCCTGGCCCAAAGTGAACACAAGCCAATAGAGTGATTAATGCATGGTAATGAATGTGGTTAAAATATTTCACACATCCACTGTGAGCTTTGGACCACGTGGTACAACTTCTAATTGATTGGACAGTTGATTCCAATAGTATTAGATGTGGTGAAATATCTTCTTCTTTGGGTGCTCTAAAGAAGTGGAGGGCAAATTTGTGTTCAAGGTTAATGCCATATTGGGAAGAATGAAGTTCTCATGCCTAAATCAAGAAAAATTTAATGGACAAAGTCTCAAATTACTGTACCCAGTTCTCCTGGTTGTCCACCATCACACTCCAAAGTGTACATTTTTCCTTTATGATGAACTCCCCTATTTCTTCTAGTCTCTGCTTTGCTCTTCTGGGACTCTAGAGCAGGTATCCCTAAACTTAGGCTCTCCTGCCCAAGTACTAAAATGATTCTACTGTTCCCTGGTAACAAAAAAACTTGGCTGTACTTCCTAATAGAGATTACATCAGTAGATGATTCTGGTCAGGGAACATTATGATTTTATGTGACTGAGATTGTTATTGCAGATACCTTTTATTCTGTGATATGTTTGAACCACCAATATTTAAGCACTTTAGAAAATATTGTTTTGGATGAGATAACCCAAACACAGAAAGACAAACACCATATATTACCTTGTATACTGTGTAACCAGATCATAGTTTCATTTTTTTATGTTTTATATTTTAAGATGAAATGAATGTCTGTGAAGACCAGGAAGCAAGAAAGGGCCATGGCTTGGACAAGGGGAAACCTTAACCAAGGAGGATACTAAAATATATGCCACATGAAAGTAGAGAGAAGAGTGGAAGTAGTAGGCTTGGACATTTTGAATAAGGAGAAGAGAAGGTAGAATTGGGGTAAGGGAAGAATGAGAGGAGAAGATTCACTCAAACTTAAATAAGTATGAAAAATCCACAAAGAAACATACTACTTTATAAACTAACTAAAATATAAATAATAATAATATTAATACTTTGAATAGAGGTACCTTGCATGAGTGCTAAATGGAAAAAATTCTGCTCAGAGATACCACAGATTTTTAAATGAAAATCTGGGACAGATGTAGAAAGCTCCCCCATGAGCTGTTGGCAAAAAGTTTCCCAGATCTTAAAGACTGTTGTGATTGCTCTTGGGCTGCCCACTAGAACTAAATGATAATACCTGTTGGTAAATATACTGCATACTTTAGATACAGGAAACAGAGAGATGAAGCTGGGAATTTCTTCTGTGCTAAATAGCATTTATAGTGTCACAAACCAATGTGTAGGCATCTGGAGAAAAGTCACCACCTGCGTTATCCAACTGTGGACCCTGAATGCAACAATACTGACCTGCCATGCAAGATATATATGCCCATTGGTGCATTAGTGCTATGACTCTTTTTGGGATAACCAACTGCCTACTGACTGGGTTTGAGACCTGCTCCATGGAAGGGAATACATGCCTACTGCTATAAATCTGGTCAAAAGCCTATGTGTGGGGAGGATGAGGTGAACAAGTTGACACTGGTGATATCTTGAGGATGGCAAGATACATAGTAGCCTCACAGCAATAATAGCACATGATGAGGTGGCCAAGTGCTTGCTTTCAAGAAATTTACTTAACTAAAAGATTGTAGAATTATATTCAAGTAATGAGAAACCTAAAGCAGAATTAAGTGTAATAAAACCTGAAAAAAATGAGACTTTTTTAAAAAAAGAAAAAACAAGAAGAGACCAAGGAGACCATTATGAACTTATCAGCAGCTCAGTTCAAGTGGAACATATAATTACTGTAAATCTATATACACATAGTGCTGGACCATCCAGTTTTAGAAAACAAACACTATTAGATCTAATAAACAGATAATTTCCATGTGATAGTGTAATGAATTCTTGCAGTCTATTTTTATCACTAGGCCTATTAGCCAGACAAAAAGTCAATAAAGCAACTTCTAGGTTACACTGTATACAAATCAAATGGAGTTAATGAAGAAGTTATAGAAACATTCATCTAATGTCTTTAGAGTGTAAATTCTTTCATCAATGTGTGTGGAGGTTTCTCTCACATAGACTGTGTATCAGCTAACAAAATAATCTTAATCCAAAGTTATTAGTATATAGTTTTTATTAGAGAGAAAGAAAAAAGAAAGAAAAAATATTATTGTGAGAAATCCAAACGCAAAATCGAAGGAAGAAATAAGTAACAAAATCAGAGTAGAATAAGACAAAATGATTACAAATTAGAGAATTCTTAATGAGAAAAAGCTAAATTGGCACTCTGCTATAAGAAAATCAGTTAAAAGGAAAGAAAGAAAATCAGTAACTTTTCTGCATAACAATAATATATTTATTGAAGAAAAAAGTTATTGAAACCATCCCATTAACAATAGCTACAAAACAAACAAATCATCCATCAACACAAACCAAGGAACTAAACTTAGAAGTGAATCTGACCAAGGAAGTCTACACTTTCTATAATAAAAATGACAAACATTGATGTAATGAACTGAAAAAGGCAGAAAAAAATCAGATGGCTTTCTGTTTCCATAGACAACAATAATGAATGGGGCTAAATGTACAGTATTAAGACTAAAATCTACAGGCTCAAATTTTAATCCCCTCTAAAATGTGAATGACAGTCTTCAGAGAGCTAGAAAAGAATCCCGACATCTGTACGAAATCATAAAAGACCACATATCAAAGCAATGAAGAAAAATGTCCCCAAGCACGGTGATACCTTGAAGCCACTGTAGAAGAGCATAGCCCAAACAGCATAGTATTGGCAAGCAAAGACACAGAGTCCAACATAGTCACATAGGTTACAGAAATAAGAACCCAGAGATTGTGCACCAACTGACTTGCAGCAAAGGTACCTAAAGCCTTCATTTTTGTAAAGGACAGATTCCTCAACGAATGGGGGCTGGGAAAATGGACATCCACATGAAGAAGGCAGGAACTTGACCACCGATCTCTCATCATGATCAAAAAACATCTCAGATAAAAGACCAAAGAATCGATGTGAAACTTTGATCTATCAGAAGAACAGAAGAGAAGCATGTCAATGCATTGCTTCATGTAAAGATTTTCTGTACAAGACCCCAAAAACATGCATTGTGAAATCTGATTGCATCAACTTACAAAGCTTCTTTACACCAAAGGAGATAGCAGGGTGAGGAGATAAACTTCAGAATGAGAAAAAAAGGTTTCAGGTGATCACCCTACAAAGGTTTAAATACTCAGACTACTTAAGGCTCAGCAGTTTAGAGCACTTGTTCTTGATTTCCAGCACCCACGTGGTGGTTCACAAACCATCTGTAATTCTAGTTCCAGGAAGTCTGGTGCTCTTTTCTTGATTCTGCACACACTGAGAATGCACGTGATGCACATTCATACATGCAGGATACTCAGAAAATTAAAATAAAACTTTATAAAGTTTTTAAATGGGAGAATGATCTGAGTGGCCACTTCTAAAATGAAGAAACACTGATGGATCCCAAAGCATGTGCACACAAGCATGTGCCTGTATGGTGTGCTTGTGTTCATGTGGCTGTGCTCATTCACAGGAGCATGTGCATATGGGTGTGTTCGCCCATTTCAGGACAGAGGTAAACATTGAGCATCTTCCTTCACTTAATTTGCATTTTTCTTTAATATTGAGAATTTTTATATATCCAACCTAGGTTTAGGGAATGTCTCAAGAAAAAAAGTGGTCAAAGACGTTAATTTGTAGCTGTAAGGTGGGGAAGAGTGCTGTGGAAACAGTATGACTTTTACACGCACAAACTCACTGCTGCTGTGGTTACTTGCATAATATTTTGCTGAATTTGGAATGCATCCAGTTCAACTCTGCTGGTTGGCCAGTGAACTCCAGAGACCTGTTCTCTCCTCACCACTGGAAATGCAACTACGTGTACTTGCCACTTTCTGTTCTATGAGGTTCAGTGTGGTTGGTTTTGTGTTGAGGTCTTTTTGGGTTTGAGTTTTATGCATGATAGACATGGGTCTATTTTCATTCTTCTCATGTTGGCATCCAAGCTATGCCAACCCCATTTGTTGAATATGCTTTCTTTTTAATCAGGTGTTCGTAGGTGTGTGGATTGATACCCGGATTTTCAGTTCAATTCCATTGATCCTCCTGTCTGTTTTTATACCAATACCAGACTTTTTTTCAGTACTGTAGCTCTGTGGTTTGAAGTTTGAAGCCAGGCATTGTGATGCCTCCAGAAGTTCCTTTATTGTTTGGGCTATCCTGGGTTTTGTGCTTTTCCATATGAAGGTGAGTATTGCTCTTGTTTGGTTAGAGTTCTCTAAGATACACACACACACACACACACACACACACACACACACACACGCTATTTGTGGCTATTGTGAAGGGTGATGTTCCACTGATTTCTTTCTCAGTCCATTTATCATCTGTATAAAGGAGAGCTACTGATTTTTTTTGAGTTAATCTTGTGTAATGCCACATTACTGAAGGTGTTTATGGGTTGTCAGAATTCCCTGGTAGAATTTTTGGAGTCACTTAAGTACACTATCATATCATCAGCAAATAGTGAGAGTTTGATTTTTTCTTTTCCAATCTGTAACCCTGTGATATCCTTTTGTTGTCTTATTGCTCTAGCTAGGACCTCAAGAACTATATTGAATAGACATGGAGAGAGTTGACAACCTTGTCTTGTTCCTGATTTCAGTGGAATCGCTGGGAGTTTCTCTCCTTTTAGTTTGATGTTGGTTGTTGGCTATTGGCTTGTTGTATATTGTTTTTATTATGTTTAGGTATGTTTCTTGTATCCCTGCTCTCTTCAAGACCTTTATCGTGAAGTGGTGTTAATAGTTTTTGAAGGCTTTTTAAATATCTAATGAGATAATCATGTAGTTTTTTTAGTGTGTTTATATGGTGAATTACATTGACAGATTTTTGTATGCTGAACTATGTCTGCATCTCTGGGATGAAGTTCACTTGGTCATGGTGGATGATTTTTCTGATGTGTTTTTGGTCTCTGTTTGACAGTATTTTATTGAGTATTTTTGCATCAATGTCCATGAGTGATATTGGTCTGTAAATTCCCCTTCTTAGTAATGAATGACCTCTGTGGAAGCAGGCCTAAATCACCTCCCAGACTGCAGAACATCCTCGTGGAGCACCAAGCGACCTCTGGAAATGCTGAGCAACCTCCTGTGTGACTCAAACTGTGACTCTGACTCTACCATGGGTAGTAGCCATCTGAGCCTTGGATCCACTGGCACCTGGAAGATTTATCACCAGAGACACAACCCCAGCTATACCAATCACAGGGAAGGATAGGTAGACAACAAGATAAAAACAAGAGAGCAACACAGCACCACCAAAAACTAATAACTCTACAACAGCAAGACTTGAACACCCCAATACAGATGAAGCAGAAAGGCTTTAAAGAGGAAATGCAAAATTCCCTCAAAGAAATGGAGAAAAATACAAGCAAAAAATTGGAGGAAATCAACAGATCCCTTATTGAAAACCAAGAAAAAACAATCCAATAGGTAAACAAAATGATTAAAGACCTGAAAACTGAAAGAGAAACAATAAAAAACCCACAAACTGAAGAAATTCTGGAAATGGAAAATATGGGAAAATGATCAGGAATCACAAATGCAAGTATAAACAACAGAATACAAGAGGTGGAAGAGGGAATCTCAAGCATTGAAGAATACTAGAAGAAAATAAACTCATCAGTCAAACAAAACCAAAGCTTAACACGAAATATCCAGGAAATATGGGACACCATGAAAAGGCCAAACCTAAGGTTAATAGGGATAGAAGATGTCCAGCTCAAAGGACAGAAAATATATTCAACAAAATCATAGAAGAAAACTTTCACAACCTAAAGAAAGATATACATAGAAAGATACAAGAAGCTTACAGAACACCAAATACACTAGGCCAAAAAAAGTCCCTTTGCCACATAATAGCCAAAACACTAAACATACAGAATAAATAAAGATTATTGAGAGCTGAAAAGAAAAAGGGCTAACTAACATATACAGGCAGACTTATCAGAATTGCACCTGACTTCTCGATGGAAACAATGAAAGCCACAAGGTCCTGGTCAAGCATTATGGAGACGTAAGACTATGGATGCCAGTCCAGACTATTATACCCAGCAAAACTTTCAATCACCATACATGGACAAAGCAAGATATTCCATGACAGGACCAGTTTTAACCAATACCTACCCACAGTTCCATACTTTGTTGTTATTGGTCTCTCTTTCCAATTCCAGTCTCCCTTGTACTTTCATGTGTAGTATTTTTAACCCTTTCCCCATTCCTATAGATCTTTTCTTGCCATTGAATGATCCTTGCTTCATGAGCTAGAAACTCAAGTTTATATATTAGTGAAAAATATGCAGCATTTGTCTTTCTGAATCTAGTTTAATCCACTGAACATAACAATAATTAATTTAATTAAATTGTACTGTAATTGTACATGAATCTACTTTTCTTTAGGTTTGAATAAACTTTTTGTGTGTATGAACCACATTTTCTTTATCCATTAAATTGTTGATGGCCATCTAGGCTGGTTGCATTTCTTATTATTTTGAATTATGTAGCTCTAAATATGGATGTGCTAATTATCTGTAGTAAAACTTAGATTCTTAAACCCAGAAGTTATATAGGAATATTATATTGTAAGATAGTTTGCCAGTTCCTTTTGGCACTATTAGGAGGTGTGGCCTTGTTGGAGTAGGTATGGTCTTGTTGGAGGAAGTGTGTCACTATGGAGATGGGCTTTGAGGACACAGATATATGCAAGCCATGCCAGTGAAACAGACTACTTTTTATTGCTTGTGCAAGATGTAGAACTATCAATTACCTCTCCAGCACCATGTCTGCCTGCACATGTCCCAGCCTGATGATAATGGACTGAGCCTCTGAACTGTAAGCCATCCAATTAAATGTTTTCCTTTATAAGGGTTTTCACGGTGTCTCCTTACACAGTAGAAACCATAACTAAGGCATATGGTGTATCTGGTTTTTATATTTTGAGAAACTGCCATATTGGTGTCCATAATGGTTTCACAAGTTTCCAGTGTGACCAGCATTGCATAACATACTTCATTCTTCACAACTTCATCAGAATTTGTTATCAGTTCTTGCCTTCATATTGAGCAGTCTGACTGTGATGCATGGAATCTACAAGTAGATGTAATTTGTATTTATATTATGGCTAAGATTTTGAACATGTGTTAAATTATTGGTTTTTATTCTTTCTTTTTTTGAGAATGGTTTATGGATATATTGGCCCATTTACTAGCTGGAAGATTGTTTTTGGGTTTAATTGTTACACATGCACACACACATAAATAAGTGGAAAAATTCTCTGTCATTTTGTAGGTTGCTCTTTTGGTTATTTTACTGTGTGTAGGAGGTTTATAATTTCATTCAATGACATTTGTCAATTCTAGGAGTGTTTCCTGTTCTATTAGAGTCTTTTTAAGAACTTTATTTCTCATACATATTTATCAAAGTGTTTATCTTTGTAGGAGATTTGGTATTCCATTTTACTCTTATTATTGTTTCTTTGCTTTATATTTTTGGCATCTTGATTGTGATGTTCTGTGGAGAGGTTCACCTCTGACCTGGAGTTCTAAATTTCTGTTGTATTTGGTTGAGTATTTCCTCATCTAGACTTGAGAAATTTTCTATAATAACGTCCGTGCATAAAGTCTTTAGACTTTGACTCAATTCCCTCTTCTGCCCTATATATTTTTGGCTCTGGTCTCTTGAAAATGTCCCAGAACCATTGGAAAGTTTGGTAACTCTCTTCTAGACCTTTTTCTTGATATCTAAATGTACCTTTTTCTTAGCCTTATCCCTACTCCTGAAACTCATTTCTATGTTTCACCTTGTCTGTCAGTGATGCTTTTCTCTTTTTTATTATTGTCTATTTGTGAGATTGAAATTTAATTAAAACATTTCCTTCTTCTTCCAAACTCTCCCACACACCCCTTCCTACTCTTCTTCAAATTCATGGCCTCTTTATTTTATCAATTGTTATTGGATACCTATATGGATTGGTACACACATGTACACACACACACACACACACACACATGTACGTGTGCGCGTGCACCTGTAGAGACATACACATGTGCACATGTACCTCTACAGACATGCACACACACAATATAACCTGCCAAGTTCTTATAATGTTACTTGTATGTGTTTTCATGGCTGACTGTTTGGCCCTGAAGATTCCGTCGGACTTTTCCCCAGGGGAGATCACCTTTCCTGCTCCCTTAGTTAGTTGCCTGTAGTTAAGAGCTGAGCTAACCAATAATGATATACACAAACATGCCAAACTTGACAGGTAATGCCCACAGGGCTCCAGTCCTTTGTGTTTTCTAATTGCACAGACTGACTCTTTCTCCAGGATTTCTGTTTGGTTCTCTTTCAGCATTTCAATTTCCAAAAAAAATCCTGTATTTTAAATTTTCTTCTCCAAATTTCTGAATGTTCCAGCTGTTTTGTTGACTTTCTTGTTTAGGCCTTGAATTGATTTCTTTATGTATGTATGTATGTACGTATTTATGTATGTATATTCTCTCTTGCTCTGTCTCTCTCTCACACACACACATGTACATGAGTCCTCTATGTGGTCATTGATTCCTTTTAAAAGTAGGATTCTAAAAGCTTCACTGGAAATTCAGCTTCATCATTATTTTTGGCTTCAATGTTGAGGTTGCTTTGAACCTGTACTGTGAACCGTGTGGAGGTTTCTTAACATCCTAGGTTTTTTTCTCCAATTTTCCTACTCTTGTCGTTTGTTTTATTTATGCCAATCTCCTGGTGCGCTCTCTCCATCTGAATTTATGTTCTCCACTACTATTTAGGGGGAAGCTGACTGGAAGAATAATATAAAGATATGACAGCAGCCCTAGTCCAGGGAGGGAGAACACTGTGTACTTCATTTGTTGTCTTCAACACATTCAGAGATAGCAGCATTGGAGTTCTGAATTATCTATATTATAGCTCTTAATTTGGTGTACTAGATGCTCTCTTCCAGACAATTATTTGGTGCAAACCTGTACCAAGTTCAGCAGTGCGCTTCTTATGTCCCAAGTACAGGTAGGGCGGTTCATTCAGAGGCTATTCTTTCAGGCTGTGGAGGAGAACCTCAGCTCAAGCTCCCCTGCTTTATTTCTGTCTCTTTTTCTACAATCTGCTTGATCTGGCTGTTTCTGGCCTAAGGTGTGTTCAAACCCCAGACATCTCCACAGTGATGAGGTGTCTCTTCAGTTCACTCTATTTGTGTTCCGTGTCCCGAGGGAATGGCATTCTTGGCACTGCTGGCAGAGACCCCTAGTGCGAACCGTGTGGTGCAAGTGGGCACAGGTTGGTGGCCACTTCTGCACTCTTTTGTGGGGGAAAATCCTACCAAGTTTATTCTTTTTTTTCCTCATCCTTCTTTTCATAGGAATTAGGCTTGCTTATTTGACCACAGCTCTTTCATGAGGTCACACATGGGCAATTTATAGTTCCACCCACCTTTATGTGAAAGTCTAGTATTTCCCCTACATTATTCACAGTAGTGAGACAACACAAACAATCTAGATGCCCATCAACGTAAGTGAGTAAAACAATGAAGAATGAATCTGTCATCTGTCGTAAAATTGGTGGGATGGAAGACAACATGTTTAGTGAAATCAGCCAAAGACACGGGCTGTATATTTTCCCATATGTCCAGGCCACCAAGAGTCAGCCAAGAAGCATAACAAGGATTGACAGAGGTTGGAAGGGGGCATGCAGAGGGAGGATTTGGTGAGAGACACGCTGTATTTATTTTTGTGTAACAAAACACTGAGCCTCATTAATGTATACATTAATGCATCTAATTAAAGACAAAAGGAAAGTATTTCTTTATATTAATGAGAAGCATAAATATATACTCCCTGCCTTGGATCACCAAGGTTATGATTTTAATTCCTTAAAACACAATGAATTATAAAAATCCATATTATTCAGTAAGTAAGCTATATGAGTATATGATTTTAGGTATAAAATAGAACATAATCACAGAAAAAGTAAAAAAGCAAGAAAGAAAACTATTAAAAGATAGAAAATTACTTGGTTACTATGAAGTGTAGAAAAACTAACAGTGTAAACAGTAAATGCTTCCTAATAGATGCATACAACTCTAGTACATCATTGTTGTAGTCTTGTTAGGCTAAAGAGACTCCAGCAGACACGAGTGAGAAGCACTATCAATATAGCAACAGAGCCGTTTTGCCCTTTTAAATATTTGTTATGTTAAATACTTTAATATTTTTCTTGATTTTTTAATTAAGGGTCCTTTAGAGAGTCCAAAGAAAGACCCAAGTTACATAGACTCATTATTTTTAGATGACCTTGAGTGATTTTGCTTGTTATATTTACCATGTTCTCTACCCAGAAGTGTTCATTTCTGCAGTGTTCTTTGAGTACATGATGTGATTAGATGTGAGCATGCCTCAGATATTACCTACTTGTGCTGATGGCTCTTACTGTATCAATATACATAGGTTTCCCAAGAAAAGCTCCTTATGTTTTTCTTGAGAGGAACGGCGCTACATTGAGAATTACCTCCACTCTTGCCTTCCTTGCTGCAAGTAATAGACTTTTCTTTATGGTTGTATTGCTTAGCTTTATTCGTGGGCTTTCCACTTGCCATGAGGTGAACGTATTGTGTTCATTTACAATATTGGCAGCAATTTTGTCATAGTTCTGTAGGGGAAGAACAATAGTATTTCCTCGAGAGTGAACTCCTCCTTCAGGGGTTATACCCAATACCTGTTCCTCACGGGAACCAGCAAAATTCTTGTCCCTTGTGACCGGTATTGCTCTGTTTCTGAGTGTTATTATTATTGATCAGTTAATTGCTTGACTTTTAAGCAATTAGAAAGGAAAAGTTTTCATGCTTTCAACCAAGGGTTTCAGCCAAGGGATCAGCAGAGGTCTTTGATCTTGCCTCAGTAGCTAATGAGAATTCATTATTAAAGAACCAGATGTGACAATGCGTTATTTAATTTGCAGGAGCTGTTTGGACAATTAAGTGGGGATGCTGGACACAGTTTTCTGCTCATATATTATATAGGGCATGACCTGCCTCTTACATTTTCAGAGTTTAGTTGCCTCCAAGTCAGTAAATGTGAGGAGGAAGGAAATCTAATTTTCTTGTTTTCATTTAACTTCTCTTTTTAGTGATCTATATCATTGATTAAGAGCAAAAAAAAAAAAAAAAGACTTTAAAGGAAGACAACCCCTCCGAGCATGGATTGTAAATTAGATATAACTCAGTGATACTGAAAGGTCATTTCCCAGGGACAGCCACAAATGGAGCCAGGTAGTGTTTTTATGTAATCCAGAATTTTACCCCCTTAGAAATAATGAAGTAGCTCACCCATGCAGTACTAATCCTCCCTTTAAACCCAGTCAAAATATTGGAAGTATAATGTGGAGGTATATGATATAGGTGCGTGCATACGTCCTACACCAAAACAGAGAGTAATAAAACAGAGACCCACATAGAGAAAGGTATCAATATGCCAGTAGTCCAAAATTTTGGCTGCTTGTGGTTTAATTGCTTTGGGAAACAAATGCACTGTTTTTTGCTGAAGCAGGAGTTCATGTTTACGGCAGAAAGAGTTAACTGCCAACTCTCAGTAGCATTCAACCCGAAGTCAGCCTTTGTAGAACATCCCATGCAAGGTGTGACTTCTTCCGCATCACTATTAGTTAGTTCCCACCAATCAGAGACTAGAAGGGAATAGAGCATATCACAGTCATCCAGGCTATTGTAACGCATCTCCATAGACTATGTGGCTCAAGTCACAGACATTTCTCACAGTTTTAGAGTTTAGCAGTGCAGACAAAGGCAGTGACAGGTGTGGGGCTGATGAGGCCACTGTTCTCACTCAAGTTTACTCTTACCCTGGAAGGGCAAAGAACAGAAACCAAGTTCTCCTGCCTCTGCTTCGAAGGTGCTGTCATGTTCACTGGGGACTATCCTCATGACCTTATCATTATATTTCCATTCGCCCTTTCTCCCAAGTCCAGAGAACAGGCTTTTTAAAATTATGATACACCTTACTCTCTACATTTTAAAAATAATTTTAAAAAATTATTGAAATTAAAATATATTTGCATAATTTTACTCCCCCTTTCCCTTCCCTCCAACTTCTTTGCTGTATTATCTCTTGCTCTCTCTCAAATTTGTGACCTCTTCTTTTTCATTGTTGTTACATCTGTGGGTGTGTGTTTTAAGATAAAATCACAGAATCATGGTTATAACTACTCTCTTAATCCCCTTTTAAAATGTGTGTGTGTGTGTGTGTGTGTGTAGTGTAGTGTAGTGTAAGCAGAATATATATATATAGAGATATAATATACTATATATCATATATATATAGCTATATATACATAGAGAGAGAGAATACTAAATACCAGAATTTTCAAACCAAACATTTTGACCAGCTGATATATTTGGTGGATTGTATAAAAGGCTCTGAAGAGGAAATTCGTTATCTGTTCATCCTGGCTTGGATTTGTGTACTTGCAAGCTAAAGTAATTGCATTTCTAGGAAATAAACCTCGGATTGCAACAGCTGCCAAACTAAGGACCCGAGGCTCCCAGTGTGTTTGTCAGCAGATACACCAGCTGCCAATTGCTGCAGACTAAAGGAGTCCACATCAGGCCTGACTAGTCTTACACATACATCTTTCTGGGAGCTTCCGAGCTATGAGATTTTCATTGAGATATTCTCCTTCAGAGACTGCAGGCAGGAAAAAAGAAGTTTGTGTTGTTATACTGGAGTAGTACTAGAGCCATATGAGGAACAAAGATCAAAATTTAAGTGAAGAAAATAATAACACACTACAGAAATTATATGGAGACTGTCTGCCAAAAGGTAGAGAAAGGCACAAATATCACCAAATATGTAACCAATATAGCCAATTCCCAGGAGAATTCCAAAAATGGCACCATAAAGTCCTTCTGCATTGTCAGATGAATTTATCCCAGGTAAGATCATGCAAAATCCACGGGCTACTGGGCTGAGTTCGAATTGATTGCCACCACTTGCTCACCCCACCTTTGTCTCACACTGAGTGAGCTTAGTCCATGGGAACAGCAGCTGGATAGCGAAGGCAGGTCAGAGATGAAGTCAGATTGGACCATCAATCTTACAGGGAGGATTCACACTACGATACTCACTACCATCTGTTTTGAAAGTCTGTCCAGTGCAGTGGCAGAGTTGTTTTCTTTTGATCAGGTTTGTTTAACGTACCACAAGCTTTACGGTGATGGGGACCCATTTCAGTGCTCCCGTTCTTACAGCAGATGTGGGAAGAGGGTTGGGTGGTTATCACATCCTGGAAGCTGGGAAAAGGGTCTTTTGTAGACATAAAAATAATCTAAGGATCTTGAGCTAAAGGCGAGAGCTGAGTAGATAGAGTGAGGGGCAGAAAGAGAGAGTGAAGAGATGGAAGCAGAGACAGAGAGAGTAGAAAATAGAAGAAATATATGAAGCCGGAGGACTTGCATAGTGCAGCCATTATCCAGGAAGCCAGGGAAGGCACACAATAATCAAAGTCTCTGGATGGGAAAAAGAAGGCATGTCTGTAACTTAATAGTCCCAACAGACACTGTCTGCCTGACAGACAGATACTTACAGGGTGACTCTAACTTAAAGACCTGTAGACCAGATGTTGGTCATCTCCAGCATTCATTCTTGAGGACCATTAGATTAAGTTAACACACACACAACACACACACACACACACACACACACACACACCACACACACACACACACAAATCTCATAACATTAAAAGTAAGTTTATGAGTTTGCTTGGGTTCATTAACTGTCGTCATCTTAGTGTGCGTGAAAGCCATGGACTCAGGTTGTACCTACCTGTGAAGAAGCGTGCCTTGTCTTTAGATGGATCAACCACAATATCAGTTCAATTTAACTTTAATCTTACAGTTATGTTTGGCATCCAGGATATTTTCCTGTCACTCCTGAGATGGAATAGATGTTGGCTCCAGGAGACTGTGATGTGGAATGGTTCACAGGGCCTGATTTTATATGACTAGTATCTTATTATCTCTTTCTATTAGTAAATTACCTCAAACCTTAATGGCTTCAAGCATAAATTATTGTCCCTGTAGACTGACAAAGTTCACCTGAGTGAGACTTTGGGCCTCCCTTAGGAGCAAGATCTCATGCCTCAAAGGGCAATATGAAAACTTCTCCACTCAATTACTCACGTGAGTAATGAGACCACTCACCGTCTGGGCTGAGTCCATTCTAACTGTCCTCTGGAAGGTCAAGCTAGGATTGCACATGGGACATCTCCACATGACCTCATGTAATGGGGCTTCTCATAGGGTGGAAGCTAAGCTTCTCAAGAGAATGCTTTCTAGAAATAAGAATAGGGAATTCTGGGTCAGAAGAGGCTATGACTTAACCTTGTTAGCTGATATACTTATTGGTTAAGAAGTCTCAGTCTAGCCTGGCTCAAGGGGTTGGAGAAACTCTGACTTCCCCCTTTCTTGATGAAAGAATATATATCAAAGTAACCTTCGTAAGAAGCAAATGAGATATAAAATACTTTTGTGGTCATCCCTATAAAACAAAATATGCTATGCATAGTAACAAGGTCTATCTACAACACCAGATTTATAAAGATTCTTAGTGCTCGAGATAAAAAGATGAAAATTGAAAGGCAATGAGAGAATATGATACTTCAGAAACACTCCTCATTACTGTACTTGTCTGCAATTCACCTGGAGTCTCCCTTTCATTTCTTCTGAGTCCACTAAAAGAAAAATTAGGGGAAAGGATGAACTCGGTTTGTCTTCAAAAACCCCAGAGCAACCAACAACAGAAAGAGTTCACTTCCTGACTCGGCTCTCCTCTCATTCATAAAAATGAATAAGGCTGAAAAGCAGTGCATTTCTACTATTAGGTTTGTTCTTTTCCAAACTCACATTTAAGAGGGCTGCGTGCAACCATTATACATAGAGAGAACTTGTCTTACTCAAGCAGAACAAAGGGCGAGAAAGCAATAGCAGTAAAAAAGATTTGACAAAGTATAGAAGGGACACTTCATGATAATGGTAGTTTCACAAGATCACAAAAATACATGAACAGTGAGGTAGAAGAATAGGAAAAAAAAACCTCTGGAGAATAGCAGTGATAAGAAAACCATTACTCGCTTTTTTTTCTCCACTAAAATTTGTAGACTAATTTTAAAAACGTAAACTGAACATTCCATAACCACAAACCAATGTTTTAAATTAACAATGTAAAAAGCAAAGCAAGGAGAATAGTCAGTCAGGAAACAACTGGGACCATTAATGGATTAAGGGGCTGGATTTAGTGGCCCATCCTTGTGTTCTCTGTTTTATTATGAAGTCAAGTATATCTCCATGGTATAGATTTACAGCATGAACGTGCTCTATCACAGTTTTCTGTTGAGCAGGATCAGCTAGTTCAGTGTTGGACATTTTAAGATGGCATTGGTAATATAAGGGTCGAACAATAAAGAAATTAATTGGACACGTTTGTTCAAGAATGCAGTGCCAGATTGATGGATATTGTATAGGTATTTGAAAAAAGGAATATTTCCCACCATGCCTGGGAAATATGGTGATCTCAGCACACTGAGAAAGGCAAAAGCTCACCTTCCTTAGGGACTGAGGCCTGAGGTAAGAACAGATCATCGCTGTCACACTTTAGGAGACAAAGAGAGCCTAGGCAACGCTACAATTTCATCCACAAACACCTAAACACATATATAGTGTAAGATTAGTCTATTTCTTATTTGTTTGCTTTTGTTTTTTGATTACAGGGTCTCCACTATGTAGCCCTGAATGGTGTGTAACTGCTAGGTAGATCTTAACTCACAGAGATCGATCTGCCTCTATTTCTCAGATGCTGGAACTAAGATGTATTCCACTGTATCTGACCACTGTGGGAGTTAATCTTATTTATAATAATTAATATTCTATTGATTTATGGAAAATATTTTGGTAATGGTAATCTCATGATAAACAGGCACATTTGTGTCCATAGGTCTTTTGAAGAATATTTGTATTGCCAGACACAATAGAATAGGTACATCATTTCAGAATCGCAAGTTATGAATACCAATATTCACAGGAATATATTCTTCTCTGATAATTTTAGTATCTTGAACACAGATTTATTTCCATTCCCAGAGATTTTTTTGTGATTGTGTGTGTGTGTGTGTGTGTGAGAGAGAGAGAGAGGGGGAGGAGGGAGAGAGAGTGTATGTGTATTGGAGAGAGGGAAGGGGGAAGGCAGACAGAGAGACAGAGAGAGGAAAGAGAGAGCACTCATTCATATCGCAGTGCCTGTGTGGAGGTCAGAAAACAACTTAAAGGAACCAGTTCTCTCTTTCCACTTAGTGGATTGCAAGAGCTGAACTCAGGGCACCCAGATTGATGGCAAGCATTATTTTTGCTGAACCCATATCAACTAGTTTCCCCGGCCATTTTTTTTTAACTAGGAGAATTAATGTAATTTGAGAAAATATAGATATTTTCAGCATTAGAACATTCACAAAAAGGTCATGAATTTGCAGATGCTTTAACATTTTTCTTCATGGTTTCTCATTTGCCTCTATTTATATATACAATCTAACTGCTCTTCTGAAGTCCCATGGGATACATAAGGATTATACACCAAACACGCACGCACACACACACACACACCACACACACCACACACACACACACACATTGTGCCTGATGTTTTAGTAACTAACCTTGGGCATCTTTCTTCTCTTTCCCCAATACCTTACAGAAACATTGGAGTTAGTATAGAATTTATGGTAGCTATTTCCTAAAGCCAATTGGTTGCTATGGGGACTAATTAGTATTTGTAATGGGTCACAGTCCCTTTTTAAAATCTTCTGGGAGTTATGGGCCCCTGAGCAAAACCAGATGGACTCAATTTTGTATGGGATTCTAGTAAAATTCAGGAAATCTTTTCCCCAGCCTTGGGATAGTTAAAATCTAGTTAAATCCTTTATTCATATCTAGAAAAATAGATAAAACATGTGGACAAAGTTCACTAAAAGGGAAACTTAATAACAATTATGTTGAAATGAGTATGATTAAGTTAAATTAATTAAAATAGTTTATTTTCTTTCTCTCATCTAGATGGACTTTGTCTCATTTAAACATTATTTTAGACTTATTATGTTTCATCTTGGTCAGTATATGTTTTGATGGGAAAAGTGACCATGTTCCTTCTTCTGGAGCAGGGGGATTCTTGCAATTCCAGTCCATTGTGGTATTGTACAGAAGACTGTGCTCACTCATGGGTGGGAGTCAACATCCACTCATGCAGCATCATCAAGCCACTGCACTTGGATTTACAAATGGATCCTGAAAATATACTTAGCTATTTTTTTAACTTCTGATGTTCCCTTTTCCATTTATTGAAAATAGATTATTTTGTCATATAATATAATCTGATTATAGTTTCCCCTCCCTCTACTCCTGCAAGTTCCTCCCAACTTCCCCTCCTCTCTGGATCCTCTCCCTTTTTGTCTTTCATTGGGAAAGAATAGGCTCTAAGAGATAACAATTAACTATAACAAAATAAAATATAATAAGATAAAACAAAAAACCTTCATATCAAAGTTGGCAAGTCAAGCCAATAGAAGGAAAAGAGTCCTAGGAACAGACAAAGGAGTCAGAGACACATTCATTCTCACTGTAAGGAGTGTCACAAAAATTCTAAGCTAATATACATATACAGAAGACCTGGTGGAGACCTCTGTAGGCCCTGAGTTTGCTGTGTCAGTCTCTGTGAGTTAATATGTGCCTGGCCTAGTTGATTCACGGGCCTTGTTCTCCTGGTATTCTCCATCCATTTTCTCTGGGTGATCTGGTCTCTGGTTCTTGTTCACACAAGCAGAGTAAGGTATGGTTTCTGTCTCATGGAAAAGGTCTTAAGTCAAATTAGACATTGGTTGGCTACTCCTTCAAGTTCTGTGCCACCACTGCTTTGGCATATTTTGCAGACAGGACAGATTTTAAGTCGATGGTTTTGTGGCTGGGTCGGTGTTTACATTTCTCTTTTGGTAGCAGCAGAGTACCTTCCCACACCAAAGACAGTAGAATTTAGGAATGAAGGCTCCATGTAGATAGAAGCTGGACTTCTCCATGTTAATGACTTGTACGGGTGTTGTCCTACACAATGGGGCCCCCTGTCAGTTTGCAGAAAACAAGCCATGTCTTAGCAACAGCTGGAGATGTTTAAGGAATTTCATGGGACCTCCTTGGCCAACAACTCAATTGAGTGCAACCCAGTCCCTGTACTAGAAGCTTCATTTGGTGACAAGAGATGGCAAGTTGAGACTCCATATTCCTCATTATTAGGAAACCTCATTAGGGTCACCTTCATTATTTTAGAAAGTTTTGACTGCATTAGGTTTCCATATAATTCCTCAAATTCCCCTCTATTCCAGCTGTCTCTCCCCACATTCTCTCTCTCTATCCTATCTTCTCTCCCTCTCTCCACCTGATCATCTCTTTACTGCCTCCCGAAGTCCACCCATAAAATTTGTTTCTCCTAGGGATATCCATGTGTCCACTGGAGATCCTTCCTCTGTATGTAACCTCTCTGGGTCTACTGATAATAGCTTGGTAATCACTTACTTACTGGCTATTTTCCACAGATAAGAAAATACATACCATGTTTATCTTTCTGAGTCTGGGTTATTTCACTCAGGATGATTTTTTTTTCTAGTTCCCTCCATTTGCTTGCAAATTTCATGGTGCCATTTTTCTTTAACAACTGAGTAGTACTCCGTTGTGTAAATGTACATTTTCTTTCTCCATTCTTCTGTTGAGGGGCATCTAGTTGCTTCCAGTTTCTAAATATTGTGGATAAAGAAGCAATGAACATGATTGGTCAAGTGTCTTTGTGGTAGGATGGAGCATCCTTTGGGTATATATGCAGGAGTGGTAGAACTGGATATTGAAATAGGTCAATTTCCAATCTTCTATGAAAATATCACACTGATTTCCATAATGGCTGTACAAGTTTGCACTCCTACCAGCAATGGAGGAGGAGTGTTCCCCTTATTTTACATGCTCTCCAGCATGAGCTGTCACTTGTGTTACTGATCTTAGCCATTCGGACAGGTTTATGCTAGAATCTGAAAGCAGTTTTAATTTTCAGTTTCCTGATGGCTAAGAATGCTGAACAATTCTTTAAGTGTTTCTCATCCATTTGAGATTCCTCTATTGAGAATTCTCTGTTTAGAGATTACCCCACTTTTAAAAATTAGGTTATTTGGGGTTTTGATATCTCATTTCTTGATTTCTTTATATATTTTGTATATTAGTCTTCTATAGGATGTGGAGTTGGCAATAAAATCTTTTCCTGTTCTGTAGGCTGCCTCCTTGTCTGAATGATTATATACTTTACCTTAAAGAGGGCTTTCAGTTTTATGAGGTCCCAGTTATTAATTGTTGAAATTGGTACTTGTACTATGGGTGTAGTGTTTAGAAAGTTTTCTCCTGTGTCAATGCATTCAAGGCTATTCTCCACTTTCTTCTCTACCAAGTTCAGTGTATCTCACTATATGTTGAGGTCTTTGATTCACTTTGACTTACGTTTTGTGCAGGGTTATAAATATGGATTATTTGCATTCTTCTTTTGTTGGGGGAAGGCTGTTAGTTTGTTCCTGGCTGCTCAGCACTGAAATAATCACACATAAACCATATTATTTAAATCACTTCTTGGCCAATCCTTAAGCGTCTTGCTATCTAGCTCTTACATTTGGCTATCCATTTCCATTATTTTACATTTAACCATGATGTTCATGGCCTACTGGCAAGGTTCCAGCTGGCAGCTTACCACTTTCCCCTATGGCAGCTACATGGCTTATCTCTGACTCTGCCTACTCTCTTTCTATATATTACTCTTCCAGCTTGGATATATTATGTTAAGCCATTGGCTTATGTGAGACCATGGTCTGTATTCTGTCAGTTATATTTTAAATAAATGCTGATTGGCCAGTAGCCAGGCAGGAAGTATAAGTGGGACAACCAGACAGGAAGTAGAGGTGGGTCAAGGAGAAAGAATTCTGGGAAGAGGAAAGCCCATTCCTCTGCAGTCCTGACGCTACTACAGAAGAAGCAAGATGTGACTGCCCCGCTGAATAAGGTACTGAGCCACATAGCTAACACAAATAAGAATAATGGCTAATAATGGACGACATAAGTTATAAGAGTTAATAAGAAGTCTGAGCTAATGGGCCAATCAGTTTACAATTAATGTAGGCCTCTGTTTGATTTCTTTGGGACTTAATGATTGCGGGAACCAGGCAGGACAGAAACCCTGACAACAATTGGCCAAAAGCAGCTTCTTTATTCATTAACCAATAAAGCAACACATAGAAAGAATGACTTCCCACTCCATTCTTTGAAGATTCTGTCTTTTTTCTAGTGAATATTTCTGGCTTCTTTATAAAAAATCAGGTGTCCATAGGTGTGTGTGTGTTTATGTCTGGATGTTCTATTGGATTCCATTGGCCAACCTGTCTGGTTTTATGCTAATACTATGAAGCTTTTATTTTTATAGCTCTATAGTAAAGCTTGAAATCAGAAATATTGAGACCTCTAGCAAGTCTTTTATTGTTCAGGAGTGTTTTAACTATGTTAGGGTTTTTGTTTTCCCAAGGGATGTTGAGTATTGTTCTTTCTAGGTCTGTAAAGAATTGTGTTGGGATTTTAAATGGGAATTGCATTGAATCTGCAGATTTCTTTTTTTTTTCTTTTTTCTTTTTTCTTTTTTTGGTTTTTCGAGACAGGGTTTCTCTGCAGCTTTTTTAGAGCCTGTCCTGGAACTAGCTCTTGTAGACCAGGCTGTGCAGATTTCTTTTGCTAGGACTATTTACTATGCTAATCCTACCAATCCATGAGCATGGGAGATCTTTCCATCTTCTGATATCTTTTCCAAAGATTTAAAGTTTTTTATCATACAAATCTTTCACTTGGTTGGTTAGAGTTACCTCAGGATATTTTATAGTTTTGAGGCTATTGAAAAAGTGTTGTTTCTCTGATTTCTTCTTCTGTCTATTTGTCATTTGAATGTGGGAGGGCTACTGGTTAATCTTGTACCCAGTCACTTTGCTGAAAGTGGTATAGCTGTAGGATTCCCTGGTGGGGTTTGTCCAGGCCCTTCTGACTTTTAGAGTCTTCACTGAGAAGTCAGGTATAATTCTAATAGATCTGTCTTTATATGTTACTTAGTTTTTCCCTAATAAAATCTTTTTATTATTATTATTGATTAAGTTTATTCATTTATTTTTACATCTTGACTGCAGTTTCCCCTCTATCCTTCCCTCCCATTCCTTTCCCTATTGACCTACTGATCCCCCCAAATCTACTCCCCCCTCTGTTTCTGTTTAGAAAGGGACAGATTTCCCATGGGTGTCAACAAAGCATGGCGTATCAAGTTGAGGATGGACTAAGTTTCTCCCCTTGTATTAAGGCTTGGCAAGGCAACCCAGTATGAGGAATAGATTCCCAAAACAGCCCAAGATTTAGAGATAGCCCAAGATTCCTCTGCTAAGAATCCCACAAGTAGGCTAAGCTACACAACTGTCACACATATGAAAAACACCTAGGTTGATCCCATGCAGGCTGTAACTATTAGTCTAGCCTCTGTGAGCTCCTTTGAACTCAGGTTATGATGTGGAATGCCCTTCTGTACACACTGTGAATGTATGTTGCTCTTATAGGTTGATGAATAAAACTTCTTTGGCCTGTGAGAGGGCAGAATATAGCTAGGTGGGAAATTCAAGCAGAGATAACAGGTGAAGAAGGAAGAGATGCCAGTGAGCTGCCGGAGCAACAGGATGTACTAGAGAGTAGATAATGCCATGAAATCACATGGCAATACACAGATTATTAGAAATGGGTTACTTTAAATGTAAGTGCTAGCAAATAATAAGCCTGAGCCATTGGTCAAGCAATTACAATTAATAGTAAGTCTCTAAATGATTATTTAATAAGTGGCAGCAGGGGATTAGCAGTAGGGAGAGAAAGCAGTCCATAAGGACTGGGTGAGATGAGAAATGCTTCTTGCTACAGTTAGTTGTTTCTGTGGGTTTTCTTGTGATATCCTTGAACCCCTCAAACAATCCTTCCTTTTTCTCTTCAGCAGGATTTCTCCAAGCTCTAGTTCAACCAAATGCTTGACTGTGGGTCTCTGCATCTGTTTCCATTAGTTCCTGGATGAAGGGTCTGTGGTGACAATTGGGGGATTCACCAGTCTATGAGTATATCATTAGGCATCATTATATTGGCATTTTTTTTCAAGTCATGTTTGGTTTTATCCTAGGTCTCTGGGCTATCCAGCCTCTAGGTCTTGGCACTACAGGTAGAATCAGGGGTGGGCTTATCTATGGGGTTGGTCTGGGACTGGACCAGTCATTGGTTGGTCACACCACCTTAGCTTTTAGTATTCTTTTTTTATTCTGTACATGTAGTGTTTTGATTATTATATGCTGAAGAGATTTTCTTTTCTAATCAAATCTATTTGGTGTTCTGTTTGCTTCTTCTACTTTATAGACATCTCCTTCTTTAGGTTAGGAAAGATTTCTTCTATGATTTTGCCAAAAACATTTTCTGGGCTTTCGAGCTGGGATTTTTATTCTGACTCCATTCCTATTATTCTTAGATTTTGTCTTTTCATGTGTCTCAGATTTCCTGGATGTTTTGTGTTAGGAGCTTTTCAGATTTAACATTTTTCTTGACCGAAGGTATCCATTTCTCCTATAGTATCTTCAATGCCTGAGATTATCTCTTCCATCTCTTGCATCTGTTAATGAAACATGATTCTGTGATTCCTATTCAGGTTTCTAAGCTTTTCCTTTCCAGAATTCCTTCAGTTTACATTTTCTTTATTGATTATATTTCCATTGTTGGGTCTTGAGCAGCTATATTTGTTTCTTTCCATTGTTTCTTCCTCCATTTCTTTAAGGGATTTATTAATTTCCTATTAAGGAAATTAATCTTATACATCATCTTCATACAATCTGTTTTAAGGTCTTTCTCTTGTGCTTCAGCTATGTTAGGTATTCAGGACCTGCTATGTTAGAATAGCTGATCTCCATTGGAGACATACTGTCCCAGAGGTTATTGATTGTGATTTTACACTGGTGTCTAAGCATTAGGTTTGGGGATCATTGTAAATTTAGGTGCTGATTTCTGTATTTGTCTTTGTTGAGTGTGTGATTTATTGCTTGGTTTCTGTTTCCTCTCTGGATTTCTGGACTGCTCAACTAATAAGTTCACAGGGTATGCTTGCTGGTGTTGGAGGGCTGGGATACCTGCATTAGTTGGGGGAAGGAAGGCTGGAGAGAAGGTCTTTCTGATATATTGGAGATGGGGTCAGAGATTAAAGGGAGGCAGAGCTGGGAATGAGACTATGGAGCTTGGAACTGGAGCAGCAAAAGGCTAGGTGTGGAACTGTCTTCAGCTTCCTTGTTGCCCTTGGAGGAGCAGCCCTGGGGCTTACAGGGGGTGTCTGCTAGATTTGGGGGCTGAGATAAAGCAATGAGTGGGAAGAGGGAGGTTAATAGTAGGAGATCTGTGTGATCCACAGGAGGTGAGAACAGAGCAAAAGGGAATACTGCGAAGCTGATGGTGAGACTGGGGGCAGGATAATGTGGGTGAACAGAGAGGGTAGTTTACTGAGTTTTCTTTGCTCACCTCCCTTAAACATTCATTGAATTGGAAACTAGAGATACTGTTTGTGAATCTCTGGGGTAAATATAAATTTATTCATTCAGAGCAGCTTCTTTTAATAACCCTGTCTCTAATTAGACACCCATAGCTATGCCCAGTATACTTTCTCTTGTTTGTGAGAGACTGATGTTTGAAATTTCTGTCATTATTTATGGTTGCATATCGCATCAACTTGATAGTTCATTCGAGAGCGATGGGTCAAGCACACCACTCTTGGGATTCTGCTATTACTATCAGTTTCTACTTCATTTACAGCGGTTGCTATTTGAGAACTTTCTCATTGCTAGTCAATCTCGCCTGCTATGTCCCTTTCTCTTGTTACCATAACAACTGAGCAGCTGGTCAAAAATTTATATCCTCTCTCTTTATAAGTCAGACAGAGTTCTTGCAGTACTCTTAAAGGACTGAAAAGAGGTAAATTTTTCAACAACCATGAGTATATCATATCACTTAAGAGTTGGAAAGGACCTTAGAGTTTCTCTACTGCTCTTCCCCCACCCCCATCCCAAATCCAGGGTCTAACTTTAACAGGACACTTTTCTTTATGATGCACCCCATTCATTGATCACAGTTCCAATGACCTTAAATTCTTTCTTGGGTTGATTAGTAATATGCATCCCATGACTTTTACACATTGGTTCTTGTTATGTCATTCAAATTGTCAAAAACTAATTTTGGTTTATTTTTAATCTGACAAGAATTTATACATTTGAAATGGTCACCTTGATTTTGCCTGCTCAGAACCCATGTCCTTTATTCCCCATTATAAGTCAATTTTTTAATTATGACATTATCTTTACCCTGTTTCACAAAGGAGAAATGAAGGAACAAAGAACTTAATCACTTGCTCAAAGCTGAAGGTCTGAAGGAAAGATGGAATGGTTCAGGTTTCCTTGCATATAATCCCTGCTAATGGTTATTCCCAAACACAAGCAGGGTACTCAGGAAGTTGTCGTGATTGTAATCCAGAAATATAGCCAGTGCCTAACGTGCTCTCTCTTGTATGTGCCCAGATATCTGATGGCAATAGAGCTTTTCAAGGTTATTCATTTCATCAGGTTTTAGTTACCTGAAAATGGCCTATGAAGGCCAGCAGCATGTTTTAAGCCTTATTTACTCACTGTTTAGTGAGCCACTGTGCTGAACAGGGTCATGATGATTGACTACAGTTTTACATATAGACGAATGTTGTATTGGCTGCTTGATATTAGGGTGAAACCATCTGCAAATCATTGTAGCAACTTTTGCAGTTTCCCAGTGGATTAGAGTTGAAGCAAAAAGACTACCAGATGTCAACTGTGAGAACAGGAGTCGACATTTGTTTTAATTAAGTTAATATCTAAATCTTGTTTTGAATTTGCTCCATTTCTTATAAAGAAGTAATGCTCTAAAGATTAATATTTAAGTAACTAAACATACCAACCCAATAAAATGCTGTGTTTGAAGTTGGGAAGAGTCCTCAGTGTACTTTTGGGTTCCTTGTCTCTACTTTGATGTCTTTTTTGCAGTTGGCCTTTTGTTGAACTTTCTAATCTCTTGATCACCAGTTTGTTCTTTGTGACTTGGCTGAGAGACTCGCATCCCCAGGGAGTAGAACTAGTCAGCACTTTGCGAACTCCCCAGATCTTCTACACTGCTCTGAATTTTAGCAAATCTAGGGCATCTTGGCAGAGGGATACGGTACAGCCTGGCTGTCATTTCTTGTCTCTCTGCGACATTGTGTTAGGCCTGCTGTGCCAGCAGGTGTCACAAGGGGCTGTACTTTCCCACAAAAATACATCAGGTGAAAATTCAGAACTATTTTTTGTTCTCCAGACTGTGAAAATAGTTTAATAGCCGTAAGCATTATTGTATGCAGAAGTGGGATGATATGCCATTTTAATGACTGGTGCATCAAATGTGAGGTGTTGCTGACCCTACCCTTGCTCAGCATGTCTCTCATAGGAAATGCATATACCATTAGGGTTTTAATGTTGTCAGCCAGTCTTTCTCTCTTAAGAGGAGGGGGTTAAAGAACATAGCTGCTTACTAAGTTTTCCTTTGCAGTGCTAAGGTTAAGGTTGCCTTCCCAGAGGACATACGTTTAGCTCAGTGGTTCTGGCTCATGGCTGACATCACAACCATCAGAGAACCAGTAATACCAGGGATGGATGAGAGTCATTTTACTGGTACAATCCTTTAGTAGAACAAAGTTTTCTCCGAGGCCTGTGACCTATCTAGTCCCAGGTTTTTGGCCACCTGAGACATGTCAGACATGAATTCCATTTTATGGAGTGGGCCTTAAAGCTAACGAGACAGTGGTTGGTTTCTCCCGCAATGTTTGCCAGCATTGGACTAGCATATTATGTGGGCAGATCACCATCCTAGATCACAGGATTTGTAGCTAGGTGGATAGTTATCTTTCTCTTCTGGTAGCACACAGAGTACTAAATAAGTCTTATTTATTTAACCAATGAGGTTGTAAAATTTGCATGTTTAAGAGAGATTTTGTCCATGGCAATAGAAACATATAATTAGAAAAGTTAAAATTAGGACCTAAGTCTCTAACAGCTTCATATCTAAACTAAATGATCCGAACATCAATGCACTACAAGATCCATATTAATGTAAATACAGCATGTGTGTATTATTCCTTTTAAGAATGAACACACAAAAACAAGAGTATAGACGAGTATGTGTACTTGACATACATGCAGCTCTGGATTCAATTCATAGCCCCATCAATTAGAACAATATAAGAATGATGATCTTATTAGCACTTCTTTTTATTCAATATTCTGAAAATTATTTAAAAATTGCCTAATTTATTACATATAGCAGATTATCCCCATGTAGCTCTAAGTGAAATCCTTACTATATAGTTTAAAGCTATGGATCTTGTCAATTTGTTACTTTTATATCTATGAGAAGAATAAGTGTTTTTTTAAAAAAATGTTTTTAGTCAAGAGCATACACCATTGTCTACTTTCAGGTGAATTTTAGCTCTTCTACATATTTTAAACATAATCTGAAAGGGACTGGAGAGGTTGAAAATTCTTCTGAATTTTGCTTTCATCAAATAAGTTAAGCAGACTAATGAAATAAGCAGTAAATCCTCTGGATGTATTACTATGTACATGTGCACTAGGTGGGAGTAAGTCCCACAAGACTCAGGCAGGCGTTACTAGTGACAGTTTTAGGAGCACAGTGAGTGGAAGCATGCTGAAACATTCCCTCCAAAGAGAAAGCTTTAATGATGTGCTTATATCTTACTCAAAAAAAAAAAAAAAACCCAAAGTGCTTAGTAATTTTCTCTGACATAGTACTTTAGAATAGCACTATGACCAATCCTGCGAGAACCAGTGCTAGTTTGGGGTGACATCCAGGGTAAGAAAGAACTGTGCAACTGATCAGGGTACAGTACAAGAAGTGGTGTTTGGGTTGCGTGGACTGTGGTATTAGAGACATCCATGGTAATAAAAACAGGCCACTAGACAAGTCTAATAGAAGAGTGTCAGAGTAGAACCCTAGAATTGTGACAGCCTCCTTTGGAGAACTACATTCCATTCATAGAAGAGACTTAGAATGTCCCAGGATTTAGACAGCATTTGTAAAGTTAGCAGTAGCTAGCAACAATCTAGCAGAAGTAGATTATAAGAGCATCTGAAAGATGAAAGTTCACTCTTGAGAGTCTCAAGCATGTCTAGAACAATCAAGCATTGTGAAGAGGTGGTGCACACCCCTGTTTTTTCAGGTGTCAGATGCTTGCTTCTCAGTTTATGCCTATGACTTATGGTGGACAGTCCCTAAGGCTCTGCTATAGAGATTTGCATTGGTATGGATCTTGGTTTATTGGTAAAAATTTAAGGTCAATTTTGTTATATGTATATTTCTGCTCTTGATTAAGATATAGTGATCATGTAGCTCATTTAAAAATGCAATGTATAATTAAGAACTATAGCTTAGTAGATAATCATCTATAATAGTCAAGCTTGTACTAATGTTAGTTAGATTTTCTAGATGTATAGAGATATATTTGAGGTGGATAGGTATTCTTCAAATCTTTCAAGGATTACAGAATATGGCATTTAAAATGTTTTAAGAAGTTAGGACTTTTCATGACAATGAGACATCTCTGCTCCGGACAGCACCAATCTACTTCAAGAGGAAGGTGGGCATCAAAAAGTCTGCTTATGGAGTTTGTTAGCCATTTGGGCAAGAAACTGCTCTTGCCTAGACTGCTTCATGGTGTGCTGTAAAAACTTAACATGAGGGACCCACAGAGAAATAACTGCTGAACTTGCCAAAAGGTGAGACTGTCCTTCAGGGTTCCTGCATCATGAAAGAATCTGCAAGACATTCTGCAGGATACAGAAGAAAATTTCTGACAAACTGCCAATATAGGCAGACCTGTCTTTGAAATTTCCTGTTTTGTGGAAAAGTCTACTAGATACTGTGGGCCAATAGGCTGAAGATGGATGCCCCAATGATACAGAAGAACTTTGGGTGACTGTCCAGGCAACAAGATGTCTCTGTCAATTCTAGAGTTTTGGAAGTTGCTTACAATGCACTTCTTGTTTACTTAGGTAATATTATATCCTTCTGGAGTCTTTGATGGAGTTGAGGAATTTTAGTTATAATAAAAGATAAAGTAGATATAAATATTGTAACTATAATTCTTGCTTGATATATGTTTTGTTATATGTAATTTTACTATGTTAAAGTTAAAACCTTCCTTTTTATTTAAACAGAAAAGGGGAGCCACTTAGCCCTGCTGGAGCTGGACAGAACTTTACCCGGTAAGCCACTGCCACATGGCAATAACAGATTAATAGAGATGGATTAAATTAAGATGTAATTGTTAGCCAATAAGAAACTAGAGCTAATGGGCCAAGCAGTGATTTAATTAATATAGATTCTGTGTGATTATTTCAGGGCTGAGCAGCCAGGAAACCAACAAGCAGTTTTCCCCTACAACAAGGCTCACTGACTCAAGAGGAAATACACAAAATCGCTTGGTTCATGGATAGGATGCAGTAGAATGTGCAAAACATTAGTGAATGACTCAGATGGTTGATTAGAGGACTGGGGAGGCAAGATTAGGGGCAAAGAAACAAAGAGAAGGCCTTATGAAGAGACCTATGCATATGGGCATAATGTAATAAGGTTTTCATATACATACCTCAGAAGTACCACTAAAATCCATATAATTTAAATAAGTCTCTCTCTCTCTCTTTGTCTCTCTCTCTCTTCAAAGTAAGGGGAATGTACTTGCGATATCTAAGCTGTTTGGATAGTACATTTTTGTGTTAGTTTGGTAGGGAAATAAAAATTTCAGGTTTAGTAATTAAGATGTATAGACTATAAAAGAATTTCAGATATTTTAAAATGGAAATTAAGCACCATTAGTTTTGTTATTTTAGGAGCTATTTTGGGGTATAACTGGAAACTTCTATTGCCAAGTTTTTTGTCTTGCCAATAAAAGACCTTAAGAGTTATTTATGAAGTTCTCTCATTTCCAAGTCCACAGGATTTTTTTAAACATAGTGTTAGTATGTGTATCTGTGTGGAGGGGTCATATGTTTGTGTATTGGTGGGGGCGTATACATGTGTATGCAAGTGCATGTGCTCATATGTGTTGATGTGAGCAGTTGATAGTGGGCATCTTCCTTGATTGCTAGCCATATTATGTTTTGAAGCAATATTTCTCACTAAAACCACAGTTCACTGATGGCTGAACTGGTGCCCTGTGAGCTCCATAAATCTACATATCTCTCTCTGCTCCCCCATTTTTTCCCATGCTGAGATTATAGCGGAATTGGCAAATTGAGCTTCTATGTGGGTGCTGAGGTCAGAACTCTGGTCCTCATACTTGTATAGCAGGCACATTACTAACTGAGCCATCTCATCTGTCACTCATGAGGTATTTAAATGACGTATAGTATTCTTAGTAGTTTGAAAAATATTTTAGAAGAGATTTTAAAATGTTTTTTTTTATCATTTCTTCCTCTGAGAGATGAATTTGCTTTCATGGAGTGTATTAGGCAATGGAGTGGCTCATCTGAAGATGTTGATTAATTACATCATGCAACCTATGATTGTGTTGCCTTACATAGTAAAAGGAACTTCAGAGGTGTATTTAGGATCAGAAACATTGATATGAAAAGAGTAACTTCAATAACATGGGTCTATAAAAGTAGATAATTGTTCCCTACTGTGGTTAACGAGATGAAAAGCCTCTGTTACAGACTTTAAGATGGAGGGAAGTGACTATGAGCTTATTAATGTGACTAGTCTCTAGGAGCCAGGAATGACAGCAAGAACTTAGTCTTATAAATGTCTTAATTCTGTTAACACCATTGGCATGGCAAGAAAATGAAGTTTGCCCTTTACCCTCCAGAAGGGAGCACAGCACTATCAGAAGCTTAATTTCAGCTTGGGAGAATGTGTTGAACTTGTGACCTACACAGGTGTAGTATTTAAATGTGTGGTTTTGACCTTAAAACTGTGGTGATGTGATAGTGAGCCTCAAAGCTGGTAATCACATGTGCTTTCTTGGCCTAAGATAAAATGAGATGCTACCTGAAAAACAACAGGACATTATTAGATTTACTGTCAGAGGTGGTCTTGATATAATTAGCTAATTAGCACAAATTACCAATGATTAGAAATGCAGCCAAGTAAGGAAAATATAAATTATTTCAAATTTAGTTTTGGTACACGAACATTTGACAATATTTAGACCTAATGAAGCCATGGGAGTAAATATAGAAAGCCCTGCTAATAAAGATTATGTGCTTGCCACATCAAGATTAGACCACAGAACAACCAGATCATTATTTTAATATTACATCTTGGTCTAATAAAGGAAAAGCTAATTAACATGTGCTACCCATGAACAAAATATCCAGCCCCTTCAGGTTTAGTTTGCTGAGTTTGGCTTGATTATGCTGATTGTCAGGCCCTGATAACTGTTTGGTGTTGTCCATCCTTTGGCACTGATTTCTAGATCAGTGAAGAAATGCAAAGTAGTTAGTTGCTTTTTGTCCATCATCAATTATGTTAGATCGCTTGCTTGTTAAGGATGCCAGAGTTTAGTTAGGTAGTTTCCCTTTTTGCTTTTGTATCTATTCACTTATAAAAGATATCAGAAATTTAGGCCAATTTGTTCTCAATTTCTTTTCACTTTGTTCAAGGGGGCTATTAAACTTATTTTCAGAGAAGGAAGCTTAATTTTAAGGATTTGACAGACAACTTCAAGGGCAAAACCCTTGAGATCTAAGAAAGTTTATGAAGTTAGTGAGATACCATAGAGACAAAGACTTCCTCATTCATTTTTTTAAATGAAAATTTTGCTTTTATTTTGTTTTGTGCTTATTTGCTTCCTGCTTCTCATCACAGAAAATCTCTTTGTTGTCATGCAAATAGTTAACAATATCTATCTCAAGCCCCTCTCCCCCTTTCACATTACTATGCCATGTTTGGGGAGCTGTGCTGATGAGAACTTATGGGTGGAGCTTCTAACATTCTTAGGAGACACAATCTCACAGCAAACTCATTGTCCCTCTGGCTTTACAATCTTCCTGTCTCCTCTTCTGCAGTGTTCCCTGAGCCCTTAGGCACAAGAAGTGTGTTGTAGATGTATCAGTTGAGACTGGGGACTGCCACACCTTTGCATTTTGATCTGTTGTGGTTTTCTGTAATGGTGTGCTTGCTACAAAGACAAGTTTACTTGATGAGAGATGAGGACTACACATAGTAGTGGATAGAAGATAAATATTTTGAAGGTACTGAAAGGGATTATTCTGTTTTAGTAAAATGGGGGTTGTAGGTTATCCTCTAAGATCCATGACTTCTCGAACTGTTGGTCCAGAGTCCCTGAGCTCCCACTAGCTCAGGTCAGCTGTCTGTGGTTTTCATAATCATCATCTTGACCCCTTTGCTTGTATTATCTCTCCTCCATTTCTTCAATTAAACACCAGGAGCTTAGCTCAGTGCTTGGCTGTGAATCACTGTATCTGCTTCCATCAGTTACTAGATGAAGGTTCTATGATAATAATTAGGGTAGTCACTAATCTGATAATAGGAAAAGGCCAGCTCAAGCACCCTCTCTACTGTTGCTATGAGTCTTAGCTGGGGTCATCCTTGTGGATTTCTGGGAATTTCCCTAGCTTTAGGTTTCTCGCTAACCATAATGCCTCCTCCCTCTATCAAGATATCTCTTTCACTGCTCTCCCTCTCCATCCCTCCCACAACTTGGCCATCTTGAATCCTCATGTTCCCATCCCCAACCCTTTAACCCTCCTCCCAGTTTACCCAGGAGATCTTAACTATTTTTCTTTCCTGGGGCCCTCCATGTATGTCCCTCTTAGCCTTCTCCTTTTTACCTAGCTTCTCTGGAGTTGTGGATTGTAGCCTGGTTATCATTTGTTTTATATATAATATCCACTTTTGAGTGAGTATATACCATATTTGTCTTTCTGGGTCTGAGTTACCTCATTCAGGATGGGTTTTTCTAGTTCCATCCATTTGTCTGCAAATTTCATGATGTCATTATTTTTTTTTTAAATGTTTATTTATTTATTATGTATACAATATTCTGCCTGTGTATATGCCTGCAGGCCAGAAGAGGGCACCAGACCCCATTACAGATGGTTGAGTAGTACTCCATTGTGTAAATGTACCAGATTTTCTTTATCCATTCTTCTGTTGAGGGGCATCTAGGTTATTTCCAGATTCTGGCTATTAAAAATAATGTTGTTATGAATGTAGTTGAGCAAATGTTCTTGTGGTATGATTATGTATCCTCGCGTATATGCCCAAGAGTGGTATTCCTGGTTTTGAGGTAGATTGATTCTCATTTTTCTGAAATACCTCCATACTGATTTCCAAAGTGATTGTACAACTTTGCACTCCCACCAACAATGGAGGAGTGGTCCCCTTACTCCAACATAAGCTGACATCAGTGTTTTTGATCTTAGCTATTCAGACAGGTATATAATAGTATCTTAGAATCATTTTGATTTGCATATCCCTGATGGCTAAGGCTGTTGAGCAATTACTTAAATGTCTTTTAGCCATTTGAGTTTCTTCTGTTAAGAATTCTCTGTTTGGATCTGTAACCCATTTTAAATTGGATTATTTTGTATTTTGATGTCAAGTTACTTGAGCTCTTTATATATTTTGGAGATCAGCCCTCTGTCAGATGTGGGGTTGGTGAAGATTTATTCCCATTCTGTAGGCTGCCATTTTTGTTCTATTGACTGGGTCCTTTGCCTTATAGTAACTTCTCAGTTTCAGGAGGTTCCATTTATTAACTGTTGCTCTCAGTGTCTGTGCTACTGATGTTATATTTAGGAAGTGGTCTCCTATGTTCATGCATTCAAGGCCACTTTCCACTTTTTCTTCTATCAGCTTTTGTGTAACTGGGTTATTTTGAGACCTCTGATCCATTTGGACTTGAGTTTTGTGCATTTGAATAGATATGGGTTTTTTGCATTGTTCCACATAAAAACCTTCAATTATGCCAGCACCATTTGTTGTAGATGCTTTCTTTTTTCCATTGTACAATTTTGGTTTCTTTGTCAAAAATCAGGTGTTCATTCTTTCTTCTTTTGAGAACTCTGTTTAGATCCAAAGCCCATTTTATAAATGGGTCATTTGTTTTATTTGCTCTTTGTTTTTCTGAGTTCATATATTCTGAATATTAATCCTCAGTCAAGCATACAACTTGACTAAGATTTTCTCTTACTCTGTGGGCTTCTTCTTCACTTGATTGATAGTTTCTTTAGCTATTAGGGAGAGGCTTCTTAACAACAGATGTTTCCCAGTGAAAGAATAGAGCAAATTTATGAATACCTAGTGAAGGAGATTCTATAAGGGCAAGTCTAGGGAGAGCTCTTAATAATGGACGATACAGAGCCTCAATTTGCCATCATCTGTAAGCAGGCAAGGCTTGCTGTGATAGAACTTGGACACCAACCTTCAACCTGTAATCTATAGTGCCTTCAGGATATGCTGGGGGGCAGTAATGGCTCAGAACTAGTGGAAGTGGTCAACCTAATGGCCAACCAATGACTAGCCCCACAACACTAGGCCCACAATTTGAGGCCCACAACAAGACAACAAGAGGGGGAACCCAAGTCCAACTCTGCCAGGCTGACTAGGAATGGGAGGCTGGATAGGCCAGAGACCTAGGATAGAGGCAGAAAAGTCAATAAAATGATTCCTAATGATATTCTCTTATTCTCAAAAATCAGTGCCTAGCCCAGTCTTTATCAGAGAGACCTTGGTTGGCAGCTGGTGGAAGTAGATAAAAAGACCCATAGCCAAGCATTAGGCAAAGAGAGTCAAAATTAGAGATCTTCATTGAGTAGTTCCTCTTAAGCCTTAGGGAACCCCATTTAATAGTGAGAGGAAGAATTATGGGAACCAGAGGGATCTAGGGTACCAGGAGAATCATATGGGCTCACAGAAACTGAAATGTCAATTATAGAGACTACATGGGTCTGTACTAGGTCCTCTACATATATATTTTGGTTGTTAGCTTGTTGATTTTGTGGGACTCCAAACAGTGGGAGAGGGGTTGTCACTGACTCTTTTGCCTTCTTTTGAGACCTTTTTTCTCCTACTGGGTTGCTTTGCCCAGTTTGATATTAGGGTTTGTGCCTAGTCTCAGTTTATCTTGTTATGCTGTGGACTGTTGATATCCCTGTTCTTCTCTGAAAGGAGATGGAGGAGGAGTGGATCTGAATAAGAAGGGGGTAGGGTTGACGAGGAGTAGTGTAGGGAGGGAAAATGGTGCTGGGAATGTATTGAAAACAAAACAAATGAAGAAGACAGACCAAAAAAAAAAAAAAACCAGAATGGGTCTCTAATTGATTAATTTCCATGCTAAACTTACCTGTCTGTAGAAATATTTGAAATACAGCAAAGGGCGGCTTTTTGCCAACTACTCACAGAAAATTTATATTTCTTTTAATGTATTTACTATGTCAGTTTCTATTTCCTGAATTGCCCATTCTTTCATTACTTCAATCCCCCATCTAAATCTTTTTCACTAATCGTGTACAAACCAGAAGCAACTTCCATGAAGAAGTTCTGAATGCCTGTTCGTATCAGTACGTCATTTTACTCATTGAAGTAGTAACTGCAGCAAGTGACCAATGAATGCATTCTGTTGAATTAGAAATAATATTTGAAACTATTTAGTATGACACTAAAAAAGCATAAAAAGAGAGAGAAACTATAAGTACTTGTTAGTACTTATATAAAACTACCAAGCCAAGGTCAGTTATATCACTTATATGCCTTATAGTCAGGTTAGATATGAGGACCAACACATTAGTATGGTCTGAGTGTGTGTTAGGCTCTCAGGGCCTATTACAAAAAAAAAACCTAAAGATGTATTTACAGTTTTTACAAAATTAACATGTCTCTTTCATGATTTACTTTGAAGAACATTTGTAGCTTCCATATTTAGGTTAGATTATGGGCTATTTGCTTATTACTGTAACAAATAACAGACAAATATTAAGACAAAAATTACTTTTATTTTTATTATTTTAGACTTTTTGATTCAGAGCTCATACAAATGCTAATTAAGCGAAACATCAATTATGTGTCAGAGACCAGCAGAGGCATAGGAATCAGAAAAATTAGAAAAGAAGACAAAGACATGAGTAAAAATAATAAAACAGAAACATAGAATAGTATCTGGTGGGAGTTTCAGAGAATACTAGAATCACCCATGTTTAATTTTTCATATACTTTTATACCCCTGTACAAAAGGGGAAAAAGGCAACAGAAGACTCCTTTAACATGATACAATGGACAACTCTAACAGTTAATTGCTTCAACACTTTGAGACATCCAGTCATTAGCATTCTGTTGTTTAGGCAGTGAACCCACACTAGACTAAATATCCTGAAAGCAGCCACTTCCCAGGTAACCTCCTATGACAAAGGGAACAAGATACGTTTCATATCTTGACCATCTGTCAGGGTGGAGTAGATCTACCTGTATGCCCTATCTTAATGTCTAATGAACCAAGTAACTACTTCCTGAAACAGGATGGGTAGCCCTGGTTGTTGTCAACAATTTTTAGTAACCTCCAAACTCTTTGATCATTAGACAAGGTAGAAATAGGCTCACATTTTTGGGCCTGCACATTATACAAAATATTATTTTATTTTGAAATGAAGAGTTTTGGGGCTGGAGAGGTGACTCAGTGGATCAAAAATCTTGCTGCTCTTGCATAGTACCAAGATTCTGTTCCCCACACCCACATGATGACTTACAACTATCTGTAAGACCTTTTTCAAGGGATATGCTACCCTCTTTTGGTCTCTGTAGACAATAGCTATGCACATGGTGCCTTATTGACATAAAAGCAAACCAGTCATATACATTAAATTAAATAAATCTTTTTAAAAGAATGATAGCAATCAGTAAATGAATTAAAATATACATATAACTACATATATATATATATATATATATATATATATATATATCAGCATTGCATGAAAAGAGGCCATGAAAAGATAAAGAAAACATGCTACAGACATACAGTGTTTGCTAATCAGATGTAAGAAAAATGATGTCCTGTCATTTGGAATGTGAGTAGTACATAGAAGTCATTATGATAAGCAAGGCACAGAAATGTAATTACTGCATGATTTAACTTGGGGAATCTTCAAAGAAAACAATAGACAAAGATCTCACAAAACTTGAAAGGAAGTAGAATAGTGGGTACTAAAAGCTCCAGAGAGTTGGAGGACAAGAAGGATGGAGGGATGTTGATCAATTTATATGAAGTGACAGCTGGGGACCGGAAGTTCTAGTGTGCTACTCCACAGTGAAATGGCACAGAACATTAAAGACATGTATATTTCAAACAGAGAGAAGAAAACATCTTGATGAACTTGCTGCCATATGAATTTAGTTCCAGCACCCAGGAGGCAGAGGCAGGCAACTCTCTATCCTATTACTTCAAAGTCAGCCTGGTTTACATAGCCAGTTCCAGGTCAGCCATGACTGCACAGCAAAACCTCTCTCAAAGAAGGGGGGGGAATAGGGAGAGGATGAAAAAAGGGAAAGGAAGATGACTGAAGGGGGCAGATCCATTTTACTGCATTACGCTTATACCATGCATTCATACACTGAAGTATTGAAAAATTATAGTGTATGATATTGTTTTTATATAATAGTAAAACTAATTTAAATGTCAAGAAAATAACTATTATAAGTCATATGATGTAGGAAGTCATTCTGTCTATGTGTTGCTTTTATTGTTAATGAATAAATCTGTTTTGGCTAGTCCCATAGCAGAAATAGAAATAGGTGGGATAACTAAGCTGAATGCTGGGGGAAAAAAAGACAGAGTCAGAGAGATGCTATGGAGCCACCAGAGAAGAAAGATGTGAGCCCTTAGGTGAAACCTTGCCGGTAGGTCACAAGCCTCATGGTAAAATATAAAATAATAAAAATGGGTTAATTTAATATGTAAGAGCTTGCTAGAAATATGCTAGAGTCATTGGCCAAGCAGTGTTTTAAATAATGTAGTTTCTGTGTGAATATTTCAGGGGTCTGAGCAGCTGGAAACAGACAAGCAACCATCTACCACAGTCATATTGTCATTTAAATCCATCTATTCTTTAATGGACTACTGCAGGATTCCAGACAAATGTTAAATCATCTATGTATTTCAGTGCGTAGAAATAATTCTTCACAGAATGAGGCTTTTCTAGTCTTAATCCTGCTGCACTTGCTTCTGCTCAGGAGACCTCTTGATGCTTCCCAAGCTCCATCTGCAGCCTCCCCAGCAGCTGGCTTCTACATGACTCCAAGCTTTCCTTTCCATTCAGTTATCTAGAATTTTAAATACAAGTAATTAATCCTTTGAGCAAACGGTATAGAATTAGAATACTTTGATTGCTCCCTCCCCTTAAGGGATCTTAAGCTTCCACAGAATATAACATTTAAAGTCCATTTAGGAAGAACATACGGTGGTTGGGAAAATGGTTTTGTGGTAGCATCCTCTAAAGCTGTAGGCTCAAGCCTCATTCAGTTGAAATCAAGCAAAAATTACCTTTTGTCTGAATTCTCTAGGGAATTGCTTTGTTTTCACAATACATGAATGGCGACATTTTAGCTAAATAGCAAAAATACCAGAGAAGTGTCTTCATCAACTGAGAAGTAGTCACCAAAATTGGTGTGATGGTGCTCCTGAATACCTGGGATATTGGAAGGAATTTAGATGTTTAGCTCTTTGAAGCAGGGCACATGCTTACTGACAGAGAACAGAGTATTATCAAGGCAGCAGACTTGCAGGTCACATTTTTCTCACCTATTTTTAGCTAAGTCCCTCTCACGCCGGCATCATTTTGGGGATCTTAAATGCTTTCATAGAGATTTCAAGGCCGAACACCTCTTATGCACTGTTGGTGTGCAGGTGCAATTTCTAGGGTAGTTCTTGCAAGATGGAAGGAAGCTCAGGACAAGACCCACAGAAGACCCAAATAATCTACCCAACCAGCAAAGGTAGAGCCACATTTTAGCTCTCGATCGCGGCAGTGTGATTTCACCTCCTTGAAAACTAGATGTAACACAATGTCCACCAGCTGGCTGGCAGGAGCCTCATTACTCCAATTTCACATAATTTCACCAAGCAGAGCAGAGCAACAGCCCAGAGATGGTTCTGTGGTCCCGTTTCACAAGTTTGCATGGCACAGAGGCAATTTTTGATCCCTCCTTCATCGAACAAAGGCATTCTATACTCTGTGGTCATATACATAATAGAAAACTATTCAGTCATAAGATAAACTCCTGTTTCCTGGAACAGCATGGATGGAAATAGTGGCTTTTATATTACTGAAATGAGGTTGGACATCTGTTGAAAACACATCAGCAAGGAAGACTTTCTGACATTGGGCTATTAGGACTCGGAAATTTAGTTAAGAATTCTTACTTTCTTATTATTATTTTGTATCTATTCTCTTAATTTCTCTGGGGCTATTTTCTATGCCCAGGCTCTTAACAAGAAGGTATGGGAAATTCATTGTCAAGAAAAGCAGGTTTACAAATCCTGAACAGGTAATTACTCCATTCTGAAAATGAAGAATTCTTAAGAATTAGTCTCTAAAAGAAAGATATGCATATTTATAATTTTTAAACAGAACGGCCCTTGTGGGGCTCTCCATGTAGCTGAAGATGACTCGGTCCTCCTGCCCTCATTTCCAGGAGCTGAGCTTCTGTGTACCTCCAAGCCCAATGCATTTTTTCCCATATTAACTGAATGTGTCTTGCTTTTGCATGGTGGAAATTTTTGAGAACGTTTGCAAGTAAGTCACTGTGCACACTATGTATGATGTAAAACTATTTCAGGCAATAATTTCGTAGGGCTTTTAGTCATTTAATTAAAGTAGCTTTAGAATTTTTTTTCTCAAAATGCTATACAAAGTTATCTCCTTCAACTATCCCTGTAAACTGAGAGAGTATTTTAATGGAAGAAGAAACCAGCCTCCCACCCCTGAACATTCATCTATTGAACCAGCCAGCAAACCAATATGTAATAAATTATAGATCAGCTTTTCCAATTTTTATGAAGCCCGTTGCAGTTATGTTGAAAACTAAATTGTATAAGATCCCTTTGTATAATACAACAAACAAGCAAATCCCTCTTAAATAACCCCACATAGTTCTCGTCCTCTTCTTATTTCCAAAGTTTGGATACAAGCAGGAAGATTTTGTTAAAGTACAACTAAATTTTACACCAAATGCCATATAAAACAGTTTCTCTGAGTCTGAGAATGCATCTTCAGTGATCTAAGTGTTAGAGAAATACTTTTGTTAGTTGTTGAATATAACACATTAAACAATTTTATAAATGTGATATTTCTAGGGCTGAGTTTGCAGCTCTGTTGGTAGAGTACTTATAAAGCATGCATGGTCCTACCCAGTATAACATAAACCTAGGCATGGTTACTAAGCTTGTAATTCTAGTGCTTTGGGGATGATGACAGGAGGATCTGAAGTTCAACGTCTTCCTCAGGCAAATTTATTGGGTTATATGAGAGCCTGTATCCAATATTATACTGAAGTAGGGATCAATGAAGTAGAGATATATGTTTGATCCCTACTTGATCAAATATATATGTATATAAATATATGTATGTATACATACATATATAAACACACATATATTAAGTAGGTATCATACACATATATTACACTGAACATATATATTACATATATATTACTTCATTGAACAAAGGTATTCTATACACTGTGGTCATATGCATAATGGAAAACTATTCAATCATAAGATAAACTTTTATTTCCTGGAACAATGTGTATTGGATGGGATACAAACACGCATGCACACATGCACATATGCACGCACACAATTTTCCTGTGGGGAAAGAAAAATCTGATCCCACAGATTCGAAATGCCAGTGTGATCAGGGCTTGCTTTTCTAAAATGAGTTTAAATTTGATTCTACAAGTTTATCTATTCCCCAGAAGTGTACTGTGTTGTGGGAGGTGGAAGGCTGTTTTGTTATGTTTCTTCTTTTTATTTCTGTGTACGTTATTAATTGTAAAAAACTAACTTTATTTCATAAATTAGCCTCAGGAATAATGCACACAGACAAACCACATGCCTAGTTGTTCAGTTTAATTCCATCACTCTAGGTCAGATTTCAGGAGGGAGCCGGTGTCCTGAAGGGACAACCTGGCAACTTTCTCATATCTGCTCGCATCATTCCTGCCTATTGGTGATGATGACAGGCCACCATTCTGCCCCTCATCTTTTGTGACATTATCCCCACCTGCTGGCACTCCAGGGGATTGGCCCTCTTAAAAGCACCATGTTGTTTTCAGAGCTTTTAGTTTAACTTGTAGACTTTCTTATTGACTCCTTGTAACACACTCATGGAAGACATTAAACATGACTGTTCTAATTTTATCACTGGTTATTATTGTGCACTTTCTTGTTTATACTTGAAGAGGAAGTGTCTTGCTATATTGCCCATGCTGGCCTAGAATTTCTGGGCTCAAACAGAGCTCCTGTATTGACTCCAAATTAGCTAGACTGTAGGTGTAAACTAGCTTATCTGGATTTCTAAAAGAGGAAGCTGATGCTTCTTAGGACTTCATCCTGTTTACTCTTGCTCCCTCTCTAGTCTGATTCTCTCACTACTATTATTCTTTCCAGAATGATTGACTGACCAACTGCTTGCTGCCAAATCCAATAAACATTCAAATCTTATTTAATGTGACTTCTTGGAAATAATCTATAGAGAGTATTTCACCCTTTGTTGCTAAAGACATTCTCTTGTTTTTTAGCACCGAGGGGCACTGTCTGTTGTCATGTGCATGCATGTGTGTGTGTTGCATGGGTGTGAACTTCTGTGTGAAGCCAGAGGAGAGGACATCAGGTGTGCCGCTCCATCACTCTGCAGTCTTTCTCTCTTGAGACAGGGTCTCCCACAGAACCTGTTTTTGTTGTTGTTTTTTCTCTTGGTCTAGGCTGGTTGTCTAGCAACATGCTCAGTACTGGAGTTGTCTCAGAGTCCTTCCAGGTCTTTTTAGGATGCTGAGGGTTTGAGTTCAGATCCCAATAGTTGTGCAGGAGGTGCTTATAACCACCGGCCACTTTGCTGTGTTTTTGAAGTCATTGTCTAACAGGTGCCCCCCTTACTGTAATTTCCTAGACTTTCTGACCTCATCCTCCAATGCTAGCAATTTCTATAGCTGTGAAAAATGCTCTTTCATTTCTTCATGTCCGGGTGGTTTCCAGGTCTGAAGCTCCAAACCAGTTTTCCTGCCCAAATAACAGATATTTTGACTCACATAATTTTACAGGCAAATCTAATTCTCTACACCCCAGATAGACAGACCATTTTATCACCTCTGGAAATTGACCTCTGCACCCCACATCTCAGTATGTGGTTTCCCTCTCTGTCCTGGTGTTCAAGTCACAGCTCTCATTCCATTCTTTCCCTTCCAGCAGTCTTTGTTCAACCAATGGTTAAACCTGTACTAGTTTCCGGTCCTGCCTTTACCCACCCTGTATTTGCTGCTCCTACCTGCTTGTGATGCTATTTTCACCATTATCCTTTGTCTTGACTTCTGTTCTCAGGTTTGTTCGCTTTCATCCATCTCCACAAGAAAAAAAAGATTCTTGGAAGTATTATGTGCCTATAGGGTAAAGCCTAAAATCTTTAACACAATTTACCATGTTCTGCTAACATTTCTCTAGTGTTAACCACCACTTTTCTCCATCACAATGGACTGCAGCGCTGTGACCGACAGGGATCTCCTGTGGTCCACTGTTGCAGTCACCACCAGTAACTACATGTGCCGCCCCGTCAACAGAATATACTTCTCTTCCATATGCTCGCACTCACTCACGCACCTCTTGGATGCTATGTTTTGTTGTTGTTGTTGCTGTTTTTAATCTTTGATATAAGATTTTTACCACATATTCCAAACTGGCTTTGAATCGTGATCCTGTTGCCTCAGCCTCCAAAATGCTAATGTTGCTGTCATTATGATCACCATGCCCAGCTTTCCCTGGTGGACAGGGTCTCTAGTTCAGGCTGGCCTCAAACACCTTATGTAGAGTAGGATGACCTTGAACTCTGGTCCTTCTTTCTTCACTTCCTGAGCTATGAGATTACCTATTACACACAGACACACACACACACACACACGCACGCACGCACGCACTCATGCACGCACTCATGCACGCACGCACATTTTACCTGGTCTATGAGCTTTGCAGTGCTGGGATGGAACCCAGGTCTTGGTGCATGCTAAGCAAGCACTTTATTAACTAAGTTACATCAGCCCAGATGTTACTTTCTTTAGGAAAAAGTGCCCTTGAAAAATTCTCAGTTGTGGCTGTTTTTCTCTTTCTACAGTCACACATCACTTAAGAAAAGGGAATTAGTCCATCTGAGAAAGGCATCCAGAGGGGATATTTTTCCCCCTAATACAGACCAACATAAAAGTACTTACAGAAACCTTGGTCTGTGTCTCACATTGCTCAGAAGCTGCAACCCCTGCCACATCATGTTCCTGTTCTGAATACTACAGGCCATTGAAAATTTATGTAACATATTTGTAACAAATTGTAGCACAAATGGTATTTGTTTATGTAACAGATATAAACACAGAGAAGGTTCAGAAAAATACCAGTCAATATGAATACTTCCATTTCATCATAATCCATCCTTCCTTCTGAGACATTGTTTCCCAGGGCACAGCTGTGCACTCAGCCTTGGAGTGGTGGTCCTTCTTCTTCCCTGAACTACATGTAAGTTCCATAGGGACAAAGAATCACACCTCATCTAGTGTAATATGCCAAGCTACAATTACCATGTGAGTTATAGTGGGGGAACTGCACACCTCCCCATATTCCGCAGGTAGCCTTTTCTCTTTATTGATTTTGTTCTCTGTTGTCAGAGGCATTTTAATTTGATGTGGTATTCATCTCACTTGGCTTTGCTTGCCTGTGCTTCTGATAGTTACTAATAAATAAAAAAATATTGCTCAAATCACTTTCATGAATGTCCACCTTTCTAATTTTTATACTTTCATATTTTATTTTTCTAACCCATTTTGAGTTGATTTCCCTGGGTAGAATAAGGTAAGGGTCCAATTTCATTCTTCTACATGTGGTCATTTAGTTTTCCAACAACCAAAAGTTCAAAGGTCAATGGATGTTATACGTGTGGTCTGTTCTATTACACTGATCAATCTGTCTCTATACCAGTAGCATATTGCCCTAAATGCTGTAGTTTTCTAATGTATTAGAAAATTAGGAAGGGAGATGTTTTCAGCTTTGTTCTTGCTCAAGACTGTTTTGGGGCAAGTCTTTTGTGATTCTGGATTTCACATTTTTCCTTCTTTAATATCTGTAAAAACTGCCCTTGGGATTCTGATAGAGGTTGCAATACAGATATAGATTACTGGGACAGGTATGGCCTTTTATCTTCTGATCTGTAAAAAAATGTTTTTGGGGGCAGTTGTTCATATTTTTTCTTTCCTCAGCATTTGTAGTTTTTAGTTTTTATTCTCAGAGTCCAACTTCTATAGTTAAATTGATTCCTAAGATTTTTTTTTTCCTTTTGGTGGCATACTTCCTGGCTTCTGCACATAGCCTGTGCCATCTACATATGGCACAGTTCACTCACTCCTTTCCATCTGAATGCTCTTAATTTCTTTTTCATGCCTACTTAGGGCTAGCACTTTCAGTGTGATGTCAGAAAAAAAAGGAAAGATTGGGCATCCTTGGCTTATTCTTGATCTTTGGGGGGAAAGATTTGGTTCTTTTTTATTTAGCATCCTGTTACCTGTAGATTTGTTATGTGGGCTTTATTATGTTAAGTCTATTCCTTTTATTCCTAGCTTGCTGAGAGTTTTTTTAAATTATAGATAAGCATTTGAATTGCATAAAGTGTTTTTTGGCATCTATTTGCAGAATTTTATTTTATACTTTATCCTTCATTTATTGATAGTTTTTTTTATCATTACTTGATTTTTCTCTGTAGCAGTCCAGGGATAATTTTATTTGATAATGGTATATAAGTCTTTTATGTTTGATATGCCGGAATTTTATTGAAGATTTTCAGTTGTTTTTAACAGGAATGTGGACCTATAATTTTTTCCCCTTGTAATGGTGTTAGTTTGGGTATAAGAACAATATTGGCTTCAAACTACATTTGTATATATTCCCTCTATTTCTGGAAGACTCTGAGGAAGAATGGAATTATTTCATTATCTTTAATGGAATGCTTCAACAAAGCCATCTGTTTCTTGGCTATTTGGGGAGGCTTTGATTAGTAATTGAATATTAGTGGTTATCGGTCTGCCCAGACTGTTCTTCATGATTCATTCTTGATAGGTCAGGTGTCTGCTAACCTACTAATTTCTGCTAGGGAGTCCAATCTATGAACCTTAGTGGTAGACTGTGATCTTTTTGGTTTCTATAACATCTGTTATAATGTTTCCTTTCTCATTTGTGATATTATTTGGTGTCAGTAGATTTGCTAATATCTTTTCTTTTCAAAATATCAACTCATTTTCGTTTTTTAAAGTTTTTTTTATTTCTTATTTTATTTCATTAATTCCTTTCTTTCAAGTTTAGTTGGTTTGTCCATTTTCTAGTTACTTGAAGTGTGAAGTGGCACTGTTTACCCAGTTCTGTCTTTCTAATGTGAGCATTTGTTACCTTCCACAATGCCAATGCCGCCACACGCAGTGAGTTTGCTGTATCATACACCTTTTGGCATGCCTTTGTTATATTTCTTTTGTTTTCTTTCTTCTTTTCCTTCTCACTTCCTCTTCTGGCTATTGCTTTTTTCAAAGTGTGTTTGTTCTAACTTTAAGCTCAGAGATGATGAAACTATCAGATGAAACAGAGAAATGACCATCAACGAAACATGCTCTTAGTTTTTAAGACACCAACGTACACAGGAGACAAAGTTCAAACTAGACAAATGACTTTATGTTACAGGAGCAGAGGAATTTCTCTATAGCCAAGGAAAGTATCAACAGTGTACAGGAACAACCTGCAGAATGGGCGGAAGTGTTTGCAAACTACTTACTCAGTAAAATGAATTAGTATTCAGAATACTGATACATACACACACATATATATGCTAATATTATGTAATACCACCTTAAATTAATAGTTCTTCTGTCTTAAACTTCCCACGTACCTGGCATTATAGATGCTTGCATTCCATTGTTGATAAATCTCTTAATATATAAATAATTATGTTCTCTCTACTATATATCTTTTTAATATATGTCAAATATTTACCCATAGTTATGGATGTGGTTCTGAATAGTTTAAACACTAATTTCATATTAAAGAATCATTTATAAAGTGAGACTTGGAAGAATTCCATGGCATTAAGCAGAATTACTACAGTCTTCTAGGTGCTCAATGTCTTCTGGCCCTATACTTCGTTTGACTTGTAAACCAAATATGTGCATGTTATGCCAGCAGCTCCATAATATGTGTATATAGAGAGTATTTCTTAGATAATAAGCCGAGGGGTAGGAAACATCTATCTGTTAAAGTTCACTTTCTAACTACATCAGGCTATCCATCTATTGAAGTTTTCCCACTTAATTTAATTTTCATTAATTATGCCTTTCTTAGAGATCTGACTTTTCAAAAGCAGAAGTGCCACCAGGAAAGGCAACCACAGATGCTTTGCAATCAATCACCGTGTCCCTTGATGCTCAATTACTTATGTGTGAATGAAATTAAATTCAATGCACTCTCTTTTCTACTAGTTCTCATCAGTATCCAAAATTTGATTATGACAACCCAATTCAGGCTGTTGGGCTTTTTAAAGGCATTTGTAAGTCTTTAAATAAGGTAAGCTGAGAACTAATACCACAAAATATTAGCTTTGGGGTGTGTGTGTGTGTGTGTGTATTGTGTGCGTGTATGTTGTGTATATGTGTGTGTTGTGTGTTATATGTGTGTATTGTGGGTGTGTATATGTGTGTGTGTGTGGGTGTGTGTATGTATATGTGTGTGTGTGTGGGCATATGTGTGTATATGTGTGTGTATATGTGGGTGTGGTGTGTGTATATGTGTGTGTGGTGTGTGTGTGTGGTGTGTGGGTGTATGTGTGTGTATGTGTGTGTGTAGAACTTCCACAGAGGGGTCATTCATTCTCCCAATTCAAATTAATTTTTTATCACAGGGTTTAGGGAATTGAACAGTAACAGTTAACCAGCAAGGTCCTTGTGTCTTAGAATGCCGTGCTGTATTTTTAATGACTAAGTTTCCAGTTCTTACTGTTATTCTTACACTATGGGCCTCATTTTGTCCATTCCTCCTTTATGACTTAGTATAAATATGCTGCAAAGAGTGAGGGTTTGCTGCTCTGTAGGTCAGATGTTAAGTCCTGTCTCATTAAGGCAAATTCAAAAAGTGAAACCAAGAATTCCTAGGTCATAGGCTTGATAAGAGTCTGTGCAGTGCTAAGGATCAGCCTGGAAACATACACAGGTATCATCATTGAACAGGATAGTTTTATGGAAGAAAAAGAAATTTATATACACATCTATGTCTACACACGCACACATGCATTCAAAAATTGGTGAAAAAACAAAAAAGAGAGAGAGACCATGAATTTAGAGGAAAGTGGGGAGTGGTATATAGGAGGATTTGGAGGGAGGAAAGGGTGAGAAAAAATGTTGCAATTAAATTATAATCTCAAAAATTTAAAAAAAAGAGTAAATGAACTAAGACATGTCACACCAGCATGGCATAGGGTAGAGGCAACGTTTATGAAAGAGGAGTCTCTAAGGAACAGAGCAGGTTTCACTCCTCAGACTGTTCAAGCGTGTTTGCAAACTGGTTGTCTCCTGGGTTTTCAAGCAAGCTCGCAAATCTAGCAAAGAGATTGGAAAAAGATGGACTACCTGTGCCTTTTGTTAGGAAGAGCCCTTTTTTAACTTTTGTAAATATGTGTTGTGTGTTTTTGTGTGTATCTGAGCGTGTATCTATGTTTGTGTCTAGGTATTGTATTTGTGTCTCTCTATCTATGTATAATCTATGTATGTGTGTTCCTGTGTGTCTGTGTGTGTGTCTGTGTGTGTGTATGTGTGTGTTTATGTCTGTGTAGTGTGGAGACAAGCGGCCCTGCTTTTCATCCTGCCCGGATCCCACACGGCTAGCTTTACATCCGAAATAACAACACACAAATTGTATTCATTTAAACACTGCCTGGCCCATTAGTTTCAGCCTCTTATTAGCTAATTCTCTCACATCTTGATTAACCCATATTTAGTAATCTGTATAGCACCACGAGAGGTGGCTTACCAGGAAGGTTCTAGCGTGCATCCATCTCAGAGAGGAGAGTCATGGCGACTGCTTGAGGCGGTTGCCTCACTTCCCTTCTTCCCAGCATTCTGTTTTGTCTATTCCACCTATCTAAATCCTGCCCCTATCAAAAAGCCAAGGCAGTATCTTTATTAACCAGTGAGAGTCCTCCATCATGTCTCTGTGTGTGTATACACAGTCACTGAAATCCAGTCCACTCTCTTTCCACAGTACTCATTTGAATTAGGTTGCTTTCCTGCAGGAAGACTCTTATGGGATAACAGAGAGAATTGTGCTGTATCCTGACATTGAATATTTGGTTTGGTAAGCATGGAAGTTTCCATTTCAAAGGCATCAATATCGTGAAGGAAGGTACCTCACAGATATCTACTTTGCTGCCCGTGAGGTCTTTGCCTTGGCCTTTATGCTGATTATTTTGTTTATCTGTTCTTAGCAGAAATTCTTATTCTGGCATAGACTCTGCTTTTCATACCAACCTCAGTGGAAACATAAATATTTGCTACTAATCTCTCCTCTCATGAGGCTCTTGGGAAAGTCCTCCCTCCTGCTGATTTTAATGATGTTAATGTGTGGAACATCAACACTGGTAATTAGGGCTATACATAGAACTCCGCTGGAAATGCTCCCCTTACCCCACCCCACAAGCTCCCAGATAATGGGATCTCCTCTGGTGAATGTATTGTAGAGTTTTTAAAATACATTGCTCTCTTCTTCTTCCTCCTCCTCTTTCTCCTCTTCCTTCTCCTCCTCGTCCTCCTCCTCCTCTCCTTTTTCCCCTTCTGCTGTTTGTGAGGGAGATGTGTCCTTACACCTTTATCAACAGATACTTGCAAAGAAAGGAGGGACCATCTCGACCACTTCTGTATGCACATCATTTGTTCTGTTTACTTGGGACTGGAAGCATGAAGCACAAGGGACAGCGAAGGAAATAGAGTTCCACAGCATTTTATGCCTTACTAAGTTTCCTCCTCCCTATCAAGGGCCCCAATTTCCTTCTCCCTGCAGGGATCCTGCAGTGAGCTGACCTAGTCAAGAATCAGAGGCAGTGTCAGGAGGGGAGTGGGAGCCTTCAACATCAGTGGTTTTATATTTAAACCAGATCCAAAAATTTTCTAAACAAAACAAAAACAGGTACCTCACAGCATATCGGGGACCACAATTCCTTTTATGAAAACTACTGTGGATTTTTCTGGTTGGTTTTTATTTTAGCTTTAGATTTATTATTCTTGCCTTTGTCCCTCACCCCACTTTCCACTCAGCCCCACCAAGTGAGAGGCCAGAGCACGAGCTCAGGGTTTATCATTTGTTTGGTCTCTTGTTAGTTATGCTTGTTATCATTGATGATAGTCACTTTCTTTTAAAAAATATGTACATGTATGTTGTTGTGTGTGTAGAGGTATTGAATCCTCCTGAACCTGTTGTTAAGGGTAGTTGCGAAGCAATCCCACATGTGTGCTGGGCACCGAATTCAGGTTCTCTGTAAGAGCAGTATGTTCTTCTCACTGCTGAGCTGTGTTTCCAGCCCTGACGTTCACTTTCTACCAAACCTCTTAGAATTCCACTGTATCTGGAATCTTGTCCCTCTCCTCCTCATCTTCCTTTCTTTTTCATCACTGTTTCTCCTTTGCACTCGCTGTATCCTTGTTCATCCTCAGCCCCCTGGACTTGCTGTTCCGTAGGTGATAACATGATGGTACTATACCTGCCATCCTTTTCAGAAAATGTGACGGCCAAAAACAAGTTTGGTACTGACACACAGATGCATAGACCTGTGTGAGACCCTTCTGTCTCCTGGGGTCTGCATCCTAGAACTGTTCAGTTTCAGAACTAGAAACCAGAGGAGGAGAAATGAGCCTCCCCCACAGTTGCCAAGGGTTACGCTTAGAGAGTTAGGTAACAATTGCAGATTCTAGTTGATGGGCAGATTCCCGCTTGGCAAGTGACTGTGAAGCTTCACTGCAGGATCTTTCTGGAAGATAGTCCTTCAAATTATAGACAGGGTTCAGAAGGCGGAGGCATTTTATTGCAGAGGTTTTTACTTGTCAGAAAAAGTATTTCTCTCAGGGGAAGACAATAATTAACAGATGATAAACCTTGTCAGAGTACTTTCCAGAGGCTGCAAGAAACACCCAGACAACGTATTGCTAGGGAAGCAGGGGACTGCAGAAGCGGTTCCAGGATGGTGAAGTTCAGCTCTCAATAGGTAGACTTACCTGCTGGTGCTGTCTCCTAACTGAGGTTTGCTGGATGTGCTGTGTTTTTATGACTCTGCTATAGATTGTATTGTAAGAACTGAACAGATCTTTATTAATTACCAGGGGAAATTGATGCTCAATATCTTACAACTCATATACATCAAATTTTCCAAATTGCTTGAGACAGCTAAGCTATTATCTTTGTATGTTGAGGTTCTTCAGATGAGAAAAATAGATTATGTTTGGTAGCTGAGTCCTCATGTTGCTTTGTGTCAGTACTCGGATCTTGGGCACCAGTAAAGAGGCAAGAATAGTACCATGTAATCTGGTAAGGAGTCAGGCTATGAGTACTGTGGAGAAACCTGCTTGAATGAGGGCTGTGCCGTAATAAGTTACATTTCTTGGGGTAGGCTACTTTACCCTCTTCATATCAGCAGAATAATGCAATGGTAATTTAACTTGTAAGAGTGTTTGGAAGTTTTTTTCTCACAAGACAGTTGAAGGTCTTAAAAACTGACGTATTCTATCAGCAAGCAGTAGTAATTACTAGAGGGGTGTTGTAGCTACAGACCCTTGAATCATATATGGGTAAAAAGAAAAAGGATCTGGTAGTTTTCTGACTATGTTTTTACTTAGTACCTAAAAGAGATTATGTATATAACTCCTTCTCAAAGTTCTTATAGTTTTGTATAATTATTACTTTTTTTCTAATTGAGATCTCTAGTATCTCACTTTAAACATGCAAGTGGGGTGACAATACACTTTTTAAAATTTTTTTTCCTTATTTTACATTACAACCACAGTTCTCCCTCCCATCCCTCCTCCCACGACCCTCTCTCCTCCCCTCCAGCCCAGTCCCTATCCACACCTCCCAACAGGTAAGGGCTCCCATGGGAAGTCAACAAAGTATACCACATTAAGTTGGGCAGGACCAAGCCCCTCCCCACTGCATTAAGGCTGAGCATGGCATCCCACCATAGGGAATGGGCTCCAATAAGCTAGCTCATGCACCAGGAATAATACTGCCAGGGGCCCCTCAGATAGTCCAAGTTTTACCACTGTCTCCCACATATGGAGAGCCTAGTTTGGCCCCATGGAGACTCCACAGCTGTTGGTCTAGAGTTCATGTGTTTTTTCAAGCTTGATTCAGCTGTCTCTGTAGATTTCTCTATCATGATCTTGACCTCTATTGCTCATATACTCCCTCCTCCCTCTCTTTGATTGAATTCCCGGAGCTCAGCACTTGGTTGTGGATCTGTGCATCTAGTTCCATCAGTTACTAGATGAAGACTCTATGATGATAGTTGGGGTATTCACCAATCTGATTACAGAGGAAGGCCATTTTGGGCACCCTCTCCACTATTGCTAGAGGTATTATCTGGAGTCATTCTTGTGAATTCTTGTTAATTTCCCTAGCACCAGGTTTCTCCCTAACCCTATGTTTATCATTTGTATGTAGAAGGGCTACTGATTATTTTGACTTAATCTTGTATCCCAACACATTACCGAAGGTGTTTATGATCTATTGGAGTTGCTGGGTAGAGGTTTTGGGGTCACTGATATACACTATCATATCATCCTCAAGTAGCAAATGTTTGACTTCCTCCTTTCCAATTTGTATCCCCTGATGTCCTTTTGTTGCCTTATTGCTATAGCTAGGAGGACCTCGAGTACTATATTGAAAATATATGGAGTGTGGATAACTTTGTCTTGTTCCTGATTTTAGAGGAATCACTTTGAGTTTTTTTTCCATTTATTTGATGTTGGCTGTTGGCTTTATAAATTGCCTTTATTATGTTTAGATATGTTCCTTGTATTCCTAATTTTTCCAAGACCTTTATGATGAAGGGGTGTTAGATTTTTTCAAAGACGTTTTCAGCATCTGATGAGATAATCATGTGTTTTCTTTTTTCTTTCAGTTTGTTTATATGGTGGATTACATTGAGAAATTTCTGTTTGTTGAACCAACCCTGCATCTCTGGTCATAGTCGATGATTTTTTTGATATGTTCTTGGATTTGGTTTGCCAGTATTGTATTGAGTATTTTTGCATCATTGTTCATGAGGGAGATTGGTCTGTGGTTCACTTTCTTTGTTACATCTTCGTGTGGGTTTGGGTATCAGGGTCTTCTGTAGTTTCTTAAAAGGATTTTAGCAATGTTCCTTCTGTTTCTATTGTGTGGAACAAACTTGAGGAGTATTATAATTAGCTATACTTTGAAATTTAAGTAGAATTCATGCTGAAGTTATTCGATCCTGATCTCTTTTGGTTAGGAGACTTTTAATGACTGCTTCTATTTCCTTGAGGGTTATAGTTCTATTTAAATTGTTTATCTGGTCTTATCTAATTTTGTTATGTGGAACCTGTCAAGAAAATTGTCCATTTCTTTTAAATTTTTTGATTTTGTGGAGTACAGGTTTTTGAAGTATGATCTGATGTTTCTGTGCATTTTTTCAATGTTTGTTCTTATGTCCCTTCTTCTGATCTTGTTAATTTGGATATTTTCTCTCTGCCTTTGCTTTAAGGGTTTGTCTATCTTGTTGATTTTCTCAAAGAACCAACTCTTTGTTTTATTGATTCTTTGTATTGTTCTCTTTGTTTCTGCTTTAATGATTTCAGCCCTCAATTTGATTGTTTCCTGGCATCTACTTCTTGGTGAATTTGCTCCTTTTTGTTCTAGAACTTTTAAGTGTTCTATTAATTTGCTAGTGTGGACTTTCTCCACCTTATTTATGTAGGCATTTAGTGCTATGAATTTTCCTCTTAGTACTGCTTTCATAGTGTCCAATAAGTTTGAATATGTTGTTCCTCCATTTTCACTGAATTCTAGGAAGTCTTTAATTTGCTTCTTTATTTCTTCCTTGAAATAAAGGAAGGGGTGATTCAGTTTTCATGAGTTTGTAAGCTTTCTGTATTTTGTGTTGAAATCTAACTTTAAGCCATGGTGATCTGATAAGACACAGGGGTTTGTTTCTTTTCTTTTCTTTTCTTTTTTTGTATCTCTTGAGATTTGCTTTGTAACTGAGTATGTGGTCAGTTTTAGAGAAGGTTCCATGAGGTGCTGAGAAAAAGGTGTATTCTTATGTGTTTGGGTGGAATGTTCTATAGATGTCTGTTAAGCCTTCTTGAGTCATAACTTCTGTTAGTTCCCTTATTTCTTTGGTAATGTTTTGTCTGGCAGACCCGTTCATTGGTGAGTGGGGTGCTGAAGTCTTCCACTATGAGTGTGTGGGGTTTGATGTGTAATTTAAGCTTTAATTATGTTTCTTTTTTTCCTCATTATTATTACTTAATCCAGTAAACAATCATTACTTTTTATTCATTACGCCCCAAGTTAAATTAATGCCATGTATATAATAAACTTGATAACTATTTTTTAGTTTTCCATTAACTGGAATTTGTTAATCCCATAGGTATTTTTAAAGTTATAATTTATTTTAAACTTTAAGTGAAAAAATGATATAAAGCCCCCATACCTCTTTTCAAAATACTCTTTAAGCTTTTGACCTAAGACTAAGTGACAACTCAAAGGGTTTTCCCACGCAGCTGTCCAAAGTCGTTGCTTAGCCAGTTGAACAATATCTAGACTCAGGCAGGAAACAGTTGGGGGCTTTAGAATAGTTTTGAGAATTATCCTGGCTGTCATGTTTTTAGACCTCCCCAGTATCATCATGTAATCAAACATACTTTTAGACGGGTCTCCTGGGTGTTGGACTCTGAACTCATCTGTTTCTTTTACAAATGTAGGTGCCTTTGTATTTGGGGCACAGATGTCAGGATTGAGACTTTATTGTGCTGGATTTTTTTTTTCTGTGATGAATATGAACCGTCCTTTTTAAAAAATCTCTTTTGATTACCTTTAGTTTGAAGTTTATTTTGTTAGATATTACGATAGCTTCAGCTTACTTCTAAGATCCATTTGATTGAAAAGTCTTTTCCCAACCTTTTAGCCTAAGGAAATGTCTGTCTTTGAAGTTGAGGTGTGTTTCTTATAATCAGCAGAAGGATGGATCCTGTTTTCATATCCATTCTGTTAGCTTGTGTCTTTTTATAGGTGAGTTGAGTCCATTGATATTAATTACCTTAATTAATTAAGGGATATTAATTACCAGGGATTTTTAATTCCTGTGTTTTTGTGCTGGTAGTATATGTGTATTATCTGTTTTTTTTATCCATACAGGTTTTGCATGTATTTTATGGTATGCTTTAGTGTGCAAACAAGTATTTCTCTGCTATTGTTCTGCTATTGTATCTTTCTTGTTCCTTTTTTGGGGGAGGGTCCCTTATCTTTGTTCTGTACTTTTCCTATTTTATTTTAGTATATTTTATGTTATCATATTATTATCTTTTAAATTCCTGCTTGTTTTATAACGAGAGACAGAAAGGGGGTGGATACAGATGGGAGGGGAGGTGGTAAGGAACTGAGAGGAATAGATGGAAGGGAAACCATAGTCAGAATATATTGTATGGAAAAAAAATCTATTCTCAATAATAAAAAAGATCTGTAGGCAATAAATGACTGCTGAGAGAGGGAGACTAGCGTATTAAGGTCTCCCTTGGTATTAGAAACCCCTAATTGGTTATCTAAATACAAACAGGTCAGCCCTGAAATCATATGCACCCAAGCCACACTAAACAGACACAGATGATTGATTTTCTATATTTGTGTGTGCACACACATATATAACAGTAATAATCAAAGAAAAAGAGGCCATCAATTTGAGAGGGAGTGACAGACACGGAAAAGGTTAGAAGCAGGGGACATAGGAAGGTTGAGAGAAAGGAAAGGGAGTGGTTGGAGCGATGTAATTATGTTTTATTAAAACATTTGGATAAATAATTAAAGATAAAAGACTCTGGCACTGAGAGGTAGTGATCCTAGCAGCTCTCATGGTTTTCCTTCTCCACAGAGGAGGGGTGGGTCTTTATTTCCTTCATGTAAATCTTAGTGTTTAAACAGAGTGCATTTCTCTGCAGGAAGTTAATTATCCAGTCACTGGAAGACAAGCCTTCAATGCTGCTCTGTTAGGGGAGCTGTTTAGAAGCCGGTTTCCCAGCTTTACAGTCTCCCCCACCCACCCCATCTTCATCTTCATAGGAAATCCCTCAGTTTTGCTTCTCTATTCAAATGCCAACCTCATCAGCAAGAACACTCTTGAATCTCTGAGCATGAGACAGGATTGGTGATGACCCTCTTTTCTAATGCAGATTTATTTTTCAGCATTTTCAGGTCTCCAAATGAACCATTTTTGTCCCCCTGCCAACTTTCTGGTAATGATCACAAGATACAAGATTTTTTTCCTGTTTTCTTGACGTTCCACGCTACACTTCCTGGCACATATTGGTATTCAATAAGTAATTTCTTCACTAAATAATAAACATGCCAGCAGACAGAGTTGAATATCTAAAAAAGTCTGGACTTGAAATTAAGGTACAGTTTTGACTTCTGGCTATGGTTGCCCAGAGCTGTGTCTATGGGTGAATCAAATAAAATTTTGAGCCTTTGTTCCCTTAGTTATAACTGAGAACAAAACAGACTGTTCAGGCTGTTAAAGCCTCGATGTTCGTGAGATGGGATATATGAACATGTTTATATACTGTCTTTGTAGACTGTATTAACTTGAAGGTATTCATTTGAAGGAATCAGTCAGTGTTGTTAAGAGATTGATAATTATAAATATTTCAATGTTCTGTTATATATTGAGAAAACATGACACCGTGTTATACTTGGTAGTCAGCTTTATTATGCCTTGGTTTTTGACCTTTCAAAGGGAAATGCACATGTACTGTGCTGAGGATATAACTGATCTCTCGGTGAAGATTTTGATTGTTAACCCAAGTAGACTTTAAGCTAGTCCTTCATGGAAGTAGCAGTGTTCTTGGGGTACTGTGTTCTGTCTGTAATAGGGTGGTGGTGTTCTGTCTGCAATGGGGTCCTGGTGTCCTGTCTCTAATGGGATACTGGTATCCTGTCTATAATGGGATACTGAGTTCTGTCTGTAATGGGGTGCTGGTGTTCTGTCTCTAATGGGGTGGTGTGCTCTGTCTGTAGTGGGTGGTGGGGTTCTATATATAATTGAGTGCTGTGTTCTGTCTGTGTTGGGTGCTGGTCCTCTGTCTGTAAAGGGGTGCTAGCATTCTATTTGTGTGTGGGGATTAACATTCTGGGGGATTTCTTAGCTTCTTTCCTAGGACTGACAAAGAATTGTACATTTGAGAAAGACAATGGAAAGCGACAGCTTTTTCACTCATGGATAGTGTGGGGCCCTAAAGCGGAAGTCTTCTAAAGGGACACTGACTTGGGTATTTTATTGGGCCCCTGAATCCTCACCTTTCACCAAGACTATCTTAAGATACAGGTACTTATCTGAGTACGTTATTTTTTAACCTAACTGCTATTTTTACCTAACTAGTTTTCTTTTTTAGCTTATGCATATATATTATATAAATATATGTAAATTATACATATAAAAATATATGTAATATATATTTCAGAGTAGCTGTATTGTTTTGCATATACTTGCAATTTTTTCCCGCTTGCTTGTTGCATTTTTATCAGTATTTTATATCTTATATCTTATATCTTATCTTATTTGATCTTGAAATACCTTGAAGCAGTCTTTTGTAGGCTGTCTTTGACCAACATAACCTAGAACTATATTTTTTATTTTATCATTCATCTTTAAGCAACTTTGATTTATATTTGAATCTTAATTGGTATATCATAGGATAGGAGATGGGAGACTAGGTCTAGGCAGCATATGAGAAATATTTCTTGACAACCTTTGAATCAGAACAGGAACAGTTATGTTGAAGATTTAAATATGAATGATATCAGATGAATTCACTGTTAGGCTATCAAAAGGGATTTCCTGTCCCGGGAAAACAAAAGGGCAGTCTTCTGGACAGAGCTCCCTTCTAGGGCATAACACTTACAGGGTTCTGCAGGCAACAGTTTTAGTTTCCATGTTGGCTCTATATGGTCCTGTAGCTGAGCAGTCCTGTAAGTCATGAGAGTCATCTAGTAGTTAGCTCCCCTGTTCCTGCTTTCCTGGGCCTAGGGGTTTGATATATCCTGCCCTTCCATCCACACCTACAGATTTTAAGTGCATTATCGTTCTTTCAGAGAACCAGAGGTCAGCTCCGACACCCAGGCTGGGCATTTTACAACCACCTGCAACTCCAGCTCCAGCAGATCCAATGCCTTTGGCTTCTGTGGGCATCTGCACTCATACATACATACCCACATACAGAGTTACACAGAAGTAAAAGCAAAACTAAACTTTTTCAGAGGAGAAGACATTGGAGAGAATGAGGGAAGCATCTAATATTTGCTAAAGCATGTGGCATCATCGTGGCAAGCCCTTGATATCTTTACTTGTACATAACTTTATAATATTTTGTATAGATTGAACAGGACCACCACACACATCGGGGGCTCCCCCCCCATGCTCTGGCTTAGGCACAAACCACACCCAAGTATCTGCTTTCACAGCGAGATCCTTAATTAAGTGCAGAAGAAAATCTTAAGTGGCTGCTTTCTGACTCAGGTAGAAACACAGTGGCAAATGACATTGCCAGTATGACTTCTTAATTTATTTTATTGTGCTATACATTTTTCTCTGTTCCCCTCCCTTCCTCTCCCCTCCCTTTCAAGCCTCTCCGTTGGTCCCCATGCTCTCAGTTTACTCAGGAGATCTTGTCTTTTTCTACTTCCCATGTAGATTGGATTCATGTATGTCTCTCTTAGGGTCCTCATTTTTGTCTAGGTTCTCTGGGATTGTGAACTATAAGCTGGTTTTCTTTGCTTTATGTCTAAACGCCACTTATGAGTGAGTACATATGATATTTGTCTTTCTGGGTCTGGGTTACCTCACTCAAAATGATGTTTTCTAGATCTATCCATTTACTTGCAAAATTCAAGATGTCATTATTTTTTTCTGCTGTGTAGTACTCCATTGTGTAAATGTGCCACATTTTCCTTATCTATTCTTTGGTTAAGGGGCTTTTAGGTTGTTTCCAGGTTCTGGCTATGACAAACAATGCTGCTATTAACATATTTGAGCACGTGTTCTTGTGATATGATATATCCTTTGGATATATACATAGGGAGGCCGAGGTTTAAATATTATGGTATCAACTGAGATAAGAGTCAAATGTGGTTTATAAAGGTAAAGGGGAAAGCCTGTGTTAGAATGAGATGTTTAATTTTAATTGGGCATGTTAATTAGGTGAGCCAAAGGGGGCTTCTGATTTCTGGATTTTGGTGGTCAGCCTCAGGAGGAAAAAGTGGCCAAATAAGGGAATAGACCTCAGTGGCTAGCTTTAGGAATGTAATCTAATGGATTTAGCAAGTTAGAGGGAGTCGGGGAGAAGGGCAAAGTCTGCCAGATCCACATGCTCTAGTGGAGTAGTGTCCCCTTATAGATGCTTAAAATGAAGTTTGGAATCTTAAATGAGAAGCTCATGTACATGGATGTGGAGGCTGATTTAGGCTTTTAAGACTCTTATCTCAATGGGTACCATAATATTTAAACCTCAGCCTCTTTATGTCTTAAAGTTGTATCTACTGTTAACTTTATTTAAAGCCTATTGTCTTCTGTATATTCTTGATGCTAGCTTTTAATGCTTTCATTGTAGTACAGTTTATCTTGGAATTTCAGGTTAAATGTAATTTTATAATTATATCACAATCAATAAGTTGCTTATAAGTAATTGTAATTTTTTGAAAACACCCTTCTTCTATGCATATATACATATATACATACATATTGATATTAAATATCTATTCCTTTCTTACTGATTATAAGGATACTTCTAGAAGTGACAATAGAAAATTTATACTAAGAATGCCATTTACATTAATAGTGGTCTCTGCTTAAGACAAAAATAATGTTCACATAGTGCCAGGGAGTCATTGAATTTAAGTTACATTTTTATAATATAGTGTTTACACAAAATTTTAGTCTTTTTCTTCTTATTTGTTAAAATTGTGATTCTTACACTTTCTTTGCAAATGATTTGAATGAATCATTAAATATGCTGGCAAGCCCTTCTGACTTCAGAATCCCAGTCAGGGGACTTTATTACTCCTCCAGCTAACACAATATCTATCCTTTATCAGTTTTACTTCTGTGGTTGGATTAGTGGAGGAGTGCATAACCGGCACTACATTGTAGGTGCTTCAAGGTTTTTAAAATTGTTCTCTGATTCCCACAACTCCTTTTATCTGATTTGAACAAAAATTTAGTTTTTGAGAATTGTGTTTAATAGAATTGGATTTTAAAACTCATATTTAATATAGACTTGTTAAATAATATGTATATTTATATTTTTATATGTGTATATACATATTTATTCATTATGCCAGCATTTCTTTTTTACAGTTTAATGTCTTCAGGGTATATCTTAAATTAAAATCCCATTTCTTTCATTCTGTTTACTAAAATTAGCATCTTATAATTACAAAGATTTAAATGTCTTTGAAATGTTCAGGTTTTCTCCAATTTGTTCCTTTACATGCAATCTAGACTTTTATTGAATTTGCATGCTGAACAAATATGGTTTTAGTTACTTACACATGGGGACCAAATATAAAGAGAAGTTTGTATGAAGCATTGTATCCTTCGGTTTACTCCACATAGTTTCTAGACATGGCAGAATAGGTGCAGAACTCTGTAAGTGTCTGTTAATTAGGGACGTAGGGGCAGTCAGGGGTTAAGGAATTAAGAGCATATTCCAGAGCCATAGAGTTATAGATTTGAAAAGTGGCTTTGGAATTTTCTAGTTGCAATTTTCTGCAAATCATCTAATTCTAATATGCTTCAATTTTCTTATAGTAAAGTAGGGACAATAGCAATCACTGCCTCAGTTGATTTAGGAGAATTAAATGAGTTAACAAATTCATATGGTATATATGCTTATTACACATTATATACACATGCACAATTACATGCAGTATGCATATCTATAAAGAACACTAACAGAACTTCATTTAAAATTCTCCTGATTACTTTCACCACCATATATGTAGAAACAGTCCATTATATTTTTCTTTTTGTTTGATACTGGAATAAGGTCAATTCTCATGAACCAGGAAAGTTTTTATTTTTGTTTCAGATTTTCCTTTTTTTTAATTGCATAAATTGTTCTTCATACGAAACTGGTAGCAAGTCTTTTCCATTTTTTTTTTTCTCAAATCATTGTTTGCCAAGATCTATTGGCAGTTATACATGTTTCTAGTGGAAAAAATCAATTCACAATTAGCCAAAATAAAGATGTATTTTTAAGAACATGGTTCTCACCTCATGCTGTCTCTCTCTCTCTCTCTCTCTCTCTCTCTCTCTCTCTCTCTCTCTCTCTCTCTCTCTCTCTCTTTCGACAGGGTCTCTCTACATAGTCCTGGCTGACCTAGAACTTGAGCTCACAGAGACCCACATGCCTCTGCCTTTTCAGTGCTGGGATTAAAGGCATGTGCTACCAGGTCCAGCCTCTCATTTCTTCATTTATATACAGCTCCAGTATGTGGCCAAATGCCTGTAATTCAGCACTTAGAGGCTTGATATGCCTCCTTGATGAATGTGGTTCACTTCACAACTACAAGAATGGCCTAGGCATGGCTCATGGACTAGACAAGATAGTAGAGACCATATAGTGGTAGGTGTGGTACAGAATTAGTCTTGGCTGTGGGTGATAGGGTATACAACTGAGTCTCAGCAATCTGCCAGGAGAGAACTTGCCATTTGAGGGAGAAGGGGGAACAGAGATACTCTCAGCACTGATTTCTCATTTGATGGGAAAAGTTGAGGCAAGATGAAAGGGAGGAGTTGGTTGCTGTTTCTTGTAGCTGACAGGAGAACATGAAAGAAAATACAAATTATATCTGGGGGCTGGAGAGATGTCTCAGCGGTTAAGAGTGCTGGCTGCTCTTTCAGAGGTCCTAAGTTGGATTGCCAGCAACCACATGATGATTCCTAATTATATCTGTGCCAAGGTGCCATTTCTGGGGTTCAAAATTGGAGCCCATGTGAGGAACTGGAAAATAAAAATAGAAAGTCAGGCAGAAGTGACAGGGGGTACCCTTCATGTCTGACCTTTAATACTGAGGAAGAAAAAAATCTATAATTAGCATGTATATAGAGGTCTTAATAATGACCCAGTATAGAAATTATGATAGCTAGGGGTACACCGTCTTTAAACTGCTTGAATTAGGGAAGGCTTGTGGGGGGGGAATGAAAGATTCTCTTATGTCCTAATGTATGAGTGTATGGACGTGAGGATGGGCAGGATCAGTCTGAGTGTCACGGTAACAGAGAACTGAGTAACAACAACTGCTCATCTCTGCTCGAGATGAAGGGTGCTTGATCTGAAGCAGTGCAAGCAACATTAGTCTTCTGATGAACTAGGTAGTAAGAGTCATCCAAGTCATTTGATTATTGCAATCTGAGGTTCCCATGAACATCAGAGACTGAGGACAATAGAGGAAGGGCAGACATTACTGGGAATGTGTGTAGTCTAGTGCCCCATGCACCAACCTGTGTTAGACTGTTCACAGAAGAATAGAGAAAGATATCAGAGAGCTGGGGCCTACAATGAGACTACTGTGTCTGCTGAACCTCATGGTAGCATGTGATATTTGGGAGGTAGAAGAGGCTCTGAAAGAGTTGAAAGACTTGGATTAGATTATGAATCAGATTCATGAATGACAAGAGGCAACTTAAAGGCAAAGCAGACAAAGGGGTCTGTCTAGGTCACTTAATGGCGGATGTGTCCAGATTTGTGCTTAGCTGGGAGTCCTAGGGAAAATTCTTTAAGAAAGTTCAATACTGGGCTAGTGAGCTTTTGGAAGGCTTTGGCACCAGAGCAACAGTTCTCAGAAAAATAAAAATAATAATATAGCGTGTTTAAAACAGTTGTGCTTATTATAGGGGTGGGCAGCTATCCCTTCTAGAGTAGTGGTTTTCAACTTTCCTAATGCTGTGACCCTTTAATACAGTCTCTCATGGTGTGGTGACCCACTACCATAAAATATTTTGTTGCTACTTCATAATTATGATTTTGCTACTGTTATGAATTATAATATAAAATAACCGACATGTGACCCTCCAAAGGGGTCTTTTCCCACAGGTTGAGAACCACTGCTTTAGAATAAGCTGCATACTTCTTCCCTGAAAATATACTGGCAATGGAGATTGCTTGCCCAGCCTGAGGTCCTTTTCGTAGCCAGTGTATCTGAAAGGAAGTGAAGAGCCGCAGAGCTAAACAATAACCTGTCAGAACTTGAATGCCGACTCCAGGGGCTGGCACAACAAACTAAACTATTGACGTTATTTCTGCTGGGCTTGAGATGAGCCAAGAATCACAAATAGCATCAAGAGTGAGGACATACATTTAAAACAACCCGAGTCAGTAGCTGCAGCCCATGGTGAGCTGCTGGCTGCGTGACTCATGGAAAATGACCATGGATTATGGAGTTCTCGATAGGGTGGTGTCTATCCTCACCATGACACTACAGCCAACACTGCAACACTGATACAGCTGACAAAATATACTCCTTCTGGGCTGGCACTCGCTAATGTTTTTGTTTTAATATCCCAAGATTATTGGCACTTGCCTGTAGCATGTAGATATAGGCCCTCAGGGATCCCGCTTATCTTCTCTGTAACAAAAGTTATATAACGCTAACCTTTGAATATCTTAAAGATTTTGAAAAAGCATCTCAAACATCAATAAAAAATAGCAGTTAAGGAGCCTTAATGAAGGTGCTTTCTGTGTAGGAAAGGCACCCCCAGAAGCCACAGATTACAAATGTTTTCATTTATATTTATTTATGACTGCCCCAGTTCCAGAGGCAGGTTACGCCGAGGCCCCACAAGGCTTAAAGGCTACTGTACAGCTATTGGTTGAAAGTCAGAGCTCCATGATAATCCTATATTGGTAGAGACACCACATGCTTTGGCTGTAGGACATGAGGGAACCATGTTTGGACTGAGATGAGCACTCCTCAGCCAGCTGGCCCTTATAGTGCCAGCATTGTCAGAGCAATCATTTCCATCATGGACCGGCATGCTACATACAAACATGCCAGGGAAGATGTGCCCCGTGGTGAAATGATGGTGTGACAGTTATGAATGTCATCAACTGCTCTCTGATTGGATTTAAGACCCTCTGCAGAGAAGGGAACTTATATTTTATACTGTGGCTGAGGATTTTATAGGACAACAGGGAAAGCTATTGCTATTGTTTCATTAAACATATGTGATGTGCCTATCAGTTTGCCTTCTAAATATGTATACTTACTCTCTTAAAAACACAAGTTCATAGCACTAAATGCCTACATAAAGAAGTTGGAGAAATCCACACTAGCGAATTAACAGAAGACCAGCAAGCTCTAGAACAAAAGGAAGCAATCTTACTCAGGAGAAGTAGTCACCAGGAAATAGTCAAATTGAGGGCTGAAATCAATAAAATAGAAACAGAACAGTATAAGGAGTCAATGAAACAAAGAGTTGGTTCTTAGAGAAAATCAACAAGATAGAGAAACCCTTATTGAAACTAACCAAAAGGCAGAGACAATAACCAAATTAACAAAATAGGAAACAAAAAGGGGGACATAACAATAGACACTGAGGAAATACAAAGAATCATCAGATCATACTTCAAAAACCTGTACTCCACAAAATTGGAAAATTTAAAAGAAATGGACAATTTTCATGATAGGTTCCATATACCAAAATTAAGTCAAGACCAACTAAACAATATAAATAGACCTATAGCACCTAAGGAAATAGAAGCAGTCATAAAAGTCTCTCAACCACAAATGGCCCAGGGCCAGATGGTTTCAGTGCTGAATTCTACCAAAATTTCAAAGAAGAGGTAATTCCAATACTCCTCAAACTGTTCCACCCAATAGAAACAGAAGAAACATGCCAAACTCCTTTTCCAAGGCTACAGTTACCCTGATAACCAAACCATACAAAGATGCAACAAAGAAAGAGAACTACAGGTCAATCTTCCTCATGAACATTGATGCAAAAATACTCAGTAGAATACTAGCAAGACAATACAAGAACACATCATAAAATTATCCACCATGACAAAGAAAACTTCATCCCAGAGATGCAGAAATGGTTCAACATACGAAAATCTGGCTATGTAATTGACCATAGAAACAAACAAAGAGAGAACCACATGATTATCTCATTAGATGCTGATAAAGGTCTTGGAGAGATCAGGGATACAAGAAACACACCTAAACATAATAAAAAAACAGTATACAGCAAACCGACAGACAACATCAAATTAAATGGAGAGAAACTCAAAGTGATTCCACTAAAAAAAGAAACAAGACAAGGCTGTCGACTCTGCCCATTCCTATTCAATCTAGTACTTAAAGTTCTAGCTAGAACAATAAGAAACAAAAGGAGATCAAGGGGATAGAAATTGGAAAAGGAAGTCAAACTGTCGTTATTTGCAGGTTATATGATAGTTTACAAAAGTGACCCCAAGACCTCTACCCAGGCTCTCTTACAGCTGATAAACACCTTCAGTAAGACTGGATGCAAGATTAACTAAAAACAAAAATCAGTTTACAAATGATAAATGAACCAAGAAAGAAATCAGAGAAACATCACCATTTACAATAGCCACAAATATACAACATCTTGGGAGTAATGCTAACCAAACAAGCGAAAGACATGTATGAAAAGAACTTTAAGTTACTAAAGAAAGAAATTGAAGAAGAAATCAGAAAATGGAAAGATCTCCATACTCTTGGATAGGTAAGCTCAACATAATAAAAATGGCAATTGTACCAAAAGCAATCTGTAGATTCAGTGTAATCACCACAAAAATATCAACACAATTCTTCATAAACATTAAAAGAACAATACTCAACTTCATATGGAGAAAAAATTAAGGATAACGAAAATAATCCTGAATAATAAAGGAACTGCTAGAGGTATCACTATCCCTGACTTCAAGCTCTACTATGGAGCTATAGTAATAAAAATCAGAATATTGACATAAAATAGACAGATAGGAATCCTCAGCATGAGACTGTGTCTGGGAGCTCTCTTGTCTTACATTCCTCTCTAGGGCTGGTATTAAACGTGTGCACCATTACAACCTGGTTTCTATGGCAAACTAGTGTGGCTACTGGGATTAAAGGTGTGTGTCACCATTGCCTTGTTTGTAAGGCTGATCAGTAGTGTTCTTTTACTCGCTGATCTTCAGCTTTATTTATTAAAATACAAATGAAATAGAAATGAAGTATCACTGTGCAAGTCCATGTGGATCAAAGACCTCAACATAAATCCAGTTACCCTGAACCTGACAGAAGAGAAAGTGGGAAGTAGCCTTGAATGCATTGGCACAAGAGACAGCTTCCTGAATATAACATTAGTAGCACAGACATTGAGATCAACAATTAGTAAATAGGACCGCCTGAAACTAAAAAGCTTCTGTAAGGTAGAGGGCACTGTCAACAAGACAAAATGGCAGCCTACAGAATGGGGAAAGATCTTTGCCAACCCCATATCTGACAGAGGACTGATCTCCAAAATATATGAAGATCTCAAGAAACTAGATATCAAAATAACAAATAATTCCATTTTTAAAAATGGGGCACAGAGTTAAACAGAATTCTCAACAGAAAAATCTAGAATGGACAAGATACACTTAAAGGATTGTTTGACACCCTTAACTGTTAGGAAAATGCAAATAAAAATGTTTCTGAGATAACATCTTACACTGTGAATGGCTAAGATGAAAAATGCTATCAGGCTTTGTTGCAGAGGATGTGAAGTCAGGAGAATGTCCCTCCACTACTGGTGGGAGTGCAAACTTGTACAACCACTTTGGAAATAAGTATGGCAGTTTCTCAGAAAATTGGGAATCAATCTACCTGAAGACCCAGCAATACTACTCTTGAGCTTATACCTAAAGAATACTCAATCATACCACAAGGACACTTGCTCAACAATGTTCACAGCAGCATTATTTGTAATAGCCAGAAACGGGAAACAACCTAGATGCCCCTCAACCAAAGAATGGATAAAGAAAACCTGGTATGTTTACACACTGGATTATTACTCAGGTGTAAAAAACAATGACATCATGAAATTTGAAGGCAAATGGGTGGAACTAGAAAAAAATATCCTTAGTGAGGTAACCCAGACTCAGAAATACAAACACACTCTGTACTCACTCACAGGTGGATAATAGATGTAAAACAAAGGATAACCAGACTACTACCCACAGATCCAGAGAAGCTTGGTAGCAAGGAAGACCCTAAGACGGACACATGGAGCACCCTGGGAAAGGGAATTAGATGAGATCTCCTGGGTAAACTGGGGGTGAGGAGGAGTGGTAAATGGGAGAAAATAGGAGATATGAGGGAATGGGGTAGTTGAGGGGAAAGAGGAATGGAGTGAGAGAGTAATGAAAAAGAGATCTTGATAGAGAGAGCCACTGTGGCATTAGGGAGAAACTTGGTGCTAGAGAAACTCACAGTAGTCACAAGGATGACCCCAGCTAAGTCTTCTAGCCAGGTGCTTGAACTGCCATTCCCCTGTAATCAGATTGGAGAATACCCCAACTATCGTCATAGAGCCTTCATTCAGTATCTGATGGGGCCTAATGCAGAGACCCACAATCAACCAACAGGTCAAACTCCAGGAATCCAATGGAAGAGAGGGAAGGGGGAATATATGAGCAAGGGAGGTCAAGATCATGATAGACAAATCTACAGCGACAGCTAAGGAGTCTCCATGGGACCAAACTAGGTCCTCCATATGTGGGAGACAGTGGTGAAGCTTGGACTATCTGAGGGGCCCCTGGCAGTAGGACCAGGATCTGGTTCATGAGCTACCTTGTTGGTGCCCATTCCCTGTTGTGGCATGCCATGTTCTGCCTTAATGCAGAGTGGAGGGGCTTGGTCCTGCCCCAACTTAATGTGCCAGGCTTTGTTGACTCCCCATGGAGTCCTTACCGATTGGGAGATGTGAAATGGGAGTGGACTGAGGGGTGTTGAGGGGGTGTGGGAGGGAAACCTGTGGTTGGAATGTAAAATGAAAATAAAAATAAAAATTTCTCAAAAAGTTAAATGGTCACTGGACAAAAAACCAAAAAGTTCTGGTTTCGGTAAGAGACCCTGTCTCATGGGAATAATAATTCAGAGTGACAGAGCTAGACACTATATACACATACACATATATTCACATGGCCATACACCATATATACATACACATATATTCACATGGCCATACACCATATATACATACACATATATTCACATGCCCCATACACCATATACACATACACAAATATTCACATGCCCTATACATCCATACACACATACTAAATAGATAAATAAATAAACAAATAAAAAGAAAAAGGCCTTTAGTTAACTGGTGTTTTCTTAAGGCATTTGAAAAATACAGAAAATTTGATCTCAAGACACAGGAATGAACTGCTAAGTGCTCAGGAGTCCAAACCAAGACACAGCGCTGCTACGCTCTGTGCTTAGCTTGACTCACACACGTTATTAATACTGTTTCTTCTGTATTACTTTGAAGTAGTTTGCATTCTTGGTCAACTCCTTCCTCTACCTGAGATTTCTCATTATCTCCTTATCTTGCACTATTGGGAAACAGTGCTGGTCACTGATGAAGACCCTCTCTCACCCTGCCAACAGAGTCACTGTGGTTAGCCATGCCTGATCATTTGGCCTACAGATGAAGTTCATCTAGAGTTTAGGAGAGTCTGGCCGCACCCGGAGAAGCTGTGAGGCACTGCTGCAGAGTTTCCACTGACATGGAAAGCAAAAATATTAATAAAAGGACGTTTTTCCTGTAGTAAGAGAAGCCTGGTGGCAGGGCAGGCTGATGACCTTAAATGAGTGAAGGAAAGACGGCGTTTTATCCCAGCCCCTGACTGTCCTAGGGAGCCCAGAGCAACACTGCCTCTGCTTAAATCACACTGATGGTGATGCTAGTGGTCTCCCTACTTGATTCAAGTAGCATCCTCCCACCATCCCATTCAGCGGCTGCAGAGAGGGAGTAGTACACCCTGTGACAAACCCTCAGGCATTGACAAATATCATTTGACGGGGGAGAAATTTTTTTTAACTCTACAATTGGATCATCAGCAGAGGGAATGCAGTTTGACCGTCATTTTAGGGTTCTCCCTTCAGCCTGTGTGGCTGTGAATGCAATAGTTGATCAGTAGGTGATAGAGTGAGGGAAGTCAGCATGGCCTTTGCTTCACAGGCTGAGAGAAACAGGGAGAGGTGAACAGTACTCACACAGTGGTGTATTAGAAGCCAACCAAGAGCCAGCTGTGACCTAGTTCCCTTTAGAACCAAGACCATGAGTAATTGACAAGCAAATATTCAGACAAGTCCTATATCGGACACAGAGGACGCGACAGTTCTAAGTTATGCTTTAGGGAGAAGTGGAAGAGGACAGCCAGCAAACACTTAAAAGTGGTGTCTGCCTCATTAAAGCTGCTGGACAATTCTGGAAAACATTTTTTATACGGTATGTTAAATTTTTACGAGGAACTTAAACTTACATTTTTTCTCTGTTATTATTTTTTTCATGGTTTATTTTTTATATTTAAAAATTTCCATCTCCTTCCCTCCTCCTCCCCCTTCCCTCCCCTCCTCCTCCCCCTTCCCTCCCCTCCCCTCCACCCATACCTCCCCTCCCTCCCTCTCAAGGCCAAGGAGCCATCAGGGTTCCCTACTCTATGCTAAGACCAAGGTCCTCCCAACTCCCCCCAGGTCCAGGAAGGTGATCGACCAAGCTGAGAAGGAGAAAATAAATATTTTGGGAGGCCGAGGGGCCAATTCCTCATGTGTTCGTTCCTCCCTTGACAACAGTGGAAAAAACACTCCTGAGTCAATTATAAAAGAGGAAGAAAAAGCTGGGGTGTTAAGATATCTAAAAGCTGAAGAAGTAAACAGCTTTAGAAAAACATGGTCACCCTCTCTTTAAAAGCAGGCCAACCCCGGCAGTCGTCAGCGACTCCACACCCCTGGTGGACACAGCTGGAGGTAAGTGGAGGTAAGACTGGACACAGCTGGAGGTAAGTGGAGGTAAGACTGAATTGCACATACGCTCAGAACTTTTTCATTTTTAGTGTGAACGCCTAGGCAGTGAGAACTGTCACGTTAACCCATCCAGACACACTGCAAACCTACAAAACAACTATCATTTCAAACTACCAAGAATAGGACAGTAAGATCATTTTCATACTAGTACTTTAAGAACATTATACCGAGACAAAGAAATTAGATAACATTTTTCTTTTACATTCCCAGATATATAACACATTACTTATCTAGGTTTTGGAATTACTGGGGTTAGACTAATGCAGGTGATGGGTAATCATACTTAGTACACAAGTTTAAGGTTCTTCAGGACAGAAATTAGCTTCTGTGTCTTCATTAGGCTAATAATATTAACTTTTTTTATTTTGCTTTGAGATGGAGCTTCTATGACCCTAAAACCAGATTTCTCCCTCCCCTACTAACTGAGATTAAAAAGATCAGTGAAAAAAAGGTCTTTCATTTGCAACCCCACCCCTCGAGTTAAGAAGTAACAGGAAACTGGCCAGTGCCGTGGTTCTCAACCTTCCTAATGCTGAAACCCTTTAATATAGTTCCTCATGTTGTGGGAACCCCCAACTGTAAAATTATTCTCATTGCTACTTCCTAAGTAATTTTGCCACTATTATGAATCATAAGATAAATATCTGTGTTTTTACAATGGTCTTAGGTGACCCCTGTGAAAGGGTCATTCAATCCCCAAACAGGTCATGACATACAGGTTGAGAACTGCTATGCTAACACCAATGTTATGAAGTACTGCATGGTAGTACTGTAGGAGGAAGCAAAATTACAACCAAGAGAAAGAAATGCTTGATAATCATCCTGCATGTTTCCTCAAAAACAGAACAACCACCTCTGAGCAGTTACAGGGAAAAAAAAAGGGAAAGGAGGGTCAGAAGGGCCCCTCTGGCACTGTGGACCCAGCCCCAGAGATGAAAGCACCCAGAAAAGCAGTCAATCCAGTGCAGCATCAGCTTCCCTGGTCTGTGGAGTTAAAGACCATCTTCAGCAGTTCCTGGCTCCCAGCCCCTGTGCTAGACTCTGGTGATGATGCTAGTTATGGTGCTGATACTGGTGGTTATAGTTGTCCTGGGGTTTGGCTTTTGTGTTGGAAAATCTGATGCACCAGTTTCTTTCATGCACACTTACAAGCTGGCAAGGGCCAAAGCTACTGAGCATGCCCCTAAACAAAACCCTCAATGTAGAAAACAGCTCTCTTGCCCTCTTGAGAGGATCAGAGGTGCCCCCACCCACCCATCATGGCCTCATGCCACTAAGTGCCAGGACAGCCCAGAATGGGCAAGGTGTTTTCTTACTGCCCCCTTCTCTGTTCCACTTTCCTCTCTTCTTCCACTTTAACTAAAGCTTTTCTTGTCTGATTGTAACTCCAGAGTCAATTATTTGAAAATTTAACTTAATATCAACAAATGTTTTACCTCATTGTAAGATAAGGTAACAATAGTGTTTGGTTTTATTTGCTTGATTAATTATTGATTCAACTGATAATTTTTTTACCTCTACAATATTAAAGTCTAATATTGTGATATCCTGTTACTTTTACATTTAAAGGAGGGAGTATGATTTGATTGGGTCTGATTGCTCCACCACACTCATTTGAAAAGCCTGGCTCCAAGGTCACAGTCCTTTGAAGGAAACTTCTGCATTATGGTTATGTTTATATATATATATAATTTCCATGAAACCCACAGAGTGGCCTTTGTCCCTATTTTTTTCTAACTTTACAAAGTCCTTGGCATTGGAAAGGACATTCATTTTAGTCGTGCTTGGTGCAAAAAAAAAAAATATTCAGGCTCATTATTTACAGGAATTCCAGGGAGGCCTCACCTTTTGATAAAGCATGGGCTAGTTTAGGGTCACTTAAGATCAACATTTGTTCTCTTCTTTTGAGGATGAGACATGTATTCATAAGGGGAAATGGGGTGAATTAATTTTTCTTCTCACAGAAAAAGAACAAAAAGGCCAGGGAAGATGAGGCATGTGCTATTAAATCCACATTATCTTGTCCAGGGGCATAACCCCTTTTCAGAATCCTCCTGCGGTTGTAGATTTAAAGCGTGTCCCCTCTGCCCATTATGTGAAGATAATAAAACTGGAATACGTAGAAATATTGTGAGGTAGCAGCATGAATTTTAGAGCTAACACACTGGGAGCTTGGAAGAAATGACTTCCTGTATATCTGATCAAGGAGTGTGGGGGAAGGTTCTTTGGGGAGGACTATTTCCGCTTTGTTCTTTGCTGTCTTCCCAAGGCAACATTCTTCTTCCATGGCCCATAACCATTGGCTTGAATTTCTTCTTCAGGCTCACAGACGCCTGGTCATGAGCCCTCCCCATTTTCAGTTCTGTGGTGCCCTTATACACTCCAAGCACTGTGAGAACTGAGTACAGAGCCAGGCCAAGAACATGCTTTGGCATCTTAGGGCCTGATTTGTATCTTGCCAAACAAGAAGATGGCCAAGTCAATTTTTGTCTCATTGCTGCAGATTCCTAATTTTATCCAAAGTGAGAATAAGCTGCCTCCAGTATCCGGAGAACAACAACAGACTTAACAGTAAAGCAATTTACCGAGCTTAGTATTTAAACTAATGTCAGCTGTTATATCTACCTTTTGGGAGTTGCTTTTTTATATTTACCTAAAATGTTCTGGAAATAGAGGTTCTGTGTTTCCCCTAGGGTCTACTCTAACTCTTGGCATGTCGTTCCTTAGACTTTTGGCTAAGATCATGTGTCATAATACTTGACCCAGAGTAGGTAATTAAAGAGTGACTTCCTAGACAGTAAGAGCTACATAGAGAAACTCTATCTTAAAAAAAACAAAATTAAAACAAAACTAAGTTTTAAAGGAATACTTGAAAAATAAGTAGGCAATGATCATAACTTGAAGGCTGTTATGTAATTCATTTGTTTGATAGTAGGAGACTTCAGAGGATTGTAAATTAAACTTGGGTCTCTTTTGTAATCATTTTGGAAAAATTTTTTATTAGCATATATGATTAATCTGGTAGTCAATTCTGTGATCCTAGTTTCTTGTACCACTCTTTAGGACTGCGTACCATAGTTGCTTATAGATTATCTTATCTTGGATTTTACCAATTTTGAAATGAAGATTTAAAGATCCAGTTAGCCATAATTTTCTACGAATTAGGAGGAGGTGCAGATAACTGGGCTCTTTGTTCACTTTTGTCTTGATGTTAATGTTAGGCAGGGTCCACACTTGCCTTAGAGTGTTATATTTCTTAGTGTTGTCCCTGGGACGCCAGCTTACAGAAATTCATCAGAAATGCAGGTTCTCAGGCTCCTCTCACAGAGTTGAGAACCACTCTATCAGAACCTTAGGTTGAGCAACTTAAGTCTTAATAAACAATCAAGGTGATTCTGTGCTATATTGGAAATTTAGAACTCAACTTATAAGAGTTCACAGATACCACCTCTGTAGAGAGAATCAGGTCTGCCTGTGTTCCTTCTAGTGCTTCTCTTAATTTGTAGATTAAGATGTGTTGAACTCAGACATCTCTCTCCTGTAAGCTCAGACACCCCTCCCCTCTAAGCCCAGACAACCTCACCTCTTGTCTGTAAATGTAAGGGTTTCCTTTGTTCTGTGGTTTGCTGTTGAACCTCTTATCCCAGCTTCCCTTTCTGCAAGCAGTCAGCTTTACAAAAGGATATCTCTCATGAAATCCACCTTAACACATCTATCTAATTAACCTGGAAGCAATCTGTATTATTTAGAATAAAAATATATAGATTAAGAAGAGAAAAACATGACAACAATAATTACAGAAGAAGAGGTTATGAATTTGAGAGGAGCTGGGTGGGGAGAGGGAGGGTCAAAATGATGCAAATGCGGTGGACTCGTGTATGAAATTCTCAAATAAATTTTTTAAAAGAGGAGAAAATCAGAACAGAGAAGAAAAACAGAAAGATTGATTTTGTTTATGGTTTTTCAAGTAAATTTTAAAACATTTGAAAAGCTTCCAAATCCGTTATTCAAAAGGGAAGCCTTTTGTTGTGAAATATTTGTTTATACTGTGTAAATATGTGTCTCTTTAATTGGTTTAATAAAGAGCTGAGTGGCCAATAGCTAAGCAGGATTTTTAGGCACAAATTTAAGGTATAAGAGCTAGGTAGAGGCAAGCCTAAGCTGTCAGCTGGGCTTTCATAATTACTAAGAAGTTGTGATTCGGGAGCTGGCAGGCAGGACAGATGAAGACTCACAACAGTCTTTCTGAGTTTGCACAAAGACTATCAGCCTGGGATATCTGTGCTGTTTGTATCAGTAAATAAGTTTACGTCGCCTGCCTCAGGCAGTGTGCTGGAGGCAAACACAGAGTAACTGAAAAGGGTCACTCCCACAATGAAGCAGAGGTAGTGGGAAGCCTTGAGGGGTAGGTTAGTGTTCTTGATCAGGCAGAGTAGGACAGGAACAATTCAGAGAACATGGGGATCAGAAGAAACCCCTCACTCTGAAGTCTGGTTGATGTCTCAGTGAAGAGTCAAGGATTCCAGCATGATTGCACAGTTTTTTTTTCTGGTAAAGATTGCCTGAATAGAAACAAGATTCTTTTATATATAGCTCTTTCAAACACAAATATTAAAACTAGTCACCCCTAAGGCCTAAATAGACATGGCCTTCCCTCCTTTCCCACCTGTAAACCTGCCAGTTTCTGGGAACCTCATAAAGACGGCTACAAACTTTGCTTATAATAAAAACGGACATCTTCAATCCGCTGTGGCCAAAGATTCCTTTGACTCTTGTAACCTATGGGTTACAAGATTACATTTACCAAAAAAGAAGGAACAAGTTTAACAAAAGAAAACAAAAGACTTTAAATCACCTTAGCAATGCCCTGGCATGTGACCTCAGAAGCCGCCAAACCTTATACAATGCTTTGTCAGCATGCTTAGCATGAATGTCAAGAGGCTCGTGATCATACTTGGATATGTACGGTCCTTTGCCCTGAGTGACTTTCTATTAATGCTCTTCTTTATTCTGCATTAAAAGAATCTCCTAACAAACTCCATTTTTTCTTTATCGTGGCTCACCCTGAAATTCTTTCCTGTAACACAGGCAAGAATCTTGGCCTCAGCTGGACAGAAGTCTCTGCAAGAACATCTCAGGTTATTGTGGGCAGCCCCACAGAGCTGTGCCTCTGGCTCTGGCTGTGCTGCTACTGGTCTGGGGACACAGGCATCTGTTCTTTCTGTACATGAGGACATCCTGACCTTCTCCTCAGTGAGGTTAGCCCATTGGAACAGTTATGAAATCTGCTTCGTATCCCAGCAAAGGGAAACCAGATGACCCTAAGAGCAAAAGACAGCAGGGTTCCACCAGAAATCTGAGATAGTGTTAATTGGCCAAGGTTAGTCTAAGCACAAGGCTGTGGTGACTATATGCTTTATTAACTGCCAGGATAGGGAAGATGAAAGGTAGAAGTGGTAGACATGAGAGATTTGTGGCTATTTCTGCTATACATCTCTCAAGAAGGACTGTGGGCGAGGAATGGTGGCTACCAGAGCAGAATGAAATGTCACAGTATCATTGCAGCGTGGCAGCATTTTCCTGGGCTTTTCTTTTCCATGCCTGAGTTCGCAGTGCCCCACTTGACCACCAGAACATTTACAGTGCTGTCTGCCTGCCTTAAACAAATGCGCTGCTCTGTTTTCCCTGTACTTGTTTCATTGCCTGACATGCTTCTCCCTACTAGGAATATGCTGTTGTTTGTGTTTGGAAAGGAAAGTACATGCTAAAACCATTTAAAATTATTTGTTTTTTTTTTCTAGGTGCCTTAGAGCATGATCCCACCCATGGTCTAACTACATTATTTCTTAGAGCTCGAGGCAGGACATTTGACCTTGATTACTTCTGTTGACTTCCCTCCAGTAGATTTTGAGTTATAAATCTCTATATTTTTGTCCTTACACATCCATCCTTTCACTGAAATGCCAATTTAATATTTGATTACTGCAAAAGCACTTGTTCTCCACCTTGGCAGAAGACACGGGTTTTCTTCCCATTATTTTTCTAATAGAAAACAACTAACTTTAAGTTCGATGTCATGTTTATACACTCCTAGGTCTTCCAACATATTGTATGGTGTCCAGCACTTAGAACAGATGTAATAGTGAAATGATTTCCTACTGGTCTAACATGTTCACTGTCATCATATAGCAGAAATTGACATGGTGACTTACAAATGACCTTCAGCTAGTAATCATGAAAATGGAATAAGTGAAACCACACACTGGTACCTAAACGGATGGTAATGCTAACAGGACTATTAATGTTCTCTCATAGAAGCAAACAGGGAAGAGTCACATGACCATAATTTGAGATTTTAGTCATCCAACTTCCTACTGCCCACAGCTGCATGTGGTATTGGAATATGCTAGAGAATATAGGAAATAGGTTGACAGATAAAGCATTTAAACTTTCATGAGGCCATTGCTATGCTGCATGGGACTTTGCCTGCAGAAGACCAAAGGTTTCATATTGACCTGGGGATTTGTTGTTCTTTTGGTGATGTGCAGCGTGCTTGGGGATGGGTGGATCTGGGAAGCAAGGAATGTCTTAATTCCTGACAACTCCCAAACCACTTGAAACACTGGGAAGCAGTAGGTTGATATGTAGATAATTTCTTTCAGTTAAAGAAAACTAAGCTTATGCTATGGGTGAGCAATTATCCTCCCATAGAGGTGCCTCCTGTGCAGACTAGTGTGGTGGGAGTGGAAGTATTGCTGAGACAGATCGTGAATATGACATGGCTTAGTTTTGCCTGATGGCCAAGAGTGTAAAGGTGTCTTGTGTGGTTGGAGGAAGTAGAAGTCTATAAAAGTAGAGATAATTTGCTTATTCCAAAGGACTTTCAGTTACCAACTGTAGCTAATGGATAAATCATGGTTCATGGGGATGGTTGTATACAGGAGAAAGCTAAGTCTATATGGACTTTGATAACATTTAGGAAAAATATCCTCTTAGAATTCCTGCAACTGATAAACACCTTCAGTAATATAACTAAATATAAGATTAGCACAGAAACATCAGTAGTCCTCCTATATACAAATGATAAATGGGCTGAGAAAGAAATGATAAAGATCACGTTTTACAATGGACTCAAATAATATAAAATATCTTGGGGTAACTCTAACCACACAAGTGAAAGGCCCACATGACAAGAACTTTAAGACTTTAAAGAAAGAAATTAAAGAAGGTATCAGAAAATGTAAAGATCTCCCATGATCATATATTGGTAGAATTAACAGAGTAAAAATGGCAATCTTACCAAAAGCAATCTACAGATACAATGCAATCTCCATCAAAATTCCAGTGAAATTCTTCACAGACCTTCAAAGGACAATATTCAACTTCATATGGAAAAACAAAAGCCCAGGATAGTCAAATCACTTGTGTATAATAAAGGAACTGCTGGAGATATCACAATCCTTGACTTCAAGTTCTACTATAGAACTATAGTAATAAAAACAACATTGTACTGGCATAAAAATAGACAGGTAGACAGGTAGATCAATGGAATTGAATCTAAGACCCTGTCATAAATCCACACACTTATGAACATCTGATTTTTGATGAAGAAGTCAAAATTATACAATGGGAAAAAAGAAAGCATCTTTGACAAATGGTGCTGGCATAACTGGATGTTTACATGTAGAAGAATGCAACTAGGTCCTTATCCATCTCCCTGAACAACACTCAAATCCAAGTAGACTGAAGACCTCAACATAAATTCATTTAAACTGAACCTGATGGAAGAAAATGTGGGAAGTAGCCTTGAATGCATGGCACAGGAGGCTACTTCATGAATATAATAACAGTAGCACAGACATTGAGATAGACAATAAATGGGACCACCTGAAACTGAAAAGCTTCTGCAAGGCAGAGAACACTGTCAATAAGACAAAATGGCAGCCTACAGAATGGGAAAATATTTTTACCATCTCCACACCTAACAGACGGCTGATCTCCAAGACATATAAAGAACTCAAGAAAGTAGATAATAAAATACCAAATAATTTCATTAAAATTGGGGCAAAGATTTAAACAGAGAATTCTCAACAGAAGAATCTCGAGTGGCCGAGATACACTTAAAGTATTGTTCAGCATCCTTAAGTATCAGGGAAATGTAAATCATAACTATTCTGTGATACCATTTTACACCTGTCAGAATGACTAAGATCAAAAACACTGATGACAGCTTATGCTGGAATGGATGTGGAGTAAGGGGGAATACTCCTCCATTGCTTGTGGGAGTGCAAACTTGTTCAGCTACTTTGGAAATCAATATTGTGATTTCTCAGAAAATTGGGAATCAACCTACCTCAAGACCCAGTAATACTACTTTTGGACATATACCCAAAAAATTCTCAGTCATATACAAGGGCACTTGCTTTATTATGTTTATAGCAGCATTGATTATACTAGTCAGAACCTGGAAACCACCTAAATGTCCCTTAATAGAAGAATAAAAATGTGGTACAATTACACAGTGGAGTATTACTCAACAGTAAAAAATAGTGACATCATGAAATTTGCAGGCAAATGCATGGAACTAGAAAACAATCATCTGAGTGAGGTAACCCAGACCCAGAAAGACAAACATGGTGTGTCCTCACTCATAAGTGGATATTAGTTGTAAAACCAAGGAAGCAATTCACAGCCTAAGAGAAGCTAGGTAACAAAGAGGATCTAAGAGTAATGCCTGAATTTCCCTGGGAAGGGGAAATAGATAAGATCTCCTGGGTAAACTGGGGATGGGGTAGTGGTGGAGGGGGGGGATGGGGGATGGGAACATGAGGGACTGAGTTGTGGGTGAGACAGAGAGGAAGAGTAATGAAAGAGATGTTTTGATAGAGGGGGCCATTATGGGATTAGGAAGAAACCTGGTGCTGGTGCCAAGGAAACTCCCAGAAATCCACAAGGATGACCCCAGCTAAGACTCCTAGCAATAGTAAAGAGGGTGCCTGAACGGGCCTTCTCCTGTAATTGGTGACTACCCTAGTTGGAACAAAGTTTATCCAGCAACTGATGGAAACAGATGCAGAGATCCACAGCCAAGCACAGGTCCCAGCTCTGGGAGACCAGTTGAGGAGAGGGAGGAGGGATTGTATGAGCAAGGGGGATAAAGATCAGGAGAGGTAAATGGTGTGGGACAATGGTCTGTATTCTGTCAATTATATTTTAAATAAATGCTGTTTGGCCAGTAGCCAGGCAGGAAGTATAAGCGAGACAACCAGACAGGAAGTAGAGGTGGGTCAATGAGAACAGCAGAATTCTGGGAAGAAGGAAGCCCTAGTCAGCAGTCCTGACCAAGCCTCAGAAGAAGCAAGATGTGACTGCCTTGCTGAATAAGGTACTGAGCCACATGGCTTGCATAGACAAGAATAATGGGCTAATATAAGTTATAAGAGTTAATAAAAAGCCCGAGCTAATGGGCCAATCAGTTTATAACTAATGTAGACATCTGTGTATATTTTTTGGGTATAAATGGCTCTGGGACTTGGTGGGGACAGAAAACCCCGACAACAGGTAAACCCACAGAGATAGCCACCCTGACCTAGTGGGAACTCATGGACTCTGGACTGACAGCTAGGGAGCCTTCATGGGACAGACTTAGGCCCTCTGCATGTGGATTACAGTTGTGTAGCTTGGTCTGTCTATGGGGCCCATAGCAGTGGGATCAGAACCTGTCCCTGACACATGAGTTGGCTGTTTGAAACCTATTCCCCATGCAGGGATGCCTCTCCTAGTCTTGATGAAGGCAGAAGAACTTGGTCCTCCCTCAATGTAATATGAAATGCTCTGGTGACTCCCATGGGAGGCCTGCCTCTTTCTCAATGGGGGAGGATGGGGAGCTGTAGACAGGAAGTAGTGGAGGGAATTGGAAGAGAGGAAGAAGAGAAAACTGTGGTTGGTATGTAAAATAAATAAATAAAATTAAAGAGACTATTACCTTAGCTGCTGAGTCCCAAGACCAATTTCTCCCTGCTTCAAATAGAAGGCAGTGGGTAGCACTTCAGAAATTCTTCCCACATTGTATTAAAAAAAGGTCCATGGCCTGAATGAAACAATAATTGCCAAGGATCTTACACATTTCAAATGTTACTTGAAGAACAGTAAAACATCAGTTAAAACATTAAAAGAAATTGCCCTACATGCAGGGGAAGAAGACGCTCAGAAGTCAGAAGGCCAAATAAAAATTTGAATGCTAAGTGTGGGTTATATCCCTATATATTGCTGTCCTTCTGGGACTCTCAACTCATTTAGATTATTGGCCTATCTCTTGGTTGCATATGAGAATTAACTGGTAAGACATTGTATGCTCTAATTATGGAGAAATCCAACTGGAACTGAGATAAAAGTTTACTCCTTTTTCGCTAGCATTTAGAGCATGGGAAGATGCTATGTAGAGTGTTGGAGATTTGTTGTTAGTTTTTTTTCAATCCCACTATGTGGTTGCTGGGAATTGAACTCAGGACCTTTGGAAGAGCAGGCAGTGCTCTTAACCACTGAGCCATCTCACCAGGCAAGCAAAACAAGCAAAATGTATCTGTCAGTGTAACAGTGGCATGATTGCTATTGATATAACCAACTACTTTCAAACTGTATTAAAGTCTCACTATACAGCAGGGAACCTATATTTATACTGCAATCTAAGGCAGAAAACTTGGCCAGAAAGAGATAGACCCTATGGAGTCCTACTCCAATTGTGTGTGTGTGTGTTTTGTTGCTGTGTTATGCCTGTCAATGCCTTCTATGAATTGTGTTATTACTGCTGTTGTCTTTCTTTGTTCTAAAAAACTTCCATTTCTAGTGAATGGACATCTGTCACTGGTAAAACCGTTAAAAATAAGTGACTATTGTGGTCATGTTTCATCTTAGTGACCGCAAAACTAATACAATGACCATCTCCACCATGGAGCAGATTGCTGTTGTGACCTCAGATGCCTTGATCCTGTAGTTATGGGAATGAAACAAGTAAAACTACGATGTGGGCTTTTGGTGATGAAAGGGTTCAGATAAAGAAAAGGACATGAAAGAGGGATTTGGGGTAAGAATGTCTAAAATTCTCTATTTAAATTATGGAAGTGTCAAGCAATAATAAAAAGATTTTACAAAAAAGTGAAAGTAAAATATATGAAAAACGAGAGTACAGCAACAGTTAAATCTATGGTGATAACAGACTGTTAGCATCCCCTTTAACAATGAAAGTGGGAAGGGTAAGCAGACTCTTACCCTCCAGCCATTTACTCCTTTCTGCCAAACCCTTTCCCATGGCTACAGGTGAACTTGAGGGGTACCATGGTTTATTGGGATGGAAATGAACTGATACCGGTTTTGAGAGTCATTCCCTGTGGTTACTGAGCTGGCTGGTACTTTCCTATTGTGATGTAAGTGACTTTGAATTACTCATGCTCCTATGTGTAACCCCTCACTCATGTTTCTGTAAGCAACCCCAATAAACTCATTGATTCATCAAGCTGGAATTGTGTCTTTGGTCTGGCACTAGTGTCCCTCCTGGGGTGAACAGACGTTCGTTCACATCTTCCTAAGAAAAGTCATGCCAGGCAAGCTCGCCCTCTGCCAAATGAACTACACTCCAGTCTCTTTTCAAGGACTTGATAAGGAGATTAGAAAGATGTTAGCAATTATGAGACTGTGTTTCTTGTTGATGGTTAAGAGATGAGCAATTGGTAGCGTGGACCTAGAGAAGAGGAGGAGTGGGATTACTAGAAAAACAGAATAATGAACAGAAAAGTAAAACAGATATTCCAGGTGTAAGGCAGGGGTTCTGAATACCTGTGGTCCAGATGGATGTCATAGACCGGCCCCTGCCATAAAGACAACATAAATAAATAACTGCGGGTGATATTTAGTTCAACTAAATGGTCATGTGTGACAATACATTCTATCTCTTCATTTCTAAGAGACTGGAGCTTTTGCTGGAGCTCAAGGCCAACTTAAAAAGTCACCCTTGAGTCACTTAAGAGTCAAGACTGCCATCTTTCTGTGTACTCAGCCTGTTTGTTGAATGCTTTTAAGAGAACAATGGAACAATCTTACTTGTCTCGGCAGTCCCAGATAATCAACTTTACAACCTAAACTAGTGTGTAGCTGTAATCTTAAGTTATGTGCTGTTTCATACATTTCACCCAGATTAATCCATGTGTGTTCTGATAATCATTTGCTGGAAACAACAAAAATTAATATTATAAGATAAATATTTGCCATAAATGCCAAACACAACAGTTGGCTATGGCTTGATAAACAGACAGGTTTGAAGCTCTGTTTGTTATTTGAGTCACTTGGGGTCAGTCTGAGTTGGCAACTAAAAATGCTATTCGAGATTTCCATAAAGTATTCCTCATTTGTTTCCCATGTGATGCTTTCTGTGCTGCTCAATAAAAGAGAGAGCATAGCTCTTTGCTAGGAACAGACATGCAGAGAAACGGACATAGACTCAGGGATAAGTTCATAACTTAGTCTACTTGGGCAGAGACAAGACTCATATAGCTGACAGACAGAGGATAGAAGACATGGGGAGAGTGATGCAGAGAATTCAAATCTGGGTTTGCTCTTGGGTCAGTGACACTAAGGGGAAGTGCTCTGATTTCTTTATTTAATGGAACGCATATAAATTACTGATGACTTGGAGCTTACTGTTAATGTGTTACAACTCCACAACATTGAAATTAATTTTCCTTTGAGATAAAGAGGAGTGAGTTCAAAATAAGCATAATGAAAGATATTCAAGAAATGGAAAATCCCTGGGAAGTACGTATACTGGGGAGGTGGGGGAGGAGTTCTTAGAAGTTATAATTACATTGTTTGGTGTAGAATAGAATAGTGAATAAGAAAGGTATTTTTCACATAATGTGGTCAACTTGGGTAGGTAGCCTGGACATGTGTGTCGTAAGAAATAAGCTTCCTAAGCTATTGATATGTATGCGTTCTCAAAGTAAGAATAAATAAGAGACAAGGCTGGTCCATACTGCACCAGGAGAACCATAATGTTCTAGGGTGGTCGATCCCAAAATGAGGTACAGGGAAGACTGCACCAACAGTACCTTCTTAACTTCTTTTACGGGAGTCCTGTACTCCTGGAAGTTGGCTTCTCTGGAGAAGGGCTTTGCGATGCTGCCTGTTGTAACATATATTCCAAGTTCATAGTCAGAGCCTCCCGTGACATCTCCCAAGGTTGGGTGAGCTGATCTTTAGAGACCTGTCACCAGGTAGTGGTGGCTGGAGCCAGATGTCTCACAGCACAAAAGAAGCGGGGAGGCATAGGTACATCTAGAAAAAATGGAGGTCTCACATTTTCATAAATGAAATAACTCTTTTACTAAAAGTGTGAAGAATGGACCACTTCCTCTACAGAAGCCCAGAGCATAGGGGATGAGGGGCCCATTGTATTCTGTTGCAGATTTATCTTTGATTCAGACTGTAATTACATCAAAAGTTTGCTTCCTTTCCGGGTCAGATGTTTATATAATACCCTGCTCTATCCAGTTTTGCTTATAGCTTTTGGGTCTTTTTTTCCTGGAATTTCTCTCAGTATACTTACTTTTTAAAAAATGTTTCTGCGAGTTTCATAATTTCAATTTTATTCTTGCTGATTACCCTCTAATGAAGTTGTTAAATAAGACTGCAGCGGTGGCATGTTAAAATCCAGCTTGTAACTCAGTGTGTTTTCATTTTAAAACCCTTTCCCTTAGTGCTTGAGGCAGTCTTTTCTATCTAAGATCCTGCTCACATCTAAACTAATTGGCATTCATCTGATCATTCAGTTCTAATAAGCTTTGTGATATGGAATCTTAATTCTTCCACCTCACTTTGAGGAGGTGTTATCTAAGGGGACTGAAGCTGCCTTTGCAGTTGAGCAGCTGCAAATCTTGCCTCTTCAGCTGGGACAGCTGAGTCAGACGTCTAAAGGAAATAGAATCTATATATCAAAGAGACAGCTACAGTCCTGTGTTACAATGCAGCACTGTTTACAGTAGCCAAGAAACGAGAAGCATCCATTAAATGATGAATGGGATAAAGAAAACGTGGTAATTATACCACATTTTGGTAGTAAATGCAATATTAATCATACAAAAGAATTAAATGACAATTTGTGCCATTATGGATCTACACTAGAGATCTGTATGCTAAATAAATTAAACCAGACACAAGAAAGCAAAGTATTGCATTAATTCACTTTTGCATAGAATTTACGAGTGTTAGTTAGTGGAAGTTGAGAATAGAATAGTGGGTTTTCTAGAAGCTGGGGTAGTAGCTGGGAGAGAGTGATGGAGAAAGATGGCTCAGTTGTTCCTACATCAAGCAGAAGCAAGAGGTTCTGGTGCCGTTGCCCTGCGCTGAGACCAGGCAGGAGCAAGAGGTTCTGATGTGTTGTTGTCCTGCACTGAGATCACGAGTAATGATAATGGACTGTGAGTTTTAAAAAGCTGGAAGAAAGGGTTTTGAAATTTTTCATCATTTTTACCATAAGATTTAATGGAGACAGATATGCATAACCTAATTTAAACATTATATAAAGTATCTATACACCAACATCATTTGGTATATGATTTTGTGTGTGTGATTTGTATTGTTTTGTATACCAGCTAAATAGATGTAATTGGTAATAATAACAACTTCAAACAGGAAAGGATGGGCAGGTGAGAGGTCACATATTCTCATTTGTTGGTGACTACGGAGCAGACTGGATGGCATTGTGTCTTTCAGACACAATCTTATCTGAAAGACTGAATACAGTGCAGTCAGAGAAATTGATGAGGAGTGTGAGCCAGAGACCCCAGGCATCTTTTCTTGGGAAAACTTGATGTTAATCAAAAATGACAAAACATAAAAAGCCTGAGGTACCAATTGCTTTGACTACCCAGAAGACTGGGGTGATTTACATATGTGGAGGTACCATTAATAACTGCCTGTCTGCAACCAGGCTGGATGAATTTGCATTAAAACTCTGAGAGGTGCTCAAAATGACCCCTGGAAAAACTGAGTGTAGGTACTGAAACCTGCAGAGTTTCCTAGTTGGGAAACAGGATGTGCTTTAGCACAAATGACAGAAACATGTCTGACCACTTGTTACCTCTAAAAGCAAGGCAGGGCAGTGGAGTTATGCATCTAAATTCCGCTTATTAAATCTATAGCTATACACCAAGAGAGCTCTCTAGCTCCTACAGTTTCCTTCCATACTTCAGCTCCTCTCACTTCTTAGTTTGATGTCTAATTGAAGGTGATACAGTGAATGAATGAGTTTGCTGTCTCTTCCTTCCTTCATGCATACCTGTCTCAAATATATATATATATATATATATATATATATATATATATATATATATATATTCCACCAAAGTGGAGCTTTTAGAAGTCTCTAACTTACAGGTCCATGATAATCTGAGTTCATGTATCCAACCAGGCAAAATGACTAGCTAACCTCCATTGTGAATTTGATGGGATTTAGAATCCCCTAGGGAAGAAGAATTCTGGGCATGTCTTATTAGGGCATTTCCAGAGAGATTAAACTGACGATGGGAGACCACCCTGAATATAGATGGCACTATTCCACCTGGCTAAGCTCGGCCTGAAAAATACATGAAATGGGGGTGCATTGTGTCCAGCTGCCTTACCCTCCTGGCAGTATACCTCCCCTGTTATGGTGGACTGTACCCACAGACTGAGAAGCAGAATAAACTCTTCTTTCTTTGAGAAAGAAGCTTTCTGTCAAGTATTTCATCCCAGCAATAAGAAAAGGAACAAGATACAGAAGCTTCATCTTAGCTGCTATGCCATCCTTTCTTCTGTCTGCTGAGAACAGCAGGGTGGAGCTCCATCCTAGTAGTCAGAAATAGGGTAGGTACCGTGTTCGGTGTTGATATTGATGGGATATCTGAGCATGTTCATGACCAGACAAAGACACTGGGAACAAGACAGGGCGGTAGATACTGGAGACAGCATGAGAACCGAGTTTGTTCTGAAGACAATGAGGCTAGCTGCTTGTAAGCACAGAATGCACGCATCCCTTCAAATAAAAAGATCAAAACTCGTTCCTGTGCTTGCTTTGAGATCCACTGACCCTTTTCTTCTTCCTGTGGAGCCCTGCTGTCCTTCTACCTAGATAAGTGGCTGGTACCATGAAGGGTTGCCTTGCCTTGCTACCTTATTCCCCACTGATTAATAAATAGTTTTTCCTACTCCCAGACTCCCAAAACCTTGCCACACCACTGCATTCTTGACCACAGTCACTGACAGCTTCCATTTCCCTCCACCTGCCCAACTGATTGGTTATGAAATCAATACCCACCTGCTATGGAATGAAGACTAAATTTTAGTTTTGTCTTGAGACTCACTCTCTTTCTAAGCTCCTTTGTTCAAGACCAAGTAGTCTATTTTGTATGGAGTGCAAATCACACAGGGTATTTCATTTTGAGAAGAGTCACATGTCCTTAAGTTTTAGGGTCTTATCCCATCTGTTCTCAAACCCAGTGGTGGTCTGAATAGGGATAGCTCTCACCGACTCGTGTATTTGAATGCTTGACCCATAGGGAGAGGTACTGTTTGGAGGTGTGGCCTCGTTGGAGGAAGCGTGTCACCGTGGAGGTGGACTTTGAGATTTTATATGCTCAAGGCTAAGCCCAGTGTGGCACAGTCTCCTTCCGCTGCCTGTGGATCACTATGTAGAACTCTCAGCTCCTTCTCCAGCACCATGTTGGCCTGCATGCTACCATGCTTCTCACCATGACATTAATAAACTAAACTTCTGAAACTGTAAGCCAGTCCCAATTAAATGTTTCCCTTTATAAGAATTGCTGTGGTCATGGTGTCTCTTCACAGCAATAGAAACCCTAGGTAAGACACCCGACTATGTATCCTCTCCTGTGGCTTATTCCTGATTACATAATTCTAGTTGTCTTCTCTCAGTCTTGTTTGATGTTCCCACATATCAAAGAAGATAACAACTATTTAGCTTCCTAGCCTACCTGCCTGTATGCTCTTCGTAGCCAACCCTTTCTTGTTCCTTGCCATGTTCTTTACCTGCTGAATGGTTAGCACTATAGTGATTTTGTGGATTTTGAACTTCTGGCCTGGGGCCAACCCTTATAAACTAATATTTCTTAGTTGGCAGATATGTTTTTCCCTTACAGACTTAGTCATTTTTATCCATGCTGAATTCTTCAACCCCAGTGTCTGCTTTACTTTTGACTCCTGCATTTAAACATCTCTTTCCTTATAGCAGTTGATGTGGTTGCCACCACATCCAAATTTTTGAGACCAGCTTGCTTCTATTACTGCTCAGGCCTGTTAGCATGCTATCCCCAGTACAGAGGATGGCTGTTCTGCTGTCTGCAAGGACAGAGGAAACTCACAAAGCATCCAGCTGCTGAAAGTGGAGCCAAGCCTCTTGAAACCAGGAAAGTAGTGAGCTACCAACTTTCTACCATGGGAAGAAATATTCGGTTTCAAGTGCTGGCCCCAGGCCAGAAGTTCAAAGTACACAAGAGCGCCAAACACACCATCTTGCGACTGTACTTCAGTCTTCACCATTCTTCACACTGTCTTCCTTTATGAGTCTGTTTTGGCCTTCGTTACTTGATCTGCCATGTATCAGCCCATGATTAGTTCCTAGTGGATGAAGTGTCCACTTCCGTTCCTGGCAGACATAAGCAAAGAAAGTGTTACATCAGCAGAGGCTACCAGTGAGGATAACTTACAAAGGAAATGCCAGGGAATGAGCATTCCCCAAATATGTCTAATACGACTAACTCTAGGAGTTTGACTAAAAACTGATCAGCTCAATGGCTATGTTTAGATAGGTCAATAATACTAATAAAGGCAAACTGCCACAAAAATGACAGAGGTCGTGTTAAATATCAAGATAAGTGATTGAACTGAGACAGGTGCAGAAGTTTGGCTAGGAAATGTATGCTAAAAAGAGTTAATATATTAATGAAATGTAAAAAGACTGGGAAATGTGTATAAATTTGATTTGATGACTCAATTAATACTAAAAATCTCCTGAAGGGACAGATGAGGCCAATGAAGGCATTTTGAATTTATTTGGAAAAAAAATATTTCTAACTATTGGAAAGTATGCCCAGGGTGTTATATAGTTCTATAAAAATATCATTAAACTAATTAGGGAATTATAATTAGCATCGATTAGCATCTTTGTTGGAAGAGCAGAAAAGTGTATCAGATAGGATTATGTGGGGATGATGAATAGAAGCCCGATGAGGGCAAGCAAACCTGGGAAAGGACAACCTTACCAAAATGTCAGTTCTCCCAGTACTGTGTCCCCCAAGGACAACATCTCTCAGCTGCTGGGGTGCTGAGCAGGTTAACCTGAAGGGAAGAGCACCCAAGAAGGCAGGAACAGGCAAGAATCTAAACATCCCTTCTGGAGGCTAAAAGTTCAATGCTTGAATCACAGCCTCATGATTGCTAGGGTGGACTTAGGCACACCGTCTAATCTTGTATTCCTCAGTTTCCTCACTGTGAGATGGGAGACAGTAATTCCTACTACACTGGGAAGTCAGAGCTACCTTGAGGTACAGCTATATACCTCAAGGTAAGTATGTAAGCTAGAGAAGCCCCTTGCCTGACATGGTTTACAACAAGTGGTTTTATATTGGTAAAACATTTCAGAAATGCAAGACACAGGCAGAAAATATGATCTGGGGTGGAGAGTAACACACTTCTGTGTGTCTGGATAGTAGTTACATCCCTCCTCGTATACGAGAATAAGACCTGCAGGCAAAATTTTATATTTATGAATCAAAGAACAAGTGTTTGAACCTAGAGTTCTTTGTAATAATAAAGCCAGAGAAATTAATGGGCTATCTCTGTCTGTCTTTCTATTTGTCTTTCTTTCTGTCTCTCTCTCTGCAATTGGAAAAAAAAAAAGCTTTACTTTCCAAAAATTGCTGTACTTTCCAAACCTTCTCTCCAGACACATGTTCTTGTCACGGTCTACTGGTTCTCAAGGACTCTTTAAGGGCTCCTTATTTAGCGTGGAAGTAAGGATCACTGAACTGTGCCCCTTCTTCCCCAGCTGTATCATTTAGATCATCTGCAATCAAAGGTCAAGGGCAGAGTTTAAGCAGCTCACAGATTCTGCTACAACTCTCTCTCTTAATCTCTATTCCTCCACCTTCTTTCCCCTGTCAGAAAGCCCAAAATATCAGCACAGAGGCTCCACTCTTTAAAGTTTAGTTAAGACATTTCGCTAAATTTTTGTTATTAATTGACCCCAGATTCCAATTTCTCTTAAAGGATCAAGATGAGCATTGAGGAATATTTTTATTAATAAAATTTATCATATCTGTTTTTCACATCATGTGTCTTGATCCCATTCATTCCCTGTCTCTATGCATCTACCCTCCATCCTACATCCCACTCCCTGAATAAAACAAAATTCAAGAGAAAAAAAATAAAGAAAATAAAATGAGAAAAAAATTTAAAGGGGGGGGGTCAAGGAATTAATTAAAAATCTTGTCATGGAGTCTGCAGTATAACCCAAGTCACACCACATATTCCACGGTCCATACATCTCTACTTGCAAGTGTTTATTGCAAGGAGTCATTTGTCTGGTTTGAGCCCCATGCTCTCCACTATACTGGGCCCCCACTAGGAGTCCTGGACATCCCACTGGCGCCCTGTGTTATGGAGATCCTGCAGCTTTGAGACTGTGGGTCAGGTCACTTCCCTTGCTCCAGAAGTTCATAGATGGGGTGGATGTTGGGGCAGGCCAGGTCATAGCCTTGAAGTTGGACCTGGGCAGCTGTAGAATTGGTTGGTCTGCCAGATGGGAAATGGTGACAGCTGCCCCATGCTCATGACTTGAAGGGTGGCTCACCCACACATCCGCTGACAGGGTTGGATCTGTTGTGCTGCCCTAGCAGGGTGTAGGGCCTGCTTAAGCTTTGAGGAATATTTACACTTCAAATATCATGAGCAAAAGTGACTGACACTGTAAATGACATTACAGTTTAATGAACCCTCAATAACTGAAGGCAATTTTATGAGAATATTTCCCTATATTTCTATCATAACATTTTCATACTCCAGGAACTTATTATGTGTATAGTTGTATAGTCATTTCTAACATATAATCTATATACTTAAACACCCATGAGATATTCTCTATCGTATGGTAAATATCCCATACTCAATCTGGGATCACTGATTGCATTTGGTTGCTTTGGCAAAGGTACATTTATTATTTTGTTAATACCTTTTTACTTTTGGTTTTTTATTTACCCCCTTTTCCTCTTGCTCCCTCTGTACCAGACTCTCTCCAGCCTTCCCAGTCAAATCTGCCTGCTCCTATCTTTCCCACACCCACGACCTTCTCTCACCTCCTCTCTGGAGCTCCTGTCCCACCCTTCCTGCCTCATTCCCTTTTTACTCTCCTGATTTCTGTGGTTGCTACAAGCTTTATGCTCACGTTTAAAAACTAGTAACTAAAAACCACAAATAAGAGAAAAGACGAGGTATTTGTCTTTCTGGGTGTGGGTTTCTTCTCTCAATAAAGTAATTTCTAGTTCCAACCATTTACATCAAAATTTCATGATTTTGTTTTTCTTACAGAAGAATGGAATTCCATTGTGTGTATGTGCCCCATTTTCATTATCTTTTCATCAGCGAGGGACACTTAGACTCTCTCCATTTCCCAGCGAGGGACACTTAGACTCCCTCCATTTCCCAGCTATTGTGAGTAGAGCAGCAGTAAATGTGCTGAGCCACTTTCTGCAGAGACGGCTACTGAGCATGCGCTATGGAGTGGCTGTGCCACTGTCTGTGGAGTCGGCTACTGAGTCCTTCGAGCACGCACCCAAGGTGTGACATTGCTGTGTCTGACCTTTTATAAATTCTTTACATTGATTTTCAGAGTAGCTAGTTTACGGTTTGCTCACCAAGAGCAAGGGAGGGTTGCCCTCTCTCCACACAGTCTCCAAGATTTGTCCTTCAGGTGTTTTCTTCATTGTGAGCATTTCTTAGATAATTTCATTTCTTCTTGTGAGTACTCTCGCTCAGGTTCATAAACCCCTCTTTTTAAAAATGAGTTTTCTTTTCATTCTTAACTCTTTGATTTTTTTGAGCTCTTTATATATTCTGAGTATGGTCCTCTGTCACATGTACTACTTGGCAAAGATTCTCCCCCATTCCGTGGGCATGCTCTTCACTCAGTTGTTTCCTTTGATGCCCAGAAGCTTTTTTATTCTTATGAGGTCTGCAAGAGTATCTTTAAAGCCCCCTGAATGATTGGATGGGCCTTTCTTTCTCACGAGACTCCACTGAAAACAGTGTGGTAGAAGCCTGCTGTCCTCACGTGCAAGTGGGGTCTTTGGATTTGTAGTTATAAAGTCTGTAAGTATGTAGTAAGAAATAGCATACAATTTTATTTTTTATTTAATGGTGTTCCAGAAGTTATCTGAGACTGTAAGACCAAAATTACTTTTGGGTGAAGGGTTTTAAATTAGTAGATCCTTCAGAAGCATTCCAACTAGGACAGGAAATGACAAATGGAGCTCTGGCTTCAGAAGGCCCCATCATCTCCTAAGAGTCCTTTCTTTCTGTGGGTGACAGAGGTGTTTGTGATGCTTCCAGCCAAATGTCATATGACTGCCAAGTCGATCTGTACAAAGAACTAATATTTTCTGTCAAACATGATAGCTTGATCAATGAAAATAACCAATAGTATTCTCACAGAGCATAACACGATATATGCTAGTTCATACTGTGAAAAAAGTCAATTAACTCTGATTTATAATGTCCCAGTGGGTGTTGACACTTTATTCTTCTTCTTGATCATTCAAAGAGTTCAGTGATCATTTCCACTCTTTTAACACTGTAAGAATGTGGTATTTGTTCTCCCAGTCTGGCTGAATGTCTGTGAGGGAAATGCTGGCAACCCAATATACTCAGTGCATCACAGATGCGATCAACACTACACAGACGAACTGCTACTTAAAATATTGTTCAATTATCGTAACAAGTAGATTTTGAGACTACTTCTAAAGTGATACAGTTCTCAGAACAGTTCTGGGGATTATCAGTTTCTGTCAGCATCCTCTGATATAAAATGTAGAAAACAGGCCGGGCGGTGGTGGCGCACGCCTTTAATCCCAGCACTCGGGAGGCAGAGGCAGGCGGATCTCTCTGAGTTCGAGGCCAGCCTGGTCTACAAGACCTAGTTCCAGGACAGGCTCTAGAAACTACAGGGAAACCCTGTCTCAAAAAAACAAAAACAAAAACAAAAACAAAAAAAACCAAAAAAAATGTAGAAAACAGAAGAGTTATTTTCTGTTTTCTCAACGTGACCCTCCCAGGTCTTGTCTGAGTTGCTTTTAGTCCCAGAGTCTCTTCAGAATGAATAGAGGAATGAGGCCACTTTGATTTGGATTGACACAGACAGTGAGCTTTTTGATTGTTAATGTAAGATTTCACCAAAATAAATAATGCCTTGTTCTTTTTCTTCTGCCTGTGGCTAACAGAGACTGTGTCAAACAAAGCACAAGGTGACATTCTTTCTCTTGGACTCTGGGTTAATAGCGTGCCCGCAGAACACAGCAGGCGATGGTAGCTCTGTGGCCAATCGTCTAAGACGGAGCTATACTTCACTGTCTCCCTGACTCACGGTCCTCACTTCCTTTTCACGTTCTCCCCACCTCTCACTCCCCGACGCTTCCCTGACATTTCAAGTAACTTGTCTGGGCAGCACCTGTGGCAAGATGGAATCTAAAAAGCACAGGCCAAATGGATGAGATTGCTTTCCCCTTCCTTGACGATCTTGGACTGAAGTTAGTAACTTTAAGTTAGTTACGTTAAAATAATCAGGTAACTTTATAGCAAGTAAGGATATATTTGTACAATGAAAATTTTACATGATTTTGAAAGGTAACAAGTTTTAATAAGCATTTTTTCTTTAAAAGTAATCTATTCTTTGCCATCTAATAGTTCAATCATAGGGAAAAACAGCATAGTTGTAGAATTATTGGTCCAAACCTAGATAAAATTCAACCTTTGAATGCCAAGATTTGTTTTGTTTAGGTTTTTTGTTAGCGTATGTATGTATGTATGTATATCATCAATTACAATCAGTTAAAATAAGACTTCCTACATCCGATACCACAGTCTAGATTCCTCAGTAAGCAAACTGTGAAAAGAAGTATATATATGTATACTTATATATATACTTATATATATATACTTATATATATACTTATATATATATACTTATATATATGTATACATATATATATACTTTTTATTTGCATTTAAGAACTACTTTAGGGCCAGTGACCTATGCAAGACCACACAGGCTGCACTTTCCCAGGCTGAAGATGACACAGGTTCTCAGAGAAGGCTTGTGAATGGAGCAGAAATGATTGACAATCTAGGAAGGACTGTGGATTAGCGCAACCTGTCTCAAAGTTACTGCTTTGGAGAAGATAAATAATTTAAATACAAAAATTCTTACATGAATTTTTTAAAATTCAACTTTACAAATTAAAGTTTTTCCCATGTCCCTGAACAGGAAGTGGAGTTAAGTACTGTAGTTTTTGAAAGTAAGAAGAAATCTCTTTCCAGTTTGAACTTCCAGGTAGCTTGCTACTGACTCTAGACTGGCAGGGGCTTGCTTCCATTGTGTTAGGATGGTTTTCTTGTTCGGCGTGTTTGGAAGGCATCAAGTTGTGTTTCATTATGCATTGTGGGTTTGAATTTTTTTTCCATCCTGAACAGTCAAATAGCATCCAAAGAGACTTCCAAGTTAACATAAACCATGCAGCCTAATGGTCTAAATTTCAGTCTGTGATTATAGAGTAAAATGTTTCTTTCTCCTCATCATTACGAACAATGGAACAAAAAAAGTCTCAGATGCTCCTGGATGCACAAGTAGGCCATGTGTAGCTGAATTTGAGACTGTCCTGGCCTAGCCTCATCTCATCTGCCTATGGTGAGCCCTGAGCTAGTTGTGCAGCCCACCCTCCTGTTTTTAGAACAAGGAACAAGACACCTTTGTGTCCTGTGGAGTTTTTTTTTTTCCTTTCTGCTCCCACACTCCTTTCACAGCTCTCTGGGCAGTCCTCCCATATGTCCTCGAATTGACGCTGGTCCAGGCATACATCACATTGCTGGCTCCGGTTTTCTAGTTTACCACTGAGCTCTCTCTAGCAGCATGAGGCTTGCTTGCCAGGTCCATTGCATAGCATAGGGCTAGTTCCTGTTCTCTTTTTACTACCAGACAAATTCCCTTGGACAGTCCCACCCTCACAGGATGCATCCTTTGTTCCCGTTGCCAAAGAGAGGTCGCCATGAGTCACGCCTCCCATTTTGGACTGTTTCATTTCATTCTCTGTCTCCTTGGAAAGGGGACTTGATCTGGCACAACTTCCTTTTGAATTCCTCCCTATTTGTAAGCCACTACTGAGGTCAAGATTCTGCCCACTCCTCTCCTCCAGCGCACATGCTTAGGATTGCCTCCCTTTCACTCCTAAGATGCTAAAAGCACCGGCTGTGTGATGTTATGTTTACTTCACTGTGAAGCCAGCACTGCCATTAAGTGGAAACTGAAGTTGCTCCCTAACGATGTACTCATAAGGACAAACAGCACTGTGTTTCTTACTTTAGGTCATTCTCTATGTCGGGATCCTGAGTAAAAAGATCAAAGTTCCTTCTCACTGTCTTTCATTCTATCTACAATAAAGTTAGAATACGGGTTAGGAAGTTTCTAGTTTTGGATAGTTAAAATAAGAACCTGGAAACTAAAAGTAAGTTAACTTGATAACAATTTTAGAGAATTTATGAAAGACTGGCTCTCAGCTCTTTTCTTTTTCTTTTTCTCCCTGTTAAAGTAATGCCAGGAAAGAAATCAAATGAAAAACACCAGAACAGCTTTCCAGTCTATGAAGGAAGTAATGGCATTCTCATAATGAATTAAAAATGATTATCAGTATTAACACATTTATTAACAGTATGCTAAGTGTTGATATCTATCTATCTGTCTGTCTGTCTGTCTGTCTATCATCTATCTGTGTGTGAATGTGGACACATGCACACATGTGTATGTGTGTACAATGTATATGTAAGGCAGAGGTCAACCTGCAGTGTTTTTCCAGAGTGACTGCCCACCATATTTCTCATCGGGACTTAGGGCTCCCTGACTCAACAAGGTTATTTGGCCAGTGACCTTCAGCTACCCTCTGGTCTCTGTGTTCTAAGCACTTAGACTACTATAGTGTGCCATCAGGTTTAGCTTTTTATAAGCGAGTACTAGAGACTGAAGCCATGCTAGCCCAGCCAATGTTTTACACACAGAACCATCTCCCTATCTGAAGATTAACCTTCTGTTTACCTTTATATGCTTAGAGTAGTATTATTGTTTCTCTTTACACGGGAAGGAAATTCTAATTTGCCTAAGATCACACAACTAAGTGACTCAGCCAAAATTAGAAGCTAAATATATTTGATTTGTCTTAAATCTGTTTTATCAACTATACCAGGATGAATCTTCTAAGTTACAAATTTGTTGAGACTGCATCAGCCAGGCTTTATACACATGAATAAAATGATATCGAGAACATTTTCTGACTAATTGGCATATCATTTTGCATGTAAGTCCTGATGTCTCTTATTATTAGTTTTTTCTTTTCTTTCTTTTTTTGCTATTTATGTGTAGGTGTTGGCCGTGTCTTTGCACATAGCTGGTCAAACTGTCCAGCAAGTCACTGTAGTACATGGTGAGCATCACTTAGGCTGCTGTGACTGATGTGCTGGTTCTCTGTGGTCCCGCAATTCTGAGGGTTGTGGACAGTCTTGATGAATGATCATCGCAAGCTGAGAGATCTGCTCAGTTTTGCTGCTAGACTCGCTCCTTCTCTTGATGTAACTTTTAATGTCAAGTTTTAAATATGAAGAACAGTTATACTTAATTCATGCTTTCCAAACAGTAATTGCTGATTCACCATGCTCTAAAAGGAAGCAAGGATGCTCATAGCAACCTGGGCAGTGGGCTAGCACCACCTGTGCTTTTACGTGAAGAATGATGCCATCTTTGTTTCCTTTTAATTTTCTTTCTTTTTCTTGCTTTCTTTTTATTTCTTTCTTTCTTTTTTTAGATGAAATTGAGATTTATTAAGAAAAAACATGGCTTTGAAGATTATTTTTTTTGTATGAGTGTTTTGTCTAGATGTTTGTAAATGCACATTTGAGCTTGTTGCTCATGGAGGCAAAAAGAGGGTATCAGATACCCTGGAACTGGACTTATAGATGTTTATGAACTTATTTTGTTTTGTTTGGTTTTTTTATGTTTTTTTTTTATATTTAAAAATTTCCATCTCCTCCCCCTTCCCTCCCCTCCCCTCCTCCCATACCTCCCCTCCCTCCCTCTCCAGACCAAGGAGCCATCGGGGTTCCCTACTCTATGTTAAGACCAAGGTCCTCCCAACTCCCCCCAGGTCCAGGAAGGTGATCAACCAAGCTGAGAAGGCTCCCACAGAGCCCGTCCATGCAGAAGAATCAAAGCCCAGTGCCTTTGTCCTTGGCTTCTCAATCAGCCTCCACCGTCAGCCACATTCAGAGAGTCTGGTTTGGTCTCATGTTCCATCAGTCCCATTCCAACTGGAGTTGGTGATCTCCCGTTAGTTCTGTCCCACCGTCTCCATGGGTGAACGCACCCCTCACGGTCCTGACTTTCTTTCTCATATTCTCTCTCCTTCTGCTCCTCATCAGGACCTTGGGAGCTCAGTCTGGTGCTCCAATGTGGGGCTCAGTCATTTTCTTCATCTATCGCCAGGTGGAGGTTCTATGGTGATATGCAAGAAATTCATCAGTATGGCTATAGGAACTGGCCTTTTCAGGCTCCCTCTCCTCAGCTGCCCAAGGAACTAGCTGGGGGCGTCTCCCTGGAAACCCGGGAACCCCTCTAGAGTCAAGTCCCTTGACAACCCTCAGATGGCTCCCTAAATTAAGATATATGCTTCCCTGCTCCCATATCCACCCTTCCTGTATCCCAAGCATCCCATTCCTCCGAGCTTCCCCCATTCTCCCCTTCACGCTTTTCTCTCCCCATCTTCCCTTGGCCCCATCTCGCCCCACCCTCAAGTTCCCAAATTTTGCCTGGCGATCGTGTCTACTTCCAATATCCAGGAGGATTACTATATGTTTTCCTTTGGGTTCACCTTCTTATTATCTTCTCAAGGATCCCGAATTATAGGCTCGATGTCTTTTAATTATGGCTAGAAACCGATTATGAGTGAGTACATCCCATATTCATCTTTTTGGGCCTGGGTTACCTCACTCAGAATAGTGTTTTCTATTTCCATCCATTTGCCTGCAAAATTCAAGATGTCATTGTTTTTTACCGCTGAGTAGTATTCTAACATGTATATATTCCACAGTTTCTTCATCCATTCTTCCACTGAAGGGCATCTAGGTTGTTTCCAGGATCTGGCTATTACAAATAATGCTGCTATGAACATAGTTGAGCAAATGCTTTTGTAGTATGATTGGGCATCTCTTGGGTAGATTCCCAATAGTGGAATTGCTGGGTCCTGCGGTAGGTTGATCCCGAATTTCCTGAGAAACCGCCACACTGCTTTCCAAAGTGGTTGCACAAGTGTGCATTCCCACCAGCAATGGATGAGTGTATCCCTTACCCCACAACCTCTCCAGCAAAGGTTATCATTGGTGTTTTGGATTTTAGCCAATCTGACAGGTGTAAGATGGTATCTCACAGTTGTTTTGATTTGCATTTCCCTGATAGCTAAGGAGGTTGAGCATGACCTTAAGTGTCTTTTGGCCATTTGAACTTCTTCTGTTGAGAATTCTCTGTTCAGTTCAGCGCCCCATTTTTTAATTGGGTTAATTAGCATTTTAAAGTCTAGTCTCTTGAGTTCCTTATATATTTTAGAGATCAGACCTTTGTCAGTTGCAGGGTTGATGAAGATCTTTTCCCAGTCAGTAGGCTGCCTTTGTGTCTTAGTGACAGTGTCCTTTGCTTTACAGAAGCTGCTCAGTTTCAGGAGGTCCCATTTATTCAATGTTGCCCTTAATGTCTGTGCAGCTGGGGTTATACGTAGGAAACAGTCTCCTGTGCCCATATGTTGTAGAGTACTTCCCACTTTCTCCTCTTTCAAGCTCAGTGTGTTCAGATTAATATTGAGGTCTTTAATCCATTTGGACTTGAGTTTTGTGCATGGTGATAGATATGGATCTACTTTCATTCTTCTACAGGTTGACATCCAGTTATGCCAACACCATTTGTTGAAGATGCCCTCTTTCTTCCATTGTGTACTTTTGGCTCCTTTATCAAAAATCAGGTGTTCATAGGTTTGTGATTTACAATCCAGGTCTTCTATACGATTCCATTGGTCGACTTCTCTGTTTTTTTTTCTCATTTTTTTTATTCAAGATTTCCATCTCCTCCCCCTTTCCTCCCCTCCCTTCCACCCATACCCCCACTCCACCCCTCTCCAAAGACAAAGAGACTTCTCTGTTTTTATGCCAATACCAAGATGTTTTCAATACTGTAGCTCTGTAATAGAGTTTGAAGTCAGGGATGGTAATGCCTCCAGAAGTACCTTTATTGTATAAGATTGTTTTGGCTATCCTGGGTTTCTTGTTTTTCCATATAAAGTTGATTATTGTCCTCTCAATATCTGTGAAGAATTTTGATGGGACCTTGATGGGGATTGCTTTGAATCTATAGATTGCTTTTGGTAGAATTGCCATTTTTACTATGTTGATCCTCCCAATCCACGAGCAAGGGAGATCCTTCCATTTTCTGGTATCCTCTTCAATTTCTTTCTTCAAAGACTTAAAGTTCTTGTCAAATAAATCCTTCACTTCCTTGGTTAGAGTTACTCCCAGATATGATAAAGGTCTTGGAGAGATTAGGGATACAAGGGTCATTGCTAAATATAATAAAGGCTATTTACAGCAAACCGACAGCTAACATCAAATTAAACGGAGAGAAACTCAAGGCCATCCCACTAAATTCAGGAACGCGACAAGGCTGTCCACTCTCCCCTTATCTCTTCAATATAGTGCTTGAAGTTCTAGCAATAGCAATAAGACAACATAAGGGAATCAAGGGGATTCGATTTGGAAAGGAAGAAGTTAAACTTTCATTATTTGCAGATGATATGATAGTGTACATAAGCGACCCCAAAAACTCCACCAAAGAACTCCTACAGCTGATAAACTCCTTCAGTAACGTGGCAGGATACAAGATCAACTCCAAAAAATCAGTTGCCCTCCTATACACAAAGGATAAGGAAGCAGAGAGGGAAATCAGAGAAGTATCACCTTTCACAATAGCCACAAATAGCATAAGATATCTGGGTGTTTATGAACTTTTGAGGTATCTCTCTGGCCTCAAGAAAAGGCACTGATGTAGGTTTAAGATAAAAGGTTGAGAGAAACAAAGGGAAGTTTAGGGATAATAGTATCCATTCAAGAGGAAGTATGGGCTCTTAGAAGAGCTTTGGACATTCACTTATTCTTATCTATAGTTCCTAAATTCTGGGGTTTATTTCTCCCTATCTCCCTCCTTCCCTCCCTTCCTTCCTATCTTCATCATTTTCTCTTCCTCCTACTGTATCAGACTGGGAAAATCCAACAATATTGAAGGGCACGAAGTACAGGAAAACTGGCAGGTATGAAGACAAAAAGAGCAGATCTGAACTAACCAAGGTATAGTAAATTCCGGGGTTCCCAGGAGACTGAAATCACCAGGCCAGTCATGTCCTAGAGATATATTCTCATGCACAATACAACTATAAGTAGGAATTTTAGTCCATGTTTACCCTACCTTGAAATTCTGTGTGATTAAGACCCTCTAGTGATCTACACTATAATCCTCAGCCCTATCCAAATACAAAGGCAATAGGACTGTCTGGTTTATTTTCATGTGACTTTTTCTGGTTTCTAATCCATATCTATAGATGATGAAGGTTCAATTACTAGGAAATCGTGAGTGGAACAAAAGTGATGATGTTTAATTCCAGATCTTAACTTTTTTTGGTCTGATTTCCTTCTTGATGTTGGCTCTTCTGACTTGTGTAGTTAACTGCCAAGCATTCCACTGTGCCTCCCTTTCTACTCCTTTTTACTTTTCCTCTAGGAAAAATCTAGGTGCTTATATATTGATAAATTAAAACATAATTGATTTTCTCTATTTTAGCTTGCTTTGATTTATTTGCCTTAATTCTATGTAAGATTCTTTCTTGGATAAATGACATAACCAAGAGAAATTTGTTTCAAAATTCAGTGTCTCAGTTTGTATCAGAGAAGAAGTTTGATACACACACACACACACACACACACACACACACATCCCTACTGTGTGACACCTTATATGTAATGTGGGATGTTTCAGCCTATGCACTTAGATTGATCCATGCATCTATTTGTAGCAACCAAAGAATAGCAAGATGTTTCTGGGTGGCTAACTGGAAAGAGTACCTAACATCTCTGCTTAATAATAAGGAGAGCTCTTTTAGTAAAAATCCAGGCATGTATGAATGAATCTGAACTAACTCTAAATACATAAATAAGGTTAGGGAAGAGAACACTGAGTTTAACTTCCTAGAAAACTCTATGAAGAAAGTATATGATGTGTTGCAGATCCAATAGACTTAATTTGCAGCCATAGAATCAAGCAGACTTACAGTGGTGAGCTGCTTAGAGAGCAGCTATTTCAACTTCTCATTTTACTGATTGGGGAAACTGAACTCAGAGAGAAGAAATGGCTTTTTGAAGACTAAGCATTACACATCAGTGTTCAGATGGGTATGTTTTGAGTATCTTATTTGTGATCTTCATGTCTCACCAGGGCCTAGAGATTTACCTCAGTTCTATTAACCAGGATCATTTAAACACTATCCTTATGGCTTCAAAGATTTTGTCAGTTAAGTCTTTAGAGATAAATTACCCGACATGCAGTCTATATTGAGGTCCTTTTCATAAAACCTTATAGTCCAGAAGGTAAAATGAAGATTGTAGAATGAAACCTTTTATGGATTCTTGGAAGTGCGTGTTAGGATTGGGTTCCCTGAAAGCAGATTCTGAGACAAAATTTTGAGTGGGAATAATTTCTTTTAGAGGTAATCCAAGAAAGCAATGGCTGAAGAGTGGGCCTATGAGCTGAGGAAAAGTATTGTATTACCACAGGTACCCAGAGCACACCACAGGATACGGACCTCTCTCATAAGTGGTGTGGGTTAGCTTCAGGGTTCTGCTCAAAAGTTACCAATGTCTCTTTGCAATCAAGTGTCTTCTAGGTGTAAGCCTTTTGGGTCTGCCCTGAGAAAAGCATCTTTCTGATTCCTATGACCAGGAAAACACTCAGTCAGAAATAGGATGATGATTCAAGAAGAAACCATTGGCCCTAATTGATAGGGTAAATGTTGAGGAACCGTGTGAGGTATTGACATAGGGTGTTTTTCTGTATGTGTGTTGCTTTCAGTCTGTGACTTAGAAGAGTAAAGCCAGGAGGAAATCTGAAGGGCAATATAGAGAGAGAGTAGGTGGAGGAAAAAAGATACCACATAGCGACCAAAGGAGAAAAATGCTGGAACATTACCAGTAAGCCACAGCCTCGTGATGATGCATGGATTAATAGAAATGGGTTAATTTTAGATGTAAAAGCTATCTAGGAATATGCCTGAGCCATTGGTCAAACAGTTTATAATTAATATAAGCCTTTGTGTGTTTTGTTGTTACTGAACAGCTGAGGGAACAGGCAGGACAGAAACTTCTGTCTACAAGATATGTGATACTGTCTTTTACAAAGGGAACTAGACAGTGATAGGAATAGGAATAAAGCATACAGACTCAGGTGGAGTTGCTGCAGTTTAGTTTATGGTAGTGGTTCTCAATCTTCCTAATACTGAGACCCTTTAATATGGTTCTTCATGTAATGGCAACCACAACCATAAAATTATTTTTGCTACTATTTTATAACTGCAATTTTGCTACTGTAATGAATCATAGTATAAGTATCTGTATTTTCAGTGATTTTAGGTGACCTCTATGGAAGGGTCATTTGACACCCAAAGGGGTTGTGACCCACAGATTGAGAACCACTGGTCTATGGAACTGGCTTATCTTAAAGGTAGAGATTGTGTAGATTTCCTTTGATATATTGCCTAACATGGAAGCATCTGTTACCTTCCCCAGAACTTTTTTGGGGGCCTACCCAAATATCCATAGCAAAGTTCAGGCAAGAATTTTGTGAAAACCTTCTTGATTAAGAACCCCATTAGGTCTGAGAAGTGAAAGGATCAGGAGAGGCATGATTGGGAACTGTGTTATTTGCATTTTCACCACTGCGACAAAATGGCTCAGCCAAACAGTTGAAGGAGGAAATACATGTTTGGGCTTATTATTGGGATGGATGTTTTCATCCATTATGGCAAGGAGGGTATGAAAGAGCACAGTAGCTTACTTCCTGTGCCCAGGAAATGGGTGGTCGTGGTGGTGGTGATGGTGATGGTGAGAAGTGGAAAAAAACCTGTCTTTGCAGGCTTTTTCTTTTCCTCTTTTGTTCCATCTTGAACCTCATCTGGGGGATAGTGCTGCCCAATTCACATTCAGAGATGGTATTTTTCATCTACTGTCTCCCACAGGCATCCCTAGAAGTATTCTTTATTGATATTATGAGGACTCTGTAGTTGATCAAGCTGTCAGTCAAGATCAGTCACCATAGGAGCACAAAGGGAATGTCTACAGAGAGTGAGGACCAATCATGGTGTATCTCAATGATATCCTCATAGTTGTGCTACTCAAGGATGCTGGGGTATTTATTAGCGACTTGGGCTTTGTGGACCTGAGTTAGTGTTAATAGTAATTTAAAATTCTACAAAATATTATAGAAAATAGTATGTAAAGAAGCATTTTGTCAAGATTGTATTTTTAATATTGTATTTATGTTCTGCCGGAGATTTAAAGATTTAAAAAGGTAGCTGATGAATGGGACCCATTTAAGGCTTAAAGCCCTAATGTATCCTCTAACTGCTACATAAGTCAACACAAACTCTAATTCAAGCCATACAGATCCTATACTTTGCATGACTGTAGGCTACAGCACATAACTCAATTTTCTTTTCTTTTTTTTTTCTTTTTTTTTTTTTTTTTTTTTTTTTTCGAGACAGGGTTTCTCTGTAGCTTTGGAGCCTGTCCTGGAGCTAGCTCTTGTAGACCAGGCTGGTCTCGAACTCACAGAGATCTGCCTGCCTCTGCCTCCCGAGTGCTGGGATTAAAGGCGTGCGCCACCACTGCCCGGCTATAACTCAATTTTCTTGTAAGCAGAAAAATTAATGTAAGTTTTCAGTGGAATTATTTTTGAACTTCTCATCCCAAGATTTCTGGAGGAACAAAGTACAAAAAAGAGAGAAAACAAAGAAAAGAGAAGAGAGAAAATTTCAGGGATATATTTATGGAGAGACAAGAGTGAAATGAAGGCAAATGTTTGCATATTGTGAGTTATAAAAAAATAACAGCAATAAAGATAAGACAAGAAACTTTTTCTATTTGTCCCAACATTAAAAAGCCACTCCTCTTTGACAGAGGAGGAGTAATTATCTAGGACACTGTGTCATTTCTGGCTACTAAATGCAAATGTGGAAACAGACATCATTTGTACTAAGAAGAAAACAGAATTTTATGGAAACATTATCCCTGATGAAAATTATTTCCAACCAACTGAAAACCAGAACACTGTTATATAAGCCCACACAGTAAATTAGAGATACTCAAATAAATATATGACAAGATGGAAAAGAGAATATGAGTAACTTTGGTAGGAGTAGAACATATCAATAAAGGGGAAAACATGGTGTTCTAATCTTTTTGGTACAGAAAGGTACCTTGCAGGCTACCAAAATGGAAAAGTAAACATGAATCCAGCCATAAAAACTTTGGCCTACAAACTCTCCTGCTTGCAAAATACACTAGGGCAATGGACACATAGAACTTTGGGTGTAGCCAACCAATGTCTGGCTTAACTTAAGGCCCATTCCAGGAGTGGGAACCCATACCTGGCATGCTTGGGTAACCAAGAACCAGAGACTAGATATCCCAGAGACCTAGGGCAAAACCAAACATGAGTGGTCTAAACAAAATAAAAACAATAAAGTGATTCCTAGTGATATTCTACTGATCTCATAGATCAGATCAATAGAACAATGCTTCGTCCAGTCATCAGAGAAGCTTCCTCTGGCAGAAGATGGGAATGAATGCAGAGACCCACAGCTAAACATTATGCAGAGAGTCAAAATCACTGATCTCTGTCAAATATCCTCCCTTCAGAGCTCAGGGAACCCTGCAGAATACAAGGTGGAAAGAGTGTAAGAGCCAGAGAGGGACTGAAGGACACCAGGAGAACAAGGTCCTCTGAGTCAACTAAACAAGGTGCCCATGACTTACAGATAATGAAGTGCCTAAATGGGCTATACCAGGTTTTCTGCATATTATAGCTATTATTTTAGTATTTGTATTGGACTCATGACTATGACAATGATGTGGTCTCTGACTATTGCCCACTGTTGGGACTCTTTTCCTTCTGCTGGGTTGTCCAATTTTGGTTTGAAAGTTCTTGCTTCATCTTGCTTTATTTTATTTGCATGTGTTATTATATCTTAGAAGAGATACAGAAAGGGAGAGAAAGTAAGGGAGTGGATCCTGAAGGGAGGGGGGAAGGGGAGCAGGAACTGGGAGTAATAGAGGGAAGGGAAACTATAATCAAGATATACTGTATGAGAAAGGAACCTACTTCAAAGTTTTAAAAATAAGACATGAAATGGGTATTTGTTTATTTCATTCAGGAAAGAAATATAAGAGATTAAATTATAAATGACTAAATGAAAATTAAAACTAATAGCTCAAATGAGTCAAAGAAGAACAGAGAAACAGCCAAAAGAATAGAAATATGATAAAGAAATTTTAAAAAGCATCATAAGAAATTGTTTGTAATGGAAAAGAGGCAACAGCAAGCATTTGAATAGCTGGTCTCCAAAGGAGAAGCACAAAACAATGGAAGAGAGCAAATATTTGAAATAAGTTGTGGCAGTCTTACAGAACCGAAAGACAACTTGCCTCTGTATGTTGGAGGCCCATGGGAGATGTGGCAATGTTGACACAGAATGAGCAAGTCTGAGGTTTATCCCAGTGAAACATTCTCAGTTTAAAGTCTGAAAACTTCCAAGCATCCTCCAACAGAATGGTAATTTCCAGAAGCCACAGCGAGGCAGCAGTTTCAGAACTCAAGGAAAGAATGTAAAAATCCATGAGTTTTATATGTAGCCAAGACATCCTTGAAATACCAGGACTAAAGGAAAACAAAAAAGAGAAAACACTGGGTACAAAAATAAGGAAGACTGAGCAAGTGCTGAGAAAGCATCCTCATAATAGGATGCCATCCAATCCTAACAGAAAATGCCAGCTGATATTCCATACAGCAGCCAAATCAGTATGTGTGACTGTTTAGTAATTTATTTAAAAAAATACATTCAATTGTGCAGAAAGAGCAAGATCTAAGTATATATTTTTTAAAATAGACACATTCAAAGCAAAGTGTCCTTAATTCTGGGAAAGAGGAACACACACACACACACACACACACACACACACACACACACACACACACACCAGAAGAAAGAATCAATTAGAATTCTGGGGAGAAGATAGTGACATTCCTACCAGAGATCCTGAGATCCACAATATCAAGGTATCACAAGGAAATGGACGATACTCTCAACATTTTACCAAACAATTCGGCTGTATTCTGCTCAAATTTTACAATGCTACTAAGGAAATAAACAAACAAATTAAGAAATATATTCTATGTTAGAGACTAATGCAATCTGACAAATAAAACTTAAGATCCGATATTTGACTGTGGCAGATATTAAAGTAGCATCATTAGCAGGATTAATTAATAAGGTTCCTAGGTTTTATAATAATATTTTATCAGTGCTGATTTCCTGATACTAATAACACGTTTGCTTACTATGACTACATAAATTAATGTCCTTGTTCTTAAGAAATGCCCATTGAAGTATGTAGTATCAAAAAGCCATTGTATCTACTCTCTACTTCCTAATGGTTATGAAAAGTTTTAGGTGTGTGTTCATGTAGCTAATATGTCTAGGAGTTCTTTGCAGTGTTCTTTCAATTTCATATATTTTGAAATCATTTTAGAATCAGCTACAAAGATAATATTCTGGATGAAATGTAGAATAATTTGATATTTGTAGTCATTGAAAAGATCTGAGGATATTTTCTCAGGCTCTTTTTAGATGATAAACTTCCTTGTCCCTGAGGTGTCCTACTTCAATGACTTGTTCTGCCTTTGCTTTTAGACTATAATAAGCTTTTGCTTTATTAAAAAAAGATTTACACAACGTTGTTTGTTTTTTTTAATATATGTGTGCATGCATGTGTGTGTACATGCAGCTGCCAGGACCAGTGTGTAGAGATCAGAGAAGAATTTGTGGAAGTTGGTTTTCTTCTCCTTTCACTACGTGAGGAGGCCCAGGGGTCTCATGCAGGCTTTCGGGCTTGGCCACAGGCACCTTTACCTAGTGAGTCATCTTGCTGGACCCACATACCAGTACTCTCTCAATGAGAAAATGTATCTTCAGATTTCATTAGCCTCACTTTGACTTTTCTAGAAAGAATCTGGTATAGAGTGAAATCCAGGAGAAAATAATAAGCGGGTATGGCCCCCGCCAGAGATAGTTACTGTCACAGGTTTTTAGAGAGGCTAAAAATTTCATGCTCGTGAGTTAAATGCGAGCTTTAAAAATATGAAATGCCCCAGGACTTCTAAAATTAGCAAGTGCATTTGCACTGCCCTGTAAGAGTCTTAGTGATAAACAAAGTAGAGTTAGTAATGGGCCTTGGAGGTAAGCAGCAGTTCACAGGTGCTCACATTGCAAGCTATGCATCTGCCTTTGCCATCCAGTCAAAAGAATGAGGAGGTCATAAAGTACATACAAACATGTTTGTAAGCCCTCCGATGCAACATGGTGATGGCTTCAGGCTGTACTAATAGAATTATTGTACTTAGTCATGGAGGAAAGAAACATAAAACATACAGACATTTAATTGTGTAGCCTTTTAGCTTTTCTATATAATTAATCATTATTCTGAACAGCGGGATATTTCAGAATTTGTCAAAAGCTTTAAAGATGTCAAAAAGTTCAGAACCTACTTTAATAAGTCATTCTACCACCCAAACTAGTAAATATCAACTTTTCCTTTTTTTGTCTCAAATATATTCTTTTATTGCTACATTAAATTTAATTAAATTTATTTTGGGGATAGTATTTTACTACTTGCTCCAGCATGGCCTTGAACAGCTGACCCTCATGCTTCAATGTCCTGAGTACTAAGAATACTATAAACATGTCTACTGCATTTTTTCCTCTGTGGTCCCAATTTTTCCCCTTCTATTTTGAGTTTTATAAGTATTCTGCAAGTCTATGTTTATTACATATGTTTATTTATGCATAAGTAATTTATACATATACAACTGGATATGTATTTCCCTCTAATTACTATACTAAATTTGGTAATATTCTAGTTTATGATCATTACCTATTTACTTATAAATATATTTCATACATGTACATATGTATAACATATATAAGGGTGTGCAAATTTTATTAATTATCACACTAGCTTTTCTTCACTAAATATTATTTTGAGCATTCATTGATACTTTATTTTACTATAGTTGATCCATTTTAATTGCTACATAGTGCTATAGTTTTTAAACTATAGCTTATTACTATACTTATAGATAGAGGTTAATCATCCTGTTTAAACATTTCCTATTATAATCAATATTATAATTAACATTTTTTACATGTCTTTAAGACTATATATATAACTTTTTTTCTTTTCTAGCCTGTCCAAAAGTATAATTAATGACTTACTAGATATTGTTCCCTTCAAGATTTCATAGTCCTATAAGGTGCTGTGCACACTACTGGGGTTGGAAAGTAATCAATAATCTTAACACGCTGTGACCTCTGTGAACTACAAGACTAACAATATATCTCTACTGCTGCTGTGTAGAAGGAACAGCGGCGGGAAGCAGCCCGCAGCTCCTTCTACACTGCTGCTATAGTAGACTATGTTATAGGAGTAATCAACTACTTCTTTATTGGACTTAAGGACTATTGTACAATATAGAAGTCATGCCTAGTATTGTGAAATGGCCAATAACCCTATGATGGCTAGCTCATAAGTGCCAGGGAAGAACTTATCACCTATTATTTTGCAAACTGTTGTAATAGTAGACCTTTCCCTAAGTACTTATCTTTATACTTATAGATTAATGCATCTATCAGTCCTCATCATAACAGCTTATTTTTACAATAGATGACAAATAACAGAGAGACCAACAATTTATCAACATAAAGAAACTGTGGAGTGCTCTGCCCTAAATGGATATCTATATTATACTCGCTCATCCAATAGCTCAAGGGATCATTGCAGAAGAAAGGGAAGAAAGATTCTAAGAGCCAGAGTACATGGAGAAATAAGAAAACAGTGTTTGTTGGACACATATGAAGTCACAGCAGTTATGACAACATGTACGTACACAACTTGCTCAAGCTAGCCACAAAAAGAAGAGAAGGAGGAGGACAAGGCAGAAGATGAGGAGGAGGAATTGGGGGAGGAAGAGGATGAGAAAGTGGGGGAGGAAGAGGATGAGGAAGGAAGAGGAGGAGAAGGAGGAGGAGGAGGAGGAGGAGGAGGAGAAGGAGGAGGAGGAGGAGGAGAAGAAGAAGAAGAAGAAGAAGAAGAAGAAGAAGAAGAAGAAGAAGAAGAAGAAGAAGAGAAGAAGAAGAAGAAGAAGAAGAAGAAGAAGAAGAAGAAGAAGAAGAAGAAGAAGAAGAAGAAGAAGAAAAAGAAGAAGAAAAAGAAGAAGAAAAAGAAGAAGAAGAAGTGATCATCATCATTATCATCATCATCATCCCAACATGGAGAAGAGAGGTAGTCCCGAGGTCTCAAACCCGAGGATCTCTTGGAAATTGATAGCTGCTGGTAGGGGAAACGTCAATTTTCTTTTCTTTTTAAATATTTATTTATTTATTATGTATACAATATTCTGTCTGTGTGTATGCCTGCAGGCCAGAAGAGGGCACCAGACACCATTACAGATGGTTGTGAGCCACCATGTGGTTGCTGGGAATTGAACTCAGAACCTTTGGAAGAGCCCACAATGCTCTTAACCTCTGAGCCATCTCTCCAGCCCCAACGTCAATTTTCTTTAAGTGTGTGTGGGCCTGCTTTAGTGGATAGCACTATTCTTATGCCCATACTGGCAGCACTGAGTGTGTCCAACAGCTTTGAAAGATAGAAAACACATGAAGTTGACAGGAAAAAGTGAAAAGCTGAGTTAAAAGGGGAGGAAATTGGAGCTGGATTTAATTAAAACATATTATATGAAAGTATGAAATTCTCCAACAATAAAAAAATGCAAAAGAAGTTTTGAAGATACCCTTGCTTTTTAAGGTCATCATTGATTTTTTGGTAGTGCTAAATATTGAACCCTGGTCTTGTTTTTGCTAGGCAAGTAAACCTCCTGCCACATAGCTACACATAGAGTCTTCTAAATGCATTATGTATTTGCTGTTATTAGGCTATATTTTCATTAATTTTTTTTGGATTTAGAATTTTTTTCTCATTTTTTTATTAAAGATTTCCATCTCCTCCCCTCCTCCTCCCCCTTTCCTCCCCTCCCTTCCACCCATACCCCCACTCCCTCCCTCTCCAGGCCAAAGAGCCATCAGGGTTCCCTTCACTATGTTAAGTCCAAGGTCCTCCCCACTCCCCCTAAGTACAGGAAGGTGAGCAACCAAACTGACAAGGCTCACAGTGAGCCTGTCCATGCTGTAGAGTCCAAGCCCATCGCCGTTGTCCTTGGTTTCTCAGTCCTCCTCCACCGTCAGCCATATTCAGAGAGTCCGGTTTGGTCGCCTGTTCCATCAGTCCCATTCCAACTGGACTTGGTGATCTCCCGTTAGATCTGTCCCACTGTCTCAATGGGTAAACGCACTCCTCACGGTCCTGACTTCCTTGCTCATGATCTCCCTACTTTTGCTCCTCATCAGGACCTTGAGAGCTCAGTCCGGTGCTCCAATGTGGGGCTCTGTCATTTTTTCCATCCAACGCCAGGTGAAGGTTCTATGGTGATATGCAAGATATTCATGAGTATGGCAATAGGATCTGGACATTTCTGGCTCCCTCTCCTCAGCTGCCCAAGGAACTAGCTGGGGGCATCTTCCTGGACACCTATTGCTGATATGTATGGATGCTCTTACCATTGATTATCAGACACATTCATAACACTAAAAATCTTTACTAGCTCTGATGATTGACAGTTAATCTTTAATTTTCTATGTTTATATTTTCTGCTAATAAAGTCACCTTCACCTTTAGTTTTTACTTTTTCCCCTCCATTTCCTTTTTTCTTATTATTCTGCTTAATTTTTTAAGTACAGTATTGACCTGTTATGAGTCCTCCCAAAGTTTCCATGAAAGGAATTGATTTATTTATAAATGGGCTACTGCTATTGATTTCAGTCATAGTTATTTTATTAGCCAAAGGGCATGCTATCTTTATCTACAATATGAAGAATTTGTTTGATCACTAATAAATGTTGGGTTTGATTATGAGCTTGTTTGAAGAGATGGACTGAGGAGATTGTAAAGGTGTCCTTCCAAAGGTGGCTATGTCCCATAGGTTGGCTTACTATTCCACAGAAAAGACTTAGGTCTGTATATAAAGAAGTGTTGCTTAGTTTCTATTTTTGTTTCAACTGATTACTTTTATTTCCAGTATATATGAAAAAGTATTTCCCTTAGTATCTGCAAGAAGTAGTTCTGAAAAATAAATAAGTGCAAGGGAACTCAAAATTAACTAAAAATATGAAGAATGATTCTTAATCCTGGGTCTGAAGCCAGCCCACGTGCTATCCTTTCATGAGAATTGATGAATGTTCTTCAATTTCAGTTGTTGGTTAAATTGTGACTGCAAAACTTAAAAGGATTATGGCTGGTAAGCCTCGCCAGCACTGCTTGGAACATTCAGAGAGCAGATGTACCAACATTCATCATGAATGTCAATAAAATAAGAGGACCTGGTTCCAGTGATGGAGGCTCACGTACTAGAAATCTGTAAATACCAAGCAAAACAAAACAAAACAAAAAGCTACTTGCCTTTATTTCTCAATACACAATGATTTTTTTCATCTGAGACTCCATATCATTGAAGTCATTTAATTATTAAATAGGGAAAGGTGATTCTTTTCTCTTGTCCTGATTGGTGAATGTAACACTCCAGAATAGCTACTTGTGATGGGGAACAAGGATCTTGACATCCTTACGCCTCAGTCTTCTTCTTAGCCAACAAAATAATGCACAAAAAGTGCTTTGGCAATGCCTGCCATGTGACATTGGTTCAATAGGCTTTAGTTGCTGTGGTTATTATTAAAAAAGAAGCGAGTATTTTTGTTAGCTCTTCAGATGGAGAAGTTTTAAATATAATGTACTCCTGTCATAGTTCTTGACCAATTTTCATTGAAAAGGAGTTAAATTCTATTAGGTACTGAGGCTTTTCTAAAGTTTGAAAAATCCTTAATATCTCCTTTATGTAAGCACAATACAAAAATGTCAACTTGAGGTAAAGGGGGTGTAGAAAGTCTCTACTTAAAAGTAACGGAACAAATTTGAGAGCAATTTGACACTGTCCCTAGCTGGGACAAGCAAGCTGCAACATCCAAACGATGGTAAAAAAGCAAAGCAATGAGGCCCAGTGCCAGGTTATTTCAGTTCAGGGTAAGGAACATGACCTGGCAGTTGTCTGCTGACCGACACATCAGTGAACTCTTCTCTTGGAGAGTGCGCCTTGGAAAGCTGGAAGCACAGCTGAGAAGAGGAGGCCCATTGCGAGGCTACGAAGAACAAGGTGTACTGACGGGGTAGGTGCACAGGGGTTGTTATAGGAACTGCTGAGACTCCAGTTGTGATTTGTTTCTTGAAAATAAGTATAATTCCCAGGCAGGTGGATCTTTTTTTTTTCATGAAAGAAATATCAAAGGATTGAGACAGGAATCCAGATCACAGCCTCTGACTTGTTGGGCCACAGGTCCTTGACATTTTGCTCATTAGGAAATGTGATCCTGGCAAGAAATGTGAATTAGTGTCCCGGTTTCCTCATCTTTACAGCAGGAACAAAAATATTCGCTATAAAGTTGTCGAAAGTAGAAAAAGAATTAAAGTGTGCTTGTTAATTAGGGCTTCTCTTTCTGTGATGAAACAATCTGACCAAAACCAACTTGAGGATAAACGCAGTTATTCCACTTCACAGCTCTCCGGTCACTGTCTGTCACTGGAACTGGACGATGGCAGGAAGCTGAAGGCCAGGACCTGGAGGCAGGAACTGAAAACAGAGGCCTTGGGAGGAATGCAGTCTTGATCCTCACGGCTTGCTTTGCCTGTTTTCGTATCTCATCCAGGATTCTCTGCCTAAGGTTGGCACCAGCCATAATAAGCTGGGCTCTCCCATGTCAATCACTAATTTTAAAAAAATGCACTACAGGCTTTCCTACAGGCAAATTTCATGGAGGGATTTTTCCTCTTCCCAAATTTTTCCTTTTCCTCTGGCTTATAACAAGTTGACATAAAACTATCCAGAACAGTTGACCCCTTGGGAATTTGACACACCGATAGAAAACTATAAAACAATTACATTTCCCTTTTTATTTATCCCTAAGATCTTATATCAATAATAATATTGCATTATAAAAGTATATGCAAAACATTTAGAATTGTGCCAGGTACACAAGATTTACTATTTGATATTGCTATCATTATCAGAAGAAAAGGGAAACGATCCCTGTTTGGGGCAGTTATCAATGAGCACTAGATCAAATGTTTCAAGTCTTTCAGAAAAGACTGACCTAATGGAAGCAGTTTATGGGTACAGTAGCTGTTCAGGGGAGCCCAAGTGTGAAGTCTTGCTTCTCATACTCAGTAGGGTTGAACTATCTGAATTAGACTCCAGTCCTTTGACAGGGACTTTTCTTTGAAAGCAGAGTCAAAAGGAAGACATTGGACACTTAAAATCATACTTTTGACTTAAAACTATTTTGGAAATCTAATAGAAAGTCGAGGAGGGAATCTTGGGTAAATAAGTAGATAAATAGAGATTATATTATTTTATTTTGTTTTTCCTCTTTTAGTTTTCGATTCATTGTGACAACAGCAGAATACTATTTACTTACTAGTAAGTACACGAGGATACAATTTGGTTCTCATTACAATCAAGAAAGTTGGAATCATTAAATTTTATTGGCTTGACTACACTGTTTCCTTTTAAAGCAATTATGAAAATACTAAATTTTGTGATATCATTTAGACCTTTAGATAGAACCTAGATAGAACCTTTTAAATTCGAAGAGTCAAGGAAAGCTCCAGGGTTTAGCAACACTAACTGAAGGCTGAAGAAAGTGGTGGTTCAGGTAGTGAGGCAGAACTTCTCAGGAACAGAGGAGAGGAAAGAATTCATAGTCACAAATACTCAAGTTGAGTTTGCCCCTGTCCCCGATATCACCATTTATTTCATGCTTCATTTGAATCGGTACACTGCCGCCTTAGAGAGTCTCCTTTGGAATGCTTCAAGCTGGCATTTCAACCTTCCACCATCTAAAGTAAGAACACTTCCAAGTACCCAGTGTAAATCCCAGCCAAGGCCTTCATCCTTGGAAGCCCCTCTCCTGTGGCCCTTGAACCTTGACCCCTCCCCAGGAAAGATCAAGACCCCTCCCACAGGCTATTTAAACTGCTCCCCCCCCCCAAAAAAAGTAAACATGTGTTTTTCCCTTTTCCTCGTGTTGGCGACTTTTCATTCCCCTGGGGGCCACCCGGGAGCACAAGTGTCTAATTAAACCTGGATATGCTTTAATCTGGTCTGATTTTGCTTGATTGGGATTATTTTGCGTCAGCAGAGAGCTCGTGTTAGAAAATATTCTAACATCCGGGAAGTCTTCCAGGAGCCCAGATGGATGGATATGGGGCCTCACAGCACACCTGCGCGGAGAGGAAGAGAAGCACCACTGTTCTACAGGACCAAGGCTGTCTCTCCTACTGAACACTTACCTTCTCAGTGACATGGACCAGCTCACCAGTGTGTGCTCAGCACCTGGCATAGTCCCTGTACATAATGTGTCCTTTGTAAATATTTGTTAAGCGAACAAATCTCTGTAAATATTTGTTAAGCGAACAAATCTCTGGGAATCCGTTTTTGTGATCTTGACTGGAGGTATGCCAAGGGTGGAAACAACTCTGTTGGGTTACTCCCCTGCTCAAACCTCACTGGTTCAACTTCTGCTTGCAGAGTGAAACTATGCAGCTTGATTGCCTCGACCTCTTTCACATAAATACCAGGTTAACAAAGTTTTCTCAGTACCAATTGCAGAATGTGCCTCCCTTCTGAAGGAACACACGTTTATTTTTCACTTGCCAGTGTCCGAGTCTTCTTACACTGAAGAAGTGAAATAAAGCTGGTTCAACTTCCTTTATTCTCTGGGATTCCTCCCCTTTCTCCAAATCACTCTTCCCACTAAAGATTCACCCTTCTTTTTTTTTTTTTTAATATTTGTTGTTTCTGTAAAGATTCCATACTGATGCTATTTCTGCGGTTCCCTACTCTTAAAAAAAAAAAAGCTTGTAGAAAGCGCTGAAGAACATGATTTATTCATTTTTGTAACTCTGCAGGAGCTGAATGTATTATTGTGGACATATATGTGCAACATTTTTTGCCCCCACCCCCAAAATTAGCTTCCATAGGGTACAGGCTTAAATATACTTCAGCTTACTTCTCCTCATCTTGCTTTCTGCCCTGAGTTCCTCTTGTAGTCTCCAGACTCTAGAAAGGGCTTTGTGTAGGAGGCAGAGTTTGAGGAGGAGTGGAGCTAATGTCCTTAACCTGAATGCAAGTCAGGGAGTTAGGGGTGGTGGTTAGAAACACAGAGAGCAAACAAACAAAGGCTTTCTGGAGTTCTCAGATCATACCCCTTACCCCACCCTTTAGAGAGCTGATTTCAGGGTTGGTGCCTCTATAAGCGGTCCATGAGGATATCCTCTCTAACATGCATTTATATTATCTGGATTTCCCCTCTTTTCTTTCTCCATGCCCTCGATTTGTTCTTTAGGATGGCATTCCATTGACATTTAGTTGTACCAAAACATCTGACTTAGATTCTGTTTTTATAGTATACAAATGAAAGTGTACTAAATCAAACACTTTGGGAGTGAAAGAATACGGATAAATAAGAAGGCACTATACGATGACTTAAACCATTCATTCTGCTAACTTATGTTGATAAATAGGGAAAATGCCCAGTAGAAAACAACAATCTATTTTTTGGCTAGTCAGCGTGCTAGCCCCCGCCCCGCCATCCCTCAGCTCCGCAGAGGGGTGAGTGTATGGTTCTGAGTGAGCTTCTAACATCATGCATTTCCTAAACTTGAAATGCATTGCATTTCAGATAAAGATGGGAGTGCTGAAATCCTAAGCTTATGAGCAAGCTGACCCTTGACCAATAAGAGCTGAGCAAGGTTAGTGTATCATCCTCAGCTTGATTAGAAGAACTTGCATCTGAGAGCATTATCTCACCTGACTTCCAGGAGAGCAGCTGGATGGAGCATGCTTCTCCAGCATGTTCACAGCAGGGATTCTGCTCAGGTTTACAGCAAGTCCTTTCTTGTACTCCAAGCTCAGATTTGGCCTTCTTGCCTGGATGCTTTTTCATCGCAGGACTCCCAGCTCCCCAGCTGTTTCCATTTGGCTTTCTTTCTTGCCTGGATGCTTTTCTATCTCAGGACCCCCCAGCTCCCCAGCTGATTCTAGTTGCCACCTGAGCTCTTGTCTCCCAATTTCTTCTCCTTTCATCTAACTGACTTTGCTGTGAAATTAAAATTTCCCTTCAAATAGATTTTCTTTAATGTTTGTTTGTTTTTATTCACTTCATAGATGGCTAAAGGCTCTTTGCATTTGTTTAATATTGAAGAAAGAGCATTTATTTATGTATTATAGAAAATGGGTGGGTCTGCAGGTCCCATCTCCACTGGTAGGTGGAACACTGGTATTAGCATCATATAGGGGTTGACTAAGCAGATTCTTGGGCTATTCCAACAGAGTCACTGGCAATTGGGGTTTGGAGCCTGCATTTTAAACTTGCTCTTTTCATGATTTTTATGCATACTCTAATGTATGAAATATTTTAGTTTGCCCTCTCATGTAATCTTTTTATAAGATCTTCTCTTTTCTCAATAAGGGGGAAAGAACTTAAGAGAATGTCTATTTCTGTCCAGCTTCGGAGCAAAGCCAGAACCAAAGCAGATTTTCCATGCAGTCTTTCTCATTAAATCCAATGTCAAGGAGGTAATTACTCATTTTTTTTGCCATGTTAGTGATGATGTGGACTTTCTTATTAGGGGAATATTCTGGTATATTCCAATGATTTTTTTTCTCTCTAGAGAGAAAAACCTCTGATCCAGGTAGCAGAAAGGGTGTTGTGCCTTTGGTTAAGAGCCAACCATATGGCAGTAGTTCCGTCTGGCTCCGCTTCTCCTAACCCTTTCCCATTAAATTTACAGGAGAGACTTAAAACTATAGACAAAGATCTGGTTCTGGTAGTATGGTAGGTGTGTAAAAAATCCTTGAAGAAATGGCTGAGTGTAAAGAATTGACGTGTGAATTACTGGACACAAACATCAACTTAAAAGTATTTCAGTTTCTTTGGGGGAGTTTGCTCTAGGGTTGGATTATTTGCTTTGGATCCTAAATAATGACATCAGATGCTTTTTGATTTATTAACCTAATGTGGAGCCCCATTTTATGGTCTAGGGCAAGAGTCTCTAGTTTAATTTTCTGTTATTTGAACATTGGGATTATAAAAGCTCCACGGTTTTTACTACAAAAGGCTAGAGGAACAATGTTGTGGAACTCTCAAGCAGTTACCCAAGGATTAACCGGGATCCTGGGGTAAGAATGGCTACTAAGAATGACCTAGGTAGTCCTTATGAGATCTTTTCAAGGATTTGGGATTTGTAATAGAATGATGTGGGATTCCTCTCTGTATGCTGTGAATATCATTGGTCAATAAAGGAACTGCTTTGGGCCTATAGCAGAGCTATAGGGAAACAGAGCTATATGGGGAAAACTGAGTTGAATGCTGGGAGGAAGAAGGCAGAGTCAGAGAGAAGCCATGGAGCCCCAGCAGAGCCAGATGGAACTTTAGCCGGTAAGCCACAGCCATGTGGCAATACACAGATTACTAGAAATGGGTTAAATTAATATGTAACAACACTGGCCAACAAGAAGCTAGAGCTAATAGGCCAAGCAGTGGTTTAATTAATACAATTTAGTTTCTGTGTGATTATTTTGGGGCTGAGCAGCCCGGAACCAGCAAGTGGCCTCCTCACAACAATAGAACTCTGATATTTCTTTCCTCTCTGTTCAACCCTACCTGATTATCTTTTGCTGATTAGTTGGTGATCTTGAATGAATCCACAGCATAGGTTGTTAAAGTGAAGCTGCAGCATAGAAGAAGTAGTTTTCCAGGCTGTGAACTCAATTTTTCTAATGTATGCAAACACTTAGAAGCAAGCAAGCACTGCCAGGACAATGCCAATTAGAGTGACCTTCTCTGTCACCTGGGTCCACAGTGTTGTCTTGGCCCAGGCTGCAGCTGAGGACCATGTCTGGGTCCATGGTTATTATAGTCAAGGTCTGTGTTGATGCCCATGGCCCATGGTAACACCAAAGGTCACATAGATGCCTGGCGTCTAGGCTGACACCCGCGGCCATGTTAGTGTCCGAGAGCCATGCCACCACAGAGGCCATGACAATTTGGGTGGCATGTGATGCCACTTGTGACCCTGGCTGCCATGTCTGAATCTGTGGTCCAACAGGAACCAGGGGCTGAGTTGATGTCTGTGGCTCCTGTTAGTACTCTGCACATGTCCAGGGTCTAAACAGCCACCTGAGACCATGTTGGTGTCTGAAGACCTTGCTGCCACTAGGGCCATACTGATCTAGGAGCCCTGTGCTTCTACCAGGGCCATGGTGATGTGTAAACCCAACCTGCTGCCAAGAGCCATGTCTGGGTCCATGTCTGTACTGCAGCTGATGTCCATGGCCTGTGTTGTCACATGGTGTCCTAGGAACCATGTATATTGAAATCTGAGGTCCTTGCTGAGCTGACACCCATCCCTCACTAGCCCTGGGATAGCTGGCCCTGATCCTCGCTGAACACTACAGCTGGTGAGCTGTCCCTGCCCCTCTTAGGGAAAGCTGGTTCCCTCATTCAGGCTAGATGGACCTTATCATAGGCATGGGAGAGCTGGTCCCAATGGCATAGACCTAGGAGAGCTGGCTCTTCTCCTTGTCCAATGACCAAGACCCCGCCAGCTCAGCTACTACCCAGACCCACATCCTGGGCCATGGGTTGACACACCCTAATACCTACCCCAGCTACGACCTGTTGGAGTGCTTGAAGGGACTGGTTCTGTGGAATAACAACTTCAGGATTCCCATGATGAGAGGCAACAGTGGGATACTGGAGAGGAGTTTCCGTGAGGGTCCAGGGTTGAGGATGTGTCGGATGCCTCGAACCCCACAATGACTCATTGCAGTGAACATGTTGTGGATGTGGCTGACTGGTCACAAGGGCTTACTGTGTGACAAACTACAACACCCTATGCCATGAGGATGAGTTAAGAGATGCTGGAAAGACAGAGGTATGAAAGGGTTTTTTTTTTTGTAGTTTTGTTTCATTTTTAATTCATTTGGGGTGGTAAGGGGAGAAAAATGTGGAAGGAATGGGAAGTGCGTGGATTTGGGGCGCATGATGTAAAATTCATATATATATATATATATATATATATATATATATATATGAAACAAACAAGCAACAGGTCTTTTTTCCCCCTATTCCTCAATTTATTTATTTGAAAATTAAAGAGGCCCAACCTGTTGTTAGGGTTGAATATCATAGTGCATAGGAAGGACCTAACATGGTGCCAAGAATATAACCTACTCCACTATGCTATCTGTCACGGGTATCATTATGCAAATCATGAATCAAGAGACGAATTATTTAATGCCACTTGGCCCCATTTCTCTCTACTGAGGATAGAAAATTGGCTCCAAAATCCAAAGGACAAGGCCCAGAGCTACACACAGTGACGGTCATCCTACTCTCTTGGAGTACTGACAAGTGCAATCATGTTTCTCAAGCAATGAGAAAAAGCTTTAAATTTGAAAAAAAAAAAACAGCAAAAGCAAAGATAGAATCTGTCTATAAGCAAACTTTAACTTTGACATTTCTTAAAGAAAAGAGTTTATATAATTGTATTTGACAGTAAAACGTTATTAATATTGTATTTAGTAACATTCAGGTACTCTGATAGAATCATCTTACCTGCTAAACAAATGCAACATAAAAGAATGCAACACAAAAGAATGTAACACATCTTCATGTCATTAAACAAATATTCCACTATCAAACCTTTCTAAGGTACTGCCTTAAAAGTCTTCACTTAGGTTTTAAAAAGAGATGCTACAATGAGTATAGGAACTAAAGTTTAAGGGCTATTAAAAAAGTCTTCTCACGACATTCCTTCTATTCATGTGCTCTTTATGCTTCTGTTTCTACTCTAATAATCCTGTCCTACTTCTAATTCCTCCTAGCTCCTTTTCCAGCTGCTTCTTCATTTCCCTACATTCTTATTTTTCTTACATCCTTATCCTTTTACATTTCTGCTAATTTCTGCCAGCTTTTCCCTCCAACTACTGCTACTCTTTCAAAATCTCTCTCCTCCCAGAGGCTTGATGCAAAAGGTAAGAGCTACAGAGTTAGCTTTTCATTGTTCAGAAGCGCATTCCTAGGCTAAGCGATAGGGGCGGAGCCATTGCCATTGCAGCATAAGGGTCTGAGGTTACAAAAGCTAGACTGTGACCAGAGTGAGGGGATTATATTGAGATAAGCGTTGAGATATAAGTCTTTAGTTAACAGATTGGCAAGCAAAGAATAGGCATGCTCTAAGGTTAAAACGAGGCAGTTTCCTGTCTGTCAGCCATCACAGTGCTGAATTTGTTTCACCGGATAAGCCTACATTGACACCTCAGTATTAAGCAAACACTTTAGTTTGGAGCTCATATGAAGCTGCATCCTATGACCCCTAATTCTTGCATCTTTCATGCCTCCAGAGCCAGTACCGCATGAGTGATACCATCATGTTCTGCCAGCTTGGGCTGGAGCCTGCTCCACTTGGATCAGTGGAATCAGATTCTAGGTGCTGATCTGGAGGAAAACAGATCAGGCGGTTGGTTTTGAGGGAGGACAACCTCTGAAGTTGTTCAGGCTTTCTCCTTTCACATAAATTTGCCTTTTAACAAGTGGGAGCCTTTGATAGGTGGAGCCTTCCCCTTAAGGCACCATTTTTGTTTTCCCAGTGCAGGACACCAGGTTTCTCTTCAAAGGCATTGAGCTCCTTAGCAGTTACAATTGCGTTGTTGTTTACACCCCCCCCCCCCCATCCAAATGTTTAACCTTGCTTGCACACCTTTCTTCTCCAAACAAATTATCCCATTGGCTTTCAATCCAGTTTCACTCAGGTTCTCAGGAGACTGAAGAATGAAGCCAGGCATCCTCTCCCCTGCTGCCCAAGGAACAAGCTGGGGACATTTCCTTGGACACCTGGGAACCCCTCTAGAGTCAAGTTTGCCAACCCTAAAATGGCTCCCGTACCTTGTCCTATAGCCACACTGATGATTATCTTGCATATCACCATAGAACCTTCATCTGGTGATGGATGGAGATAGAGACAGAGACCCACATTGGAGCACTGGACTGAGCTCCCAAGGTCCTAATGAGGAGCTGAAGGAGGGAGAACATGAGCAAGGAAGTCAGGACCGCGAGGGGTGTGTTCACCCACTGAGACGGTGGGACAGATCTAATGGGAGATGACCAAGGCCAGTTGGAATGGGACTGATGGAGCATGTGATCAAACCGGACTCTTTGAATGTAGCTGACGGTGGAGGCTGACTGAGAAGCCAAGGACAATGGTGCTGGGCTTTGATTCTACTGCATGGATGGGCTCTGTGTGAGCCTTGTCAGTTTGGATGCTCACCTTCCTGGACCTGGGGGGAATTGGGAAGACCTTGGACTTCCCGTAGTGTAGGGAATGCTGACTGCTCTTTGGCCTGGAGAGGGAGGGAGTGAGGGTATGGGTGGAGGGGAGGGGAGGGAAGTGGGAGGAGGGGAGGAGATGGAAATTTTTAATAAAAAAAAGACAAAAAAAAAGAATGAAGCCAGGTTCTTGGTCAAAACATTACAGGAATGGTTCCTTCTAGTTTCTGATTAATTCTGATTAAGTATTTCTTCTCTGATACCTCATAAGCAGAAGCCACCATTCCCCACAGTTTTCTTAGCTTTATTATCTTCCAAGCATATACCAGTATTGTCTCTTGAGCTCTGTTATCAAGATGTCATTACTTTTGTAGCCCAAAGTCTCAAAGACTGTAGCCACAATGCACTTCCAAAACCCAAACCTACAGTTAGGTTTATCATAGCTGTGATCCCACTTCCTAGTTCCATTTTCAGCCTTTATTTCTTTCTTTGTTATTGTGATAAAATACTCTGTGAAAAGCAATTTACAGCTTAAAAACTTTGTCCTTGCTTACAGTTTGAGGGTACAGTTCATCAAGGCAGGGAAGTTAAGGAGGCAAGTGTTAGAAGCAGTTGGTCACATTGTGTTCACAATCAGAAAGTAGTGATCAATGAACACCCGCTGCTGCTCAGCTCTATTTTGCTGTGTGTGTGGTCCAGAATCCCAGCCACAAGATGGTGCTACCCACAGTGGGTGGGTCTTCCAAACTCAGCGCTATGAAAATAACCTCCCACAGGCATACCCAGAAAATCATTCTCCAGCTGCTTCTAGAGTCTGTCAAGTTATTAACATTAATCATCAGAGTGAAATTAGTCTGTATGATAGTCGTCTGATTTATATAGCACGATATGCATAATAGTAAATACATTTCATTATAAAGTGGTCTGACACCTTAAAGTGTATGAGCAAACCCTGATATAAGTTATGAACTCTGCCTGATATTGATGTGTTAATGTTGGCTTATCCAGGGTAACAACTGTAACACTGTCATGGGAGATAGTGACATTCTGGTCTTCTATGCATGTGTGGGAGAAGGAAGGAATATGGAAAAATACCTCCATTTGTTCAGTTGAATAGTGTTATGAAACTAAAATACTCCAAAATAGAGTCTACCAGCTATTTATCTATCAATTATCCATCTACCTACCATCAATGTAACCTTTGCAATAGGTACCAACTGTAGAATTACAACCACGATAAATAAAGTACCCAAGGGGGAAAACACGTTCACAAAATTGATTCCTGTCATTGATGGAGAAAATTATAATCTCTGTTGAAAGCAAAATAGAACTAAATGGTTGGCATATTAAATGAGATGAGAGTCAACATCATACAAAATATGTTTTTCCAGACTTATCACATCAAACAAGTATAACTTAATATAACATAAATTAATTATATTCTGAAACAGTTTTCATTAAACATATGACTGTGGGATGGAAAAGTTGATTCTAAGGTAATATTTACCAGTAAAGTGTCAGTGTGGCAAAACCTTCCTAAGAAAGAACAGAGAGATACACTTAATCTATCAGATATAAAATTTATTATAAATGTCAACCTACTGTGCTTTTGGAATAGGTATTGAAAAGCCATCAAACAAAAGGTAACAGGGAAACTGGAGAAGTCAAGTGTGTGAAAACATGGTATATTGTGGGCAAGGCTCTTGAAAGAAATGGAGAAAGGATGCGCTGTTAAATAAAGAGTATTGAGTGTGTTTCAGTTCTGTCCTGGCAGCTAGACTGGGGTCCTACTTCATACAGTATGCTGACATGCAAATTTAGGCTTAAATGAGCTAAGTATGAAACTGGGAGGAATATTGGCTTGTGTCTTTTAAGATTGCCTTAGTAATAAAGATAGCAGAAGATTAATAGTCAGAAATCATTCTTAACTTGTGAAATTCGTAAGTTAAGAACAGCAGCAAAGGATCTAATTTAAATATAAGGAAAAATGTGATCAGATAATCCACAGTGAAGCAACACTAAGGGAAAAAAACCACAGAACCTCAGTGAAATAATTGGACATACAGGTGTTTTTAGTGTCTATTAATTTCCCATGGTGTCTATAACAAAGCGTAATAACCCAAGTTGTTTAAGTAAACAGAAACTGTAATAAATCAGAACTTTGACACTCAGGAACTCTGATGGTTCTGGAGGGCTGTCTGTGAGTCTGTTTCAGCATCCCTAGCTGGGAACTGTCTTTGCCTTCTTTGGCTTACTGTCTTATAACTCCAATCTCTGCTTCTGTTTTCACATGACAGGCTTTCTTGTGTGTAAGTATCTCAATAATTTTACATTGTGTTTCTGCCAGTGGCTATGTCTAAACTTCCTTTGCTTCCCAAGTATACACACAGTACTCACTCATTTCATTGTATTGGATTGTGTGACGATCTAGAGTAAGCTTATTCAAACTTGATTACAACTGCAGAGATCCTATTTCCAAACAAGGTCATATTCACAAGCCAAATGAACCTTTTACCCATCTGGTGAAACAACTTAATTCATAAGTGTTATGAAACTTTATGTAAACAGTCTGGAGATAAATCTGGCTCTGACCAGTGAAGGTGAATATTGATATACTTCAGAAACCAATAATATTATTTTAGATACTTTATTGAATTATAATTTGCAAATCAGTAATATCACCATTTGAGAACTAGTATAACTGTAGCATCTTGGATCCCACCTTAAACCCACAGTAAAAAATCTGTACTTCAAAGTAATTTCCCTATATGATTTGTTTAAGAACTAACAGGAGCTTGAGAGATTTGTTCAGTGATTAAGAGGACATACTGTTCTTCTAATGGACCTGATGTTTGTTCTGCTCAGCTCACAACTGCTTACCGCCCCAGCTTTATGGGAACCCAATACCTCTAGCCTCTACCAGCACCCTCATTCATTTTTGTATTAACATGAATGTATGCCACAAAAATGAGCAAAGAAGAGGAGGAGGAGGAATATGTATAAAATGCTAGCAATACTTATGTATGATATAGAAGTGTAATCATTCAAGAGAATGATAAATACTAAATTTAAGAGTAAATATAATTCCAATTGAATTAAAACTATTTTATTAAGCTTTTCTTAAATACATGAATATTCATTACATCATTCCTTTCAATTTTGTAATTTGTATGTAATGCTTAATAAAAGGGTAGAAAGTAGAACCTGGGGTATTCAATATAGGACTGCAGCCCTGAGCCATTCCCGGATAACATGCTAGATACTACTGCTTACATAGAACAGATGACTTATATATTATGCTAGTTTTTCATCATCATACGTGTTGTGTTTGGGAAGTATTGTGTCCTAAAAGAAATATTAAACCAATGCATTGAATCATAGATTTTATATGAAAAAAAAAACTTGCCAAAGGAAATAAAAATGTGGGCCTCCTCACAACTTTAAATAAACAGAGTAAATAATTTTTTGCTTTAAGTAATTATTTGACTGAACTGAATTTTAAATTCCCTCAGATTAACAAGTAATAACGTTCATATCCCTATAATTATCATTTCAACTCTGCTCTTACTCTTTCAAAAGTGAACAATGAAAATATTTACAGAAATGTTCTAATTGGAATAATTTAGATAGTATTCTACAGGGATTGAGATCTGAAAAACTATATTTATTAATACCAATTATTGTGAATCTGATAATGTCTAAAAGTGAACTTTATCTTCAATATTTTAGTGGGTTTTTTAAAAGTATTTTTAGCAGTTATACACTTCAATGGTTTATTTCATGCTTTGAAACAAATACGGCAGGGCTCCTGGGGAAAGGGCAGACTCCTACTCAACACCAGGTATTGAACTTTCATTGGCACGTTTGTTTTTTCTCTTCAGTAAATCCTGATTTAGGCCAAGAAGCTCCAGAATACAATGATCATATTTTTTAAATCCATTTGTATTTTACCCAGAATTTCCTGGAGAATTCCTTAATAACTACTTTAAGGAATAAAAGAAAATATTATCCACATGGAAGTTGTCTTTATAATGGAGTCTCATAAAACAGGACCTCATAGGTTTCGTTTTATAAACTGTTATTTTCTCACTATGCACACATATTTCTCATTCTGAGAAATTATCACTAGAGAGACAGTTAATGTTATTACTCTGTGTCACTATAATTATCTCTTCTCAAATTTTGTAGACAATTACCTTGGGTTAACAAAGTGTATTACATCATTTGCTCATCATGGGTCTATCATTGCAGCCATTTGGTTGTTTAGCAAACAAGAAGATTGCTGTTTTGTGCTTTGCTACTAAAGTCTCAGGTCCCTTCTTCTGTCACCAGAAGTGCATGGAAGGAAGACAGCAAGGAAGAAATGACATTCCTAGAGGAAGACAGATGGTGAGGATTATAACACAAGAATCTTTACTCAGTCTTCAAGAATCTATTTTCTTTGTTTATTTGAATTTCTTATAAATTTTTAGTAATAAGAAAGCCTTAGTTCTCAGAATATCTAAACAAAATTTCCTGTCTAAACCTTATTTTTCTAATGATTTCCAGTCAAAACTCAGAGTTCTGGAAAAATATAATTATCTTACTACTTTGGTATTTAAGGATCAGAGAACATTAATTTAGAGTAGTATTTTTAGCTTCAGATAATCTATCCTGTGTCAAAGAACTAAACCATTTTTCTTTTCAAGTAGGATCTTTTAGAAATAACTTTTGTAAGTTGGTTTTCAATTAGTCAGCATCTTCTCACCTTAACCAAAGCTGTAGTGTAAGTGGAACATGCTGTTTAAGCAATTACTGATGAATCCCAACTTCAGCTATGATCACTGAAAAGCTTAAACTTAGAATCTTTTTGTTTTACATGCCTTGTTCAAGAACTACCTCAAAATGCTGGGCTTGGGTCAAATTTCCATGAAAATGTTAAAAATAGTTTCTCTCTCATAAAGTATTTCAGAGAATTTCCTCATGATGGATGATATATCACACACATATCTATATAACCTGACAAGTTCTGCCTTGATTCTAGTACATTCAAGCTAGGAATAAAAGCAGAGGGATTGGCATTCTTGTCTGGAGATCATATCAGACATAACCGTTATAGAGCAAGCTTTTCCCTATGTTAACTTCACAAGTCTTGAAGAATGAGCTTAAGTCTGCTTGGAGGATGCTCTGCCATTTATTCAGTCCTATCTCATCTTCTGCATCACTTCAGACTGGATGATGGTGATGGTGATGATGATTTTGTGACTGTCTCAGTACGGGTCCTTGCTTGGTCCATAATTCAACAGGCTAGACTAAAACTCATGCAAATCTGTCTGCCTCTACCTCCAGAAGGAAATGCTGGGATTAAAGGTTTGTGGCCACCATACCTGGCTAGCTTCTGCATCCCTTAAGAGTTAAACCATCTAGCATCCAGTACATAAAGGGCCGGTGCTTACTGACCTGTCTCCTGATTTGATATTTACACATTTGAATGTTTGTTACACATTTACATATGCTAAATTTGACAATTCGTATTCAATTTGGTTCTTGATAAGTTTTCTTATCAAAGATATGCTTTCTCTTTTAATATAAATATTTCTTCTTTTACTCTGTACTCTTAGCTACATTTTTAGTTTTGTCTTTGAAATTTTTGGACTTTAAATGTCTGTTATAATCTCTGCAGTTGCAACTTTTTTTAATAAACAATTTAATTCTGTATTTGTGAGAGATTTTTTACTAGAAAAACTGACATATACTCATGTTTAAAAAGAGTTTCTCAGAGTCTGTGTTTTGTGCGTACTCATCTATCTTTTTTCGGTGTTTCTTATGAATCACCACCCCTGGCAGCTTTGTTGTTTTGGTACGCTGAAGTGATTGAGTGGGAACAGAGTCCAGGTCAATCTGTCTCCAAGCACACTGTCTTGTATATGTCTGCTCAACTAGACTCTCTTTTATGCTTTAGTGATTGCTCTCTTTTTTGGTCTTAAGAATTCAAAACTCTAAATTCAAAGCTCAGATTTAAACACAGCTGTAAAACCACTGCACTTTCTAGTGGCTCTGACTGTTATCTAGAACTGGCTGCTTTGAGAACTGCATTCTACATTTCTCTACTTCCGGTATGTAATCAGAATTTATAAGCGTGTTGTGTTTATTCTGATTAATTGGAATTTCTACTCTTTGTGTTCAATTGGGAACGATTGTTTTTGTGCCCCCCCAAAAAAGTTCAAGACAAACTCCTTGAAGTCTCTACTTTTAGTATTGTCATTTTTTTTAATATTGGAAAAGGTAATGATGTCACCCTCCCCAACAAAACATGTGAGTTCTGTAACTCAGGATGTAGCAACACAACACTAGCTCAAAAAAAAAAAAAACAAAAAACAAAAAGAGAAAGTGTTGTTTTCGTCTTGTAAAGGGACATTTTTTTCCTATAGAATTTATGAACTGATTTGTGTCTTAACCTTTCAAAGGGAGCTAGAACATATAACAGGCCTGGTATAGAAGCCAAGGAAAAAGAAAAAAGGAATTATTTAAGAAACTCTTTAAAGTGACAGCATTTTGCGGTTGTTTTTCACTTTCTCTTAGAGTCTTTTAGTTTCCTTGATACAGGCTAATTTCTTTAAGACAAGCGGTTCTAGATGGCGTGCTGAAGCTCTTGCCGGAAGGTGGCGGCATAAGCAAGCCCTTATGCATAGATCTGTCCCAGGTGCTGAACCCAATTTCAGAGAGACGCACGGCTGCCAGAGACAAGGGTCTCCACCAAGTTATCCTGAGATTTGCAGCCTGGTAAGGGAGATTAAAGTCCAAAGATCGTAAGAAATGCAGGTCCTTGTTTACAACACACAGACAAACATTTCTTTCCCCAAATTCAATTGCTACAAAGCTATGGGAGGTGTTAATGTCATTGAAACGACGCCAGTAATGGCAACAGAAGTGTGTGTGTGCGCGCGTATATGCGTGTATGCGTGTGTGTGTGTGTGTGTGTGTGTGTGTGTTTAGAATACACACCTACTTGAATTTCTTATCTTCTCTTTGAGAGCCAGCTGTTTATCAGCTTTTGTCCTTTAACGTGTCCTTTCTAATATTTTTTCTTTCCCGGGTCCACAGGATAGTAGGAAAGAATCCTTGACTATGATGTTAAATGAGCCCGTATTTTTAAAAGGGAAGACCCGCACTCTCTACTTAGTAATTTAGAGAGCTTCCCAGCTTTCCAACCTTCAGGCTTCCTGTGTCTGTCCCCATTTTCTGTAACAATACTGTAAAACGGTGAAACTGGCTCTATTTAAGAAGTTGGCAACAATAAAGGGAATGGGTAGTGGGGGCAGAATTTTTTTTCATCTCCCTCTAGTTTGCAGGGTAGGAGGCGGAGTTTGATCCGTTAAAATATTGGTCTGACTAGCGGATCGGAGTGGGTATATGAAGTGAGTTCTGAGTGTGTCGACTCGAATGTGAATGTAAAGACGCTTGTCTAGAGGGACAGGAGGGCGGGGACCCAGAAGAAGGAGGCACTCAGGGCTGGGGAAGTGTTAGGTGGTGGTGGGGGTTAGCGTGGGAGGAAGGGAGACTAGCTGTCTGAGCAACACATAGAGGAATAAAGAAAGAGAGGTAAGAAGGAAAGGGGAACTGAAGGAGAAAGGCCAGTGGGAGGAAGCCGGGAGAAGGAATCTGGAAAAAGAAAAACAACAACGCTGGCAAAGTCTAGAGAGAGAGGGAGAGAAGGAACTAGGAGATGAGGGTCACAGAGTGACCCGGGAGGATGGGGTTTCTGGAATGCGACACATCTGAGATTGGAGACTGAAAGCTAGTCAGCGGAGTCCGGCTCCCGCAGCTAGTTGGGCAGCGACAAAGTGAGATGGACAGCGTGAAACAGATGTTCCAGCCACATCTCCACCACCCAGAGATTTGGAAGCTGCTCTCAGCCCAACTACAGTTTCCTAGCTGGAGCCTCTGAGCGCTCGGGACCGGCGGGAGCCAAGCGAGAGAGTGCGCCGAGAAGCTGCTCCTCTCAGACGCCTTCGCCAGAGCTGTAAGAACTTCCCGCTCCAGTCCCTGGATCCCCTCCCTCTGAAATTCCCCAGAAAAGGAGGAAGACCCTAGGGGGAGGGGCGAGGGAGATCCCCTTGCAGCTCTTTCCCCCTCCCTTCCCCAAACCCACCGGGCAGGCATGGATATGTTCAGTCTTGGCGAGGGCAACAACACCACATCGTCCCAGGAGCCCTTCGGGACAGGCGGCAACGTTACTAACATCTCCGACGTGACCTTCAGCTACCAAGTGATCACCTCTTTGCTTCTGGGCACGCTCATTTTCTGCGCGGTGCTCGGCAATGCCTGCGTGGTGGCTGCTATCGCCCTGGAGCGCTCCCTCCAGAATGTGGCCAACTATCTCATCGGGTCCTTGGCGGTCACCGACCTCATGGTGTCAGTGCTGGTGCTGCCCATGGCTGCTCTGTATCAGGTGCTCAACAAGTGGACTCTGGGCCAGGTCACCTGTGACCTGTTTATCGCCCTGGATGTGCTGTGCTGCACCTCGTCCATCCTGCACCTGTGCGCCATCGCGCTAGACAGGTACTGGGCGATCACTGACCCTATAGACTACGTGAACAAGAGGACGCCCCGGCGTGCCGCTGCGCTGATCTCGCTCACTTGGCTCATTGGCTTTCTCATCTCCATCCCGCCCATGCTTGGCTGGCGCACCCCGGAAGACCGCTCGGACCCCGACGCGTGCACCATCAGCAAGGACCATGGCTACACCATCTACTCCACTTTCGGAGCTTTCTATATCCCGCTGCTGCTCATGTTGGTTCTTTATGGGCGCATCTTTCGAGCCGCGCGCTTCCGGATTCGCAAGACTGTCAAGAAGGTAGAAAAGAAGGGAGCGGGCGCCAGTCTCAGTACATCGTCGGCCCCGCCCCCCAAGAAGAGCCTGAACGGACAGCCAGGTAGTGGGGACTGGAGGCGCAGCGCTGAGAACAAGGCTGTGGGGGCTTCATGCGCTAATGGTGCGGTGAGGCAGGGTGACGATGATGCCACCCTGGAGGTGATCGAGGTGCACCGAGTGGGTAACTCCAAAGAGCACCTGCCTCTGCCCAGCGAGTCCCAGGCTACATCTTATGCCCCCGCTTGTTTGGAGAGAAAAAATGAGCGGAATGCTGAGGCAAAGCGCAAGATGGCCCTGGCCCGTGAGAGGAAGACAGTGAAGACGCTGGGCATCATCATGGGTACTTTCATTCTCTGCTGGCTGCCCTTTTTCATTGTGGCTCTGGTCTTGCCTTTCTGTGAGAGCAGCTGCCACATGCCTGCCTTGTTGGGTGCCATAATCAACTGGCTGGGCTACTCCAACTCCCTGCTCAACCCAGTTATTTATGCTTATTTCAACAAGGACTTTCAAAATGCATTTAAGAAGATCATCAAGTGCAAGTTCTGCCGCGGATGATGATGATGATGACGACGATGATGGTGGTGATCGTGTTGATGGAGAAGGAGGAAGATGGGGTGGGCTGTAAGGTTTATGGGACCCTCCCCATTCACTCAGTATCTCAGCCCTGGAAGCAACACCTAAGATAACTTGCTTTTCTTATGATATGCAGCTTCTTGGCCCATGCTTTCAGATCTCGCTCTCTCTCTAACCCTTTTCAAGGGGACAGTGCTCTTTGCAGAAACCCTAGACGCCTCCTAGAGTCTATGAGAAAAGTTATTGGCTCGGTCTTTGGCCCTAGGATCAGTTTTGATAGTTGCAATAACCTTTTCCCTCTTCGAAATTAAACCTCGGTGGTTCAAGGTAGACAATCCAAACAGAAAACATAAACTGCATGGACATCTTCCATGAGAACTGCCACCCCTCTGCCCTACTTCTGGAACTTTGAGGTTCAAGACTTTGCTTGTTTGCCTCTCCCTCTTGCTTTAGAAGCCTCTACTCCCAACTTGGGTATCAACCCTCTCCTTTGAGTCTGGCTCCTAGGCACTCACTGCTGCTCTGAAAAAGCAGTTGGGACTAGTTTGGCCTATGGTGCCCAAAAAATTCCTGCCTTGCTGTGTAGCACATACTCCCACCACCAACCCCCTGCACAGCGCCCACTTTCTGTGTTTTCTTAAACTTATAATCAAGTGGTAAATGTTTCTGTTGGAGTGGACTTTTAAGTATGAAGCCTGGCCAGTGGGGATGAGCCCGGAAGGTTTGTGGATGGTTTCTCTTCTTGGTGTTAGCACTCACCAAAGAAACTGACAATCAGACTGTTTGGAAGGCAGACTTATTTGTATACTTTGTTGGCCTTTCTATAAGTTCTGGCAAGGCCACGTGTCTACTACAGGAGGCGCTCACTGCTGGCTAGGGAGGGCAAACTGGGGATACTGAGATGCCAGATATGGCGCGCATGTGCGCCAGCGCGCGAGCGCACGCACGCCCCACCCTCCCCTTGGTTTCTTCTAGGTCCTCCTCCAGAGAGCCCCGAGGTTTGCAGCATCCAAGTTCCTCTGCCTCACCTTGCCTACGGAGTTCAGGAGTTAGTGCAATAGGGAGGAGGAGACCCTGCACCAAGTGCAAGAGACCTAGAAATCTCTGTGTGGGTGCTGGGTGCGGGGCATGTGGAGACAGGAAAAGAGCAACAAGGCTCCGAAGTGCTTCCAACTCCCTAAGCATGTCCCGAGGAAGCTAAAAGGGCAATTTTAACCATAGGATGCAAATTTTCTCAATCCATCCCCCCTTTCGACTGAGGAAAGTATAATGCCTAGATTTATTCTCCCAGACATCCCGGGCACATACAAAATTAGCAGAATTCTGGGCTCTCATTTGAAGGGTTTCAACATCTCAAGATTACTTAGGATTTTGATCTCAGAGACAGATACCTAAAGGAGACCTCAGAGGATGGACGGGTTAAAGGGAGCTTTCCGTGGAGTCTCAGGATCTAGAGGATTAATTTATCCCTGGCTCTTCTACCCCAGAGTTCTGTGGGGAAAACCGGATTTGTTTGTGCCCTTTTAATTTGTAGAGCGTTTTTTGCTTAGGCGTTCTCTCCCTGCAGTTATTTCTGGAAAATTATTTTGGTGCTTCCTTTGAATGTACATTTCCAGCTACGTGAGAGGGCAACAAGAGGTTTATATTACGTCTGAAGTTCGAATTTTCTGTTGAGTAATGGTTTCATTTCCCAGTAATCACAGGGAGTTTTCTCATTTCCCTTCCCTTCAGTTGTATCTTTCCGATGTCTGCACCTGCTGTTTTAAAAACCGTGGTGCATATTTTCATTGCCAAAGTTGTCGGTGAGATGTCTCCCTTGTGTTTATAAGTAGGGTGAAAGGACAGAGGGGTCGCATGAAGCACTGGTTTTGTTTGCCAAACTGAACAAAGCCTCTATTTGGTGTCTTTTGCTCTACTCCAGAGTGGGAATGAGATGGTATCACACTGTAAAAGAGCCATTTCAGACCTTAAGTCTGCTGGATATCTGCATGTGAGAGGCTGGCTCTTGGGGGGGGGGGGTCTGTGGAGATAATACAGGATACAGGGGCTTCTCCATTACAAATAATACTTGTTTGCAAATTAAAATTTTTTTGCATACAAAAATTAAATAGAAGTATATGACCAACCGAATTGTTTTTTCTGTATATTTTACTATTTCTATAACAGATTCTTTATTTGAAATAAATCGACTCCAAATTTCAGATCTTATACCGGAAACCAAGACTTTTAACTTCTAGTTTTTTGTAGTTTTTTCCCATAGGGATGTTTGGCTATGATCGGGGTGGGGTGGTATTTGCTCCTGCTGTCTTGAGGAAAAAGACTTTAAAAAGACTGGAAAGGGACACCAACTGGAATATAACTTCCAGTTAATAGAGATAAGTGCAACTTCTGCACAGCTCTAAAGAACCCCGGATGCTTGTTTTATTTTAAAATACTTGTATTAAGGTAAAATATTCATGCACAAAAACTGGCCCTCACTTTTCCTTGTGATAATAAAGGACTTTAATAATGGCAATGCTGTAATAAAGACCAGTAACCCATGTATCTCCAGTGTCTCCATTTGTGTTAGTTGTATTAATATAGAATAAAGGTGAAAATAGAGTTGATCTTACGATTCAGGTTAGGGAACTGCTTTTGTTTTTTTTGACAGGGTCCAGCTATGTAGCCCTTGCTAGCCTGGAACTTTCTGTGCAAGCTAAACTGGCCTTTACCTGAAGAGACCTCCTTGCCTCTGCTCCAGAGTCTGGGAATAAAGACGCGGGCCACCATGCTCTGCTCAGGTAAGTAATTTAACACTTAGAGAAACCACCACTTTTGGACTGATTTCTCTCTCCATCTCTCCCTCCTTCCTTTATTTCTTAAATTTCATTCTGTAAATAATATTTTATTTCATGCATGAAACCATGCATTTTTCTAAGACTAGTATCTGCAATAAGTTTTTGGTGTCTGTCTCAGAAACATGGTCAGGATGATGGGAATGAATAGCAGCAAATCACTGCCTTTTCAAGAGGAAAGCATGGTTGAAATTCTTCCTTTGTGTCCCTTATAATCTCCAGCTAGAAGACTATGACCACTGCTTTCCAAAGGAGCTGCTCATTGTTATGGGGTTGTTGCCCAAAACAAAAGTGAAGGGACATTTTCTTTTCTCATTGGGTCCAGGAGTAAGACTTACCACTGTGTGAAAAATAATGCATCTGCTCCGTTCTTCCTACTCCAATCATCAGGACACCTTCTCCCGTGTCAGAATGATGACTGCAGTTAGACCTCAGCTAACCTCAAGGGCAAGCAAAAGTTAGGGCCACTATGAGCCCTGCAAAAATGTTCAGAATTTTCATGCATCCTGACTCAAGATGGAGTGTGTGTGTGTGTGTGTGTGTGTGTGTGTATAAAAGTCGGAGCACTTGAGACATGAAAACTTTTTGGAGTTTTTACCTGAAAATTTTTATCACTGACCTTGCAAAAAGTGCCGAATTCTGCACATTTGTCTTTGGAGTTTGGAGAAGCCCCCTTCCTCACCCTTGTTCTCTCCTCTGCCCTTACTTCTGTCATAGAGACAACAGCTTTCTGTGTCAATGGGCCTTCTTTTTTACAGGAAAATCTGTAGAGGTCAGTTCTATACCTCAGAGGGGAAAATGTTTCCGGTTACTTCCAGAGTGGTGAAAGACCCAGAAACTGACTAGCGGTGCTCACATGTCAGCCCCTGTTTGGTAATATAGGCTCACAAGACAATATAAGCTATTATTGCAGTGAAGACAGCTTCAAGCAGGTTGAATATGTATAAATAAGCTGTTATGACTAAATTCCCACCCAGGAGAGATGAAAGTGCTCTCTAAACAGGGTGAACTGAAGGAATGTGGCCCTGTTCAGAGGAGAGAGGTCACCGGGGAGAATAAGTATGAAAATCTTTCCAGGATGAAGTTCTGGGCAGGTGGGAGTTGGGATGAACAAGTAGGTGTTCTTTAAGAAGTGACTGAGTTGGGTGGTGGTGTCGCATGCCTTTAATCCCAGCACTCGAGAGGCAGAGGCAGGCAGACGTCTGTGAGTTTGAGACTAGTCTGGTCAACAAGAGCTAGTTCCAGGACAGGCTCCAAAGCTACAGCAAAATCCTGTCTTGCAAAACAGAAACAAAAGACAAAACAAAACAAAAAGCAAACAAACAGCAACAAAAGTGACTAAACAGTCTGATTCCTGTTCCTAGCAAGCAGGCACCTGGGACGACATTTTTCAGTGGGTTGTTTGACCTGGATTAGCCACCAGGGTGGCTTATACACATGATGACCTTCAACAGTGAGGCAGGAAAATCATCATGTTCCACAATCTGAAGGGCATATGAAGAGAGGGGGAGACAATGAATCTGAACTCAAAGGAAGAAAGATGGGGGTTGATTAGATATGAGGGAAATATTTTAAGCAGAGAAAGGGCAGAAGAGGTGACAACAAGGTCAGGGCATGACAAAACATTTCACACTTATGAATTGGTTTTAATTATATAATTTGTTTAATTAATCAATTAAATTTGGTCAAGTTGTTTTTCTCCCACATATAATATACCATTTAAATCCCATTAGAACTGTTAAAGAGGTCATTGTGGAACTAGAACAGTTTGGTTAATAATAGTTCTAGAAGGATAAGAGTCCATCATGGAAGGAATCATAGCAACAAACAGAGCAAGAAGCTTGACCAAAACACAAAGCAGAAAGAGCACATGGTAGTGGATAAAGCTAAATAATCTCAAAGCCCACCCCTAGCGATGCCCTTCCTCCAGCATGGTTCCCAACACTGCTCAAACCATGCCATAACTGGGAAATAAGTGTTCACATATCGTAGTCAGTTTGGGGACATTTCTCCTTCAAACTACCTACTCTCTGTTGGCGACATTTCCCATACAAACCATCATAAGAAGTTTTACAGCGTAGTGTCTAAATACAGAGAACAATACTAAAGAGCATATGTACAGCCACTAAATACTAGGTCCAAAGGCAGAGCTGTGAAAGGGGTGTTATATATCATATTTGAAGATGATTTCAGCAATGCAGATGCAGGTGTGAAGTAACAAAGACCTGCAGTGAGAGCTTGGAAGAAGTATGACCATAAAAAGTTATCAAAACCTGTCAGGACTTGTCTGTGAGAGGATGAGGAGAAAGAGAGAGAGAGAGAGAGAGAGAGAGAGAGAGAGAGAGAGAGAGAGAGAGAGAGAGAGAGGTGTTATTTCTTCTCTGGGCATTACCTTTGTAGATTTGTCTGCGAATGTGAAAAGACTTTTGTCCACTGTGAATAGAACTACCCAGATGGCAAGGGCCTGCTGGAAAAGGAATTGATGTGTGTCACAGCTTTGAACAATCTGTTGTTTGGATGAGTACTTAAGGCATTGCCACCACCCAGAACACTGTTTGGATCGATTCCCTGACTTGTAAATCTGGACAGTAGAACATGTTACTCATTTTTTGAGGTGGGTACAATTTCAAGGGACAGACACCTTTCAGGAGTGGTAAATCTAAAATGTCATGCTTGGTGGCATGTTAGGAGAACATATGAAGCTTAAGTATTGAATCTATCCACTTAGCCACAGCGAGAGTGGAGCCACTCAGTTTGTACAAGTCCTATTACCAATCAACTTTGTGTAGATTATTCCTAAGAAACTCAGTCTCCATGGGCTGCAAGAACAAGATAACTAACAAAGCAAGTAGTTTAAGAATAGCAAATTCATTGCTCACAGTACTACAGGCTAGGAAATCCATGATACCAGCAAGTTCAGTATCTGTTGAGAACTTCTTTTTCTGGGTGCTAAACAGCCATCTGTTTGCTATGACTTCACTCAAAGAATGGACAAGGGTACTCTTTGGGGCCTCTTTGTATAAGAAGATTGATCTTTTTGTTGTTGTTATTTTAATTAATTAATTAAATTTCCCCAGCCTTATTGCTGTTTCCCCTCCCTCCTCTCTTCCTAGTCCCTTGCTCCAGATTTCCCCATCCATTCCTCCTCTTTTCTCTCAAGAAAAGGGTAGGCCTCCCAAGGATATAAGCCACGCCTGGCATATCAAGTTGAAGTAAGACTAGGTACCTCTTCTATTGAGGCTGGATGAGACAACCCAGTAGGAGGAAAGGGTCCTATGGAAGCGTGGAAGAAGGACTATGAGAAACAGAGGGGCCAAGGACACCACAAGAAAAAAAAAAACCACCGAATCAACTCATCTGAGCTCATAGGAGCTCACAGAGACAACCACCAACCAGAGAGCTTGCATGGGACTGACACAGACCCTCTGTGCATATGCTACAGTTGTGTAGCTTGGTCTTCAGACACCTAACAGTAGGAGCAGGGGCTGTCTCTGGCTCTGTTACCTACTTTGAAGGAGTTATTATCATTCTAGGGAGAAGAAAGCAAATACCAAGAACAAAATCACAATGGATTTATATTAGATGGACAATTCTGGAAAACTCATGCTAGCATGAAATATCAAAGGGTGCTGAAACAGAGGGGAAGAACGTTCTTTTTTTATTTTTTTGTAGTTGCTTGGGGGTGGCTTGCTAAAGTTCTCAGGAGTATGATGTTGAGGCTTGGAGTAATGGTCACTGTATAAACAGTGACTGAAAATTGTAGGTTTTTCGTTCTGAATATTTCATACAAACAGAATCATAACATGGTGCTTAAAAGTAGCTTCTTTTTTTCAGTATAATGCTTTCAAAGGATTCCCATGCTCAAATACTTACCAGTGCTTCATTTTTTAAAATAATTGATTAGCATGCATTAGTCATACAGAGCCATGAGCTCCATCATGACCCTTTTCATCCTCCTAAATCTCATCCTCTCCTTTCTTCTCCCCACCATGTTCTCCTCTTCCCCAATAGTTCCTCTTAGTTGGAAAGGTTTGCTTAAATTTTTAATTTCATTAACTATCAATTAAGTTGCTGCTTACTTTTTGGAGTGATGATCACCAATTTTGGTGGGTTACCTGAGTGCTTAATAAATTAGCAAATTTGTATCAAAACACATAGCTTATTCACTAAAAGTAAATTAGCATTTAGTTTCTGGTGCTACAGCATCTTTCCTCCTCAAGATTCTAACAATAAAATCTAGCTATATATGACAAAACCCTTTTCAAAATATTTATTTATGTATTCAATCATTCATTTATTATATAATATATCCATTTATTAATTCTCTCATAGAATGCAACCTTCCCTCCCTCCCATATTTCAAAATTAGTTTACAGAGTAATAATAGATTTCCACTCATACTTTATGGTTGTTTCTCTGCATCACAGGCCTTCCTCATCACCATGGCTCCCCTTCCCCACATATTCTTTTATCCCAGCATTCTTCCCTTCCATTTTGTTCTAGTGTCTTCCTCAGTCTCTTCCCCCAAGGCTTCTTTTGTCCCTAGTCTCATGGGCCCCTTTCTAGATTCCTGGCCTTTCCCCATATTTATTCCATCTGGATATGCATATTTAACAGTTAGGGAGTAGGATCTGCTTATGAGAGAGAACATGCAGGATTTGTTTTTCTGAACTTGGGAGTTGCCTCATTTAACATGCTTTCTGGTTCTACCCATTTAACTGCAAACTTCATTTTTTTTTTTTTTTTTTTTTTTTGGTTTTTCGAGACAGGGTTTCTCTTTAGCTTTTTTTTTTTTTTCTTTTTTTTTTTTTTTTTTTTTTTTTTTTTAGAGCCTGTCCTGGAACTAGCTCTTGTAGACCAGGCTGGCCTCGAACTCACAGAGATCCGCCTGCCTCTGCCTCCCGAGTGCTGGGTGCAAACTTCATTTTTATGGATGAATAAAATGCCCCCCTCTCTGTGTGTGTATGCACCTCATGTTTAAGTATTCATTTTTCTGTTGATGACCATCTAGGCTCTTGTTCCATTTCTGTGCTATTGTCAAAAGAGCAATGATACACATGGATGTGCAAGTAGCTCTGTAGCAGGATGCAGAGTCCTTTGAGTATATACATATGTCTCTGTTTTTTTGTCAAATCATATACCATTTAAAAGTATGTCAGATTTTATCTATGCATCAATTTGTTGATGATAACTGGGATAATTATTCCCCTCTGCTGGCTATTACAAATAATGTGTATGAATTTCTGTGTGGGCACATGTTATTGTTTATCTTGGGTATAAGTCTGAGTGTAGAATTATTGCAAGGTCACTGTGATGGTTGGCTTTGCCAGCCTGATGGATTATAAATTAACTTAGGAAACATCCACTTTGGGAAGGTCTATGGGGCGACATAAGAGAGGGTTAACTCTTGAAGTGGATAGAACTTTCTAACATATAACCAAGCTATAAAGAGAGTCAAGGAAAAAGCAAGGTGGTGAAGCCTTTGAGTTGCGAAAAAGAGAGGCTGTGCTGTCAGAGCAAGTGAGACCCGAAAAGGGGGTCTTGGCTAGAGAAACAGAAGGGAAGGGTTGGATGAAGCCAACATTTGCTTTTCCTTTTCTTCTTCAGATGTAAATCTGTATAGAATGGGGAAATAGAAACAACAGAAAAGCAGAGAGGAAGTCTAGAAGAAACAAAATTCTGTCAAATAGAGGGATAATTGAAGGAACAAAGTAGGAAGAAGGCAAGGTGTTGAAGGGTTTGTCTTTGAAGTAGGATTGTTCTATGATGTAGGAGATAAAAGGAAAAAAAGTGTGAAGGGTGAGAGATACAGTTCTACGCTGGGAACCAAAATACTTGGCTCTATCTGGGTTAGAAGATACTTTCATGGCCTCCACTTCACTAAGGCCCTGAAGGTTCCTTCATTATTAGAATTTTAACAAAGCAGAATGAATTTGTGTCCAAGGGATTTTAAAGTAAGTTAGCAACAGCTGCTGGCTCTTGAGGGGGTAATCTCTCTCATCAGTAGTATAAACACTGGTGAGTTGCCCGTGCTCTAGTGGGTACCTCCACCTACATGCCCATGTGTCAGGCCCTAGATAAACTCAATTGACATCAAACAAAATAAAATGACATGATAATGAGAAACTTACCGGGTGGAGGAGGGGTTGGTGAGATCAAGGGGAGATATGAGACTGGGGCATGGTGAGAATGACCAGAGGATAGTATATGGACGGATGAAGATGTCATAGTAGAAGTTCATTCTTTAAAAGTCTGGTGGGAGGAATAGGAGCAGAGGCAATAGCTTCAGCAGTATACGAATGTTTAACGTGACTTCAGTTCACTGGTACTCTGGAGCTGTTTGCCACTCGGACTCATTAAGAGATGCTAAACTGCTAGAGTTTGTAGTGAACCAGATGAATAGGCGAGTAGATTCCTAGGGTGTTTCTCTGCTCACCCCAACTTCTCCCATTACAAGTCTCATTCTTCTATGCTTTTCATTTATGTCTCTTCCATTTTAAAGAAAAATTTGTTATATCGTCATTATGGGTCTTAGTTCAGACCTCAGTGATGGCGTAATTTTCTTGGCTTCCTAAATTGTCCTCTATTCTCTCTACCCATTTCTCTCCCTTTTTATTTTGGTTATTGTTACATTAGAAAAGATCCTCAATACTTAACTTTATTGACTAAATATGGCCACTTCTTCCTAACCTGGTGCTGATATTAAATGTGACAATTAATGAAGGCAGCCAAGTGGATGTCACTTAATCTACTCAGCAGAGTGCCTTTAATTGGGGTATTTATAGTGGTAGAGCAGGAAGTGTTACATCAGATATTTATATGCAACCCACGACTTTTTAATCATATGATTACAGTCACAGAGTTAGGTAGAAGTCCGATTTTCAAATTTTCATACATTTTTCAAAAGCTAAAGAGAGAACAAGAGAGTATTTGCAAACTACCATTGAGACATGATAGACCAAATTTTATTCTGAAGAATTAAGGCAATGTAGGACAATTAAGAACCAGCTTGGCAACTGGTAAATTGCATAAAATGTGTGCCCCTCTCTCTTTCCCTCTCTGATAATAGTCTTGCAGTCTAGTGGGAGAAACTTCTCACTTTGGCTTTTCATTCATGGCGGTTCTCACAGGAGGCTACACTGTTACCACCTTCTGCCTCTACAAAGGAAAGCAAGGCTGGTGTTTATTTGAGCTGCCAAAATAACCAGGATTAATCAAACAATGTGGAGGGATGATATTTCATCTTGATTATCTTTCAGTTATGACAGAGTTCTTTAAGTCTTGAGGACTCTGGAAACTGTGTAATCTGTATATTATTGATCTGGCTCATTGTTCAAATGCACACCTCTTAGCATGCGCATATTTGCTCAGCTGGCACTGTAATTCTTGCCTTAGCCAAAGAGAAAATAGTAACGAGGAATTGATTTAATCATTTGCTTTCAGTTTGAGTTCAGATTTTGATGATATGCTATCTGGAACCATCAGGATTTTCTATTGGTGTGGCTTTCTGACATTGCATTGCCACCCTGATGGATGTTTTGTCGTCTCTTTTCATGATGTTTGTTTTAATACAACTCTTCCTCTTTCAATTATACTTTGATAAACACTTAGATGGTTAATAATGAAGTTGGTAGCTTGACCACCGATTTTTCATGAGTGTCTACATATTCATACACACACTATGATTTGACATACTTCAATATACCTTTATAAGGTCCGATGCTCTTTACAAGACAGGTTTCATGTTAAACATAAATAGGACAGTGTCTGGAGTCTTCATTGTCACAGTTGGAGAGGGGCTCCTGGCATTCGTTGGGTACATGCAGCTGAGATGGTCTCTAAAGTAAGCACTACCTCAGTCAAAGCTTCAGCGGTGCTGACATTTTAGAAGTTCTCTAGAGAGATAGATAAGTGGGCACTTTCTCAAGTTTCAGAGTAAAAAACTTTCTGAGATACTTTCATGGTTGGCAAAGAAGTAATGCATACATGCAGGAATAACAATGGCATAGCCTCCACTTAGTTTCTAGAATGCTTTTTACTTTCTCCAGGAGCTTTCATGCTTAGACTCTTACATAATTCCCGTGTTATTACTGGGATGTAGAGATGGAAGACGTTTTAAATACGTATACCTTTTCCCAGATGGAAAATTACATAGGGAGCGTCAGTGATTACCCTGCTACATGACTGATTAGTGGTCCCAGCTCTCAGGCTGCCTGTAGAAGCCGAACTAAGAGGCTGACGCTTTATGTTTCTGGGAGAAAAGCAGGCTGATTGTGCCCAAGCACAGAACATTCTGTGCTATCCTCTCTCCTTGTCTCCCACAGCCTTAGTAAAAGGAAAATCCCAGAATAATTTCATCATTCTATCACTAAACACTGAATAGCATATCATCATTTTAATTAAATATTCACCTCAGAGTCATCATTGATAAAAATTAGATTAACTTACGCTAACCTGAAATTTACATTAATTTACATGTAAGAAAAGTGCATCTCAAACCGATGTTGTGAGTTCTGCTAATGGAACCGTGATGAAAATGAAACATCACAAGAAACATGGGCTTCCCATGTTGCTTTCCCAAGAGCTTGGTTTCTATTTTCAAGTCATATCTGCTCTTGTAGCTGTCAAACAATAAATAACTTTATGACAGAACGTCACTAGTCAGGACAGAAATTTAATGAGAACTGAACACACACACTGACACATGGTAATAGTAGTGTTAATCTATGATAATGACATAAATAATATTCAGAGAACCTGGAGCAGGATTCTACAGCCTCATTCTTCCAAAATTCATTCTGACTGTATTGATACTATTTTTGTCTGAGGAAATATCTTTAAGTTCCAGCTTGGAGATTATTAATATTATAAAATAGTATCTTCTGTTTTAATAATTGTAATGAAATGCAGCTCTATATATTTATAAGCACTCACAATGTCAATGCTTTCTAACCAAATAGAACAACCTAGGAGAAAGAATGTACCTTGTACATCTGTAAGTGTTTTCTGAAATTTGACACTTTCAGAGGCTACAGAGAGTGTTCAGTTGGTCAGCCTACTACACCAGCATGAGGACCTGAGTTGGTGGATCCCTAGAAAATAAAAGCCAGGCATGGCAACTTGCTTCTGTAAAACAGCATTTAGAAGGCAGAGAAACACAGGCTCTAAAGTCCATTGGTCAGTCAATCTAGGCAAGACAATGTTCTTCATTTTCAGGGAGACCCTGCTTTCAAAAAAATACGGTAAAGAAAATAAAAAAGGTAGAGATTCATCAAAGAAAGCAGAAATCATCCTCTATTCTCAATATTCACACATGCATGCGCATACAGACATCTGTGTGTTCTCACAGACAGGTACATGTCACATACAACACACTATCACACAGAGAATAGACCTAACCTTTTCAGAGTGGAGTAGGAGTTTTGGATTAGTTACTTTTGTCATTATTATGGTTGAAGACTGGACCAGAAGCAACTTGAGAGAAGGGAGATTTATTTTGGATCACACAGAGCAGAAGTAAGTCCATCATGGTATATAAAATATAACGATGGCACCAATTCATCTGCAGCAATGGGAACTTCCAAGTAGGTCAGGAAGCAGAGCTTGACTGCAAACATTAAGACCCACATGTAAATGACTCATTTTCTTCAGCAAGGCCCCACCTATTAGCGGTTGCACAACCTTTCCAAACTGGAACCTTGCTGGGGACCATGTGTGCATGTCACATCTTATCCATAAGAAGTTTCTTCTCAACACATTTGCCAATTACCTGTTGATCGTGATATAGTGGCAGGCCAAAGAGACTTCATATATGTTTTCTGAAGCTTGGCAATTATGTTGAAAACTTCAGAATCGTGTAGTGGCCGTGGTGGGGGAAGGGTGGAGGAGAGATTGAGTAACTAAGTAAGAATGAGCTTGGCTATGACTGAGCAGAAAGTTGAGAAGTTAGAGAGAGAATAAGGAAATTCAAGGGTGAAACGAGTCCACTGAAGTGTTTTTTCCTTTTTTTTTTTTTTAGAAATTTACATAGTTCAACAACTTCAAAGTGAGTTGTAAAACCTTCCCACATTATCTACGGAAGTAGTCTGTTGAAAATGGCTGAATTATTTGTAAATACCTATAGTCTAATAGTTGTTTTCAGTCCTTATACATGTCCATATTACCAGAGGAATTTCAATCTTGTGCTTGGCCAGGCTTCCACTTGGGCCCAGAATTAAACCTAAACAACAGCCACTGACACAGTAAAGCAAATACATAGACAGCTCAGGGGGAGGGGGATTGTGTTAGTTATCTGAGGTTTCTATGATAAACTGTCTTTCAAAAGAGTTGTTTTGACTCACCACTTGAGGAACCGTCAGTCCATCTTGGGGAGGAGGGATTAATAGTGAGGCTGCGAGGCAGTTGGCAACAACTGTATCCACAGACAGGAAGCAGAGAGAGAAATGAATGATACAACTCAGCTCACTTCCTCCTTTTTATTCAGTCTGGGACTCCAGCCCATGGAATGGTGCCATCTGTTATTAAGATGCGTTTCACACTTCAGTTAATATAATCTAGATAATCTCTTAAGTGAATCTCAGTCATGTTTGGTTAATGTTAAGCACCACCGTGACTCTCAGACACAGAAAACCGGGGGACAGGCTTATTAGATCCAAGGACATCTCAGGAACATCATCAGAGATGTGGTTTCTATGTGATGGTACTGACAGCTTTACAGCCTTGGGATATGTAACAGTTTTACGTTTGGGGCTTGCCCTTTTGTAGAAGAATGATCATGAAAAGGAAGTCAACCACACTTCTGTCTTGCTATCCTCCGCATCCAATAAAGCTAGGGACTCTAACATGGCAATGAGCAAGAAAGTCACATAAAATAATCAAGAGTCATTGTACTAGAATGGCCTTTAGGGGATACTCTAGCCTAAGGTATTTTGAACTCAGCAGAAAGAGAAGCTAACTGCAAACAGATGTTTAAATAAAGCAATAATAATTAGGATGTCCGAATTAAAGCATCAGTGTGATTTTGTGACATCAGAGAGATAACTGAGGTGTTAAAAGATAAATACTGTTATCATATGACCAGAAAGAGGCCTATCAATGACAAAACACCCCACTGCTGAGAGTTAGGACAGGCAGGCATGTGCACATGCACATACACACATATACACACACACGCGCCTGCATACACACACACACACACACACAGACTTCAGAATAACCATCATAAAAGGAGAAAGCTGTTTTTAATGTGGTTTGTGAGTTTATAAGTCATAATCGTGGGAATATATTAAGAAGAGGTTTGCTCCATATAACAATTTAAGAATATATTATAAATATTAACAAGGATCTAGAATACAGTAGTGATATTAGAAAGGAAATTAACATTGGTTATTTTGACACTAAGCATAATTTTGATCTCCTGATGTCTCCAGTATTGGTTAAAGTTGTCTTTAACTACCCTTTATAGATGTAATCTATCTTAAGTAGGGGGATGTGTTTAATTTGTCATCATTTTTGTAGGAATAACCTTAGAAACTCAGGGTATCTCATCAATACATCTAAAAATAGCTTTAAAGGAGTAAGATGCCGAGACCAGGCACTGTGTGATGGCAGGAGGGGATTTTTTTTTTTTTTTTGGAGACATAGCTGCCTTTGCTATATTATACAAGCAGGTAGATTTCTGTTAATGGGTTGTTTCTATCATGCATAAAGCCTAATTGTTAAAGCCAAAAGATGGAGAAAATTGAGCCTGTCTTATAATTTTCTTTTTTATAATAATAATGGTTTTATTAATCATTTGAGAATTTCATATACTGACTGTATTTTGATCATATTCTGCCCCTCTATTTCTCCCAGATTCTGATAGTTGTTTGAATTTCTTATCCTTCAAAAATACCTCATATAACAATTTGTACTTAAGAAGAAGAAAACAGCACCAGAAGATGATATATCATGGAGATGGGGCAAAGAAGCAGTAGTAGTTGATTGCCATTGTCGACTTGATGGAATCAAGAGATGCACAGGAGATTAGTGATACATACTTCTAGATGTGCTTATAAGGGCATTTCCAGAAACAATTAATTATAAAGACTTTGATATGATAGATAGTTTAACATCAACCCATAGGTGGATTGAAGCTAGATAACGTGCGGTGTGGGGTGGGGGTGGGGCTGCCCTAAGTATGGAAGGTGAGGATAGGCCGAAGTAGCAGATGATGGAGCCATGTCCTGTCTCCTTTCTAGCCCCTCCTTCTTCCTCTGCTTTTGGCTGTCATGAAGTGAGCATCTCTGCCCCATGCAGCTCTCTTTGTAATGCTCTTCTTCCTCATCACAGGCTAACAGAGCCTGGGCTGAGCAGATCAGTCATGCTCTGAAACCTCTAGAAACTTCTGGAATATGAGTCAAAATAAATCCATCTTCTTTTCTATTTTTTTAACAATTATCTGTTTGGCTGCGTGATCAGAGGAGTGAAAATTATGAATCAATGCATGGAGTTCAGTGGAAAGGTTTTGAGACTCCTTGTTTCCTTTCATCAAATCCAGGTCTTCAGTCTTGGTGGCGATGACCTTTTTCTGTGACGTAATTGTTCTGCCCCCATCTTCCTTTTAAATAGTTTTCTCCACTACTTTGTCACAATGATGTTAAAGCCTAAAACAGAGAATCTGCAAAAAGATAATAACTCACTCCAACAGTATGTCAGAAAAATAGCCTCCCAAGAACAAACTTATGGCTTGAGCACACAGGGAACGGTGAATAAAAGACAAATCTTATGTTAACACGTGGGAAAGCACCACTGAACGAGACGGTTGCTGAAGAAGGTAATGATGCTGTAACAATAAAAAGGGGATCTGGAAAGACGGCTCAGCAGGTGAAGGCACTTGCTGCTAAACCTCATGACCTGAACTCAGTCCCTAAAACTCAGAAGATGGAAGGTGGGAACTGACTCCTGCATGTTGTCCTCTTTACATGCACACCGTGGCACACAAGCATATACATACATGCATACACACAGAATGAACAAATAAACGTGAAAACATAAATCGCCAACATATTTTATTGGTGAAGCTACGATGACAAGATGCCATTCTAGGTAAAGTTGTTTAAAAGTGAATTGGATCAAAATTTCCAAAAGGAAACTGGTGCTGTAAGCCGTGGGTGTTTAAATGTGTATATCTTTGTTTTAAGTATTTTACTGTTAGAAAATTCCATGAAAATAATCAGACTACTGATGAATGATGTGCTTACAGAAATGCAATCAATAACATTGTTAATAACACAGCAAAACTGGGCAGAGGTTAGATGCTTAATTATAGTGCTTTGGGTAATTCATTATGATAATTCATACCGAAGAATACTATGTAATAATTCAGTGATGTAGAAATGCTTACAATTTTGTTTATTAATTTTCTGTAATTGTGTGTGCATATGTATACGTGTGTGTGTCAAATGCATGCCACAAAGTGTGTGTGGAGGTCAGATGACAACTTGCAGCAGTTGGTTCTTTGCTTTTGCTATGCGTGTCCCAGAGACTGAACTTAAGTTACAGTCTTGGTGGAAAATACTCCTACCTGCTGAGCCAATTTCCCAGCCCCGTGGATTGGTTTTTGAATGATACTCGCAATATGTTATTAACAAAAAAAAAAACCAACTTGCAAAATAATTATTTACAAGAAATATTTGCCCATATGAAAACTAAACTAAACTAAAGCTTGAGTAAATACCTATGTGTTAATAATGTTTATTTCTCTATGTGTCAGGAAGGTATCTTTTTGTTTAAACGTATTCTCTTTTGAATTTTAATAAGATATTTGATATAAAACAATGCAGAATTTAATTGGCAGCATAAAGTACTTTACTTCTATTGAAAATCCATGTTATATTTGTTATAGCTTTTGAGACTCTATGGAAAATATTTTTTTCCATGTGGGAGGTATTTTTTATGAAGCCATAATCCATTAAAATTATATTTCCATAATATGTTAGTTGTGGAGATGAAAGCACACAAATGACTCTACTGGAGTGAAATGGAAATAAATAACCTATCATAAGAGATGTTGGCAATCTTCTTTGCATATGCAAATGATCAGTTGGGGAAAAATTGAGGTGAAGTGAGAAGTCAGCTGACCTTGTGGATAAAGCAAGGTGACCTTAGTGTTTAGGGATAATGGGACTGGATATGCTATAAGAAGTAGCTGTTTGGATCCAGACACTGCTGTGTCATGAGAGGAAAAAGAAAGTGGTTGATAGATCCAGAAAGAAGGAGAAATAGAATGATAAGCCATAAAGAATCCACAAATCCCTTTTAGCCATTTAAGATTTGTCTGTTGAGAGTTCTCTGTTTAGGTCTGTACCCCACTTTTTAAAATTGGATTATTTGTTCTTTTGATGTCAAGTTTCTTGAGTTTCTTGTATATTTTGGAGATCAGTCTTCTGTCCAATGTGAAATTGGTAAAGATATTTTCCCATTCTGTAGGCTGCCATTTTGTCTTGTTGACCATGTTCTTTGCTTTACAGAAGCTTCTCAGTTTCAGGAGGTCCCATTTATTAATTGTTGCTCTCAGTGTCTGTGCTACTGGAGTTATAATGCTCAACATCCTTAGCCATCAGAAAAAATGCAAATTAAAACAACTCTGAGATTCCATCTTACAGCTGTTAGAATGGCCAAGATCAAAAACACTCATGACAACTTATGCTAGAGAGGTTGTGGGGTAAAGGTAATACTTCTGCATTGCTGGTAGGAGTGCAAACTGGTACAGCTGCTTTGGAAATCAGTATGGTTATTTCTCAGAAAATTAGGAAACAATCTGTCTCAAGACCCAGTAATACCACTTTGGGATATATACCCAAAGGAAGTTCATTCATACCACAAGGACATGGGCTCAACTATGTTCATAGCAGCATTAAGTGTAATAAGCAGAACCTAGAAACAACTTAGATGCCCCTCAACTGTAGAATGGATAAAGAAAATATGGTACATTTGCACAATGGAGTACTACTCAGCAGTAAAAAAATAATGACATCTTGAAATTTGCAGGTAAATGGATCTATCTAGAAAAAAAAAACATATTGACTGAGATAATCCAGACCCAGAAATACAAATATAATATGTTCTCACTCGTAAGTGGCTTTTAGATATAAAGCGATGAAAAACCAGCCACAACCCCAGAAAACCTACACAGTAAAGAGGACCCAAAGAGAGACATACATGGATCTAAATAGAAAGAAGAAAAAGACAATATCTCCTGAGTAAGTTGGAAGCATGGAAATCATGGAATAGAGTAAAAGGGGAGAGGGGAGAAAGGGAGGGGAGCAGAGAAGAAATGTATAGTGCAATAAACACAAATAAACAAAAAAAGAATCCACAAATCCTAATACACAGGAACACTCTGTAGCAGACTAGGAGTCAGGAATGGTGATTCCTGCATGGGTGGAGACCTGAGATGCATGAAGAATGGAGTGAAGACATTGGTACCAAGGAAAGCAGAGATGTACCCACTCTGGGTACCGAGTGAGGGGAGTCTTGCCTAGATGACGCCTGTGAGACCAAACAAGGATGCATCAGCAGACCTTAATATACCAAAGAAGGAAGACCAGAGAGGGCTCTGCTTCTAAGCTGGATGGATGAGGTAACAGAAAACCATCCCTTTGGAAAATCTTCACACACATTGTGCTTCCATCCAGTTTCCTCTTACTGGCAGCACCTCACATCACTAAAATACCAGAGTAAAGAAACTGGCATAGTGCCATTAACCAGACGGCAGGCTCTACTCCCATACATCAGTCCTCTACTATTCATCCTTCACCGTGATAGGATCCAATATTTTATGTCTCTATGTAGTCAACGCAGCCCTCTACTTGCAATCAGGCAGCTGAAGACCGAATATTCTAGTTCTGGCTTTCCAGAAGGTTGTATAAATCAGATCATAAAATATGTATTAGTATTTTAAGTATGGCTTCATTCACATTGCAAAATTTATTAAGGAGTATCATACTGTTTCATGAGTTAATAATACATTTGATTTTTTTTTTTTTTTGCTTACTAGTGTTTCCTTTTACACTGCATCTGTGGAGCAGTTTGTTGATCTACTTGCTGGTGGAAGAGGAAATAGTGAGATCCTAGTTATGAATACAGATGATACTAATAAATGTGCAAAAGTTCTTATGTGTACATGAATTTGCATATCTCTCAAGTAAATAGCTAAAATTATGGCTCCCGTGGTAAATACACATTGAACTTTATCAGAAAATATGCAAAGCGTTTCAGAATGTGCTTGCACATTTGCCTTGATCTCAGTAGGTTATCACAGTTCTGACTCCACTGTGTTCCTAATGATTGTCTTATTGGAGCACCAAATGTGAAATTATACCACATTTTGACTTTAATTCATATTTTTGTGATTACTGATGGTACTCAGAATCTGCTCAGAATTTGTGTCAAACATTGGCATTACCTAGAATCTTAATATACTCACACGCTTTCTCCCCTCCTAAAATCATGGTTGATTTACATCATTTCATTGCTAAAATCTTGAACCAATTGAATATTTCCAAGGTAAAACCCCCTTGCTTATGAAGCTTAACGCTGATATATTTCCTAGTTCAATATATTTGCTTCTGTTTTTTGAAACTTACATACCTGTGTTCATGACAGTAATTCCTCTGTATATTTCTGTGCCTTTTGGTAGCTTTGAATCAGGGTGTGCTGAAGACCGGACATACAGTGGAAGCTAGCAGAGAAAACTAGTGTAGAGAAGTGGTCACCGCTGTCACTACATGTGATCCAGAAGCCTGTCGAGATATTTTGTGGGAGGATTTCAGAGGAGTTCTCAGAGGCCAGCTGGTCAGGACTTGGAGCACTGTAGACAGAACTTAATGGTGGGCTCTGAGGGGAACAGAAAACCTGAGTGATTGATAGGGATCCTGAAAATCAATAGAGGCTCATGACTTTTCAGGTGAAAATTGGGACTCTTTAGGGATTTGGAGCAGAGGCCAAAGCCATTTTATTCTGGTCAAGAAGTTATCTGTGCTGTAAGACTTTATTGAGAGATTAAGAGATGAAGTGCTCATGACTCTAAAGGAGGAAATTTCATGGCAGCATGGCATTCCCACCATGGAACGAGTGTTGGTGGTTCCTTTTGGCTTTGAAAATCTTAAATACTGGTGAGAAAAGCAATGCATTCAAAGTTGAAACCAAGGAAGGTGTGGTGCCTGAAGAGCAATACACTATTAAATCACATACTAAACTGGGCAGTGGTGGCGCACACCTTTAATTCCAGCACTCAAGATGTAGAAGTAGGTAGATCTTTGAGTTTGAGGACAGCATGGTCTACAGAGCAAGTTCCAGGACAGCCAGGACTACACAGAGAAACCATGTTTCGAAAAATGAAACAAAACAAAACAAACCAATAAATAAAAATAGTCAAGTACTTTGCACTAGGACAACAGGGAGAATCCATGAAAGTGTTTCAGGGGTTGTCCAGACCTCACTGAGTACAGGCTCAAGAGTATGAAAGAGTAAATAAAGATTTCCCTGGGAGAGAATGTTATGGTATCTTTCACCTACATGGATGGCTAGATTTTTCTCTAGGATTCATCTCACTACGCTCTGCCAAACAGGCATTCAGAGTCTCCTGCACTCTTGGTTCAGGTATGTGTAACACTTTACTGGTCTCAGATTTTAATATTATTCCTATAATGTTGAGTTCCGAGATATGCAGGATGTAAAAGTTGTGAGTTAGTAGAATTTTCCATCAACTTCAAAGAAATACCAGGTAGGCCAGGCATTGTTTACCATGGGTCAGAGTCCAGTAGATAGCCTTCGTGACTGTAACCTCTGAAGCTGGGAGAGTGGAGATGAGGCTGCCAGGAATCTGAAGATGCCAGGACTGTGAGTGGGACAGGTGCCAAGGGAAGCTTCGTAAAGTGAGTAGAGCCCTGCCAGCAGAAGCCAAAAGTAAGAATGGGCTACTCAAAGCTCTTAGAACTCGTCTCAAATCACTGTGTGCCCTGGGTGCCAGCTGAGAGCAACAGGATGTGGTATTTCTTCTGCTGGTTTTGGTCTTTCTTTGGCTTCATTCTTCCTTTCTATGGTTCCATTCATTAATTTTCTAAGAGGAATGTTACCCTACACACATTGGGAATATTTAACTTGTTACTTTGATTGATATAGAGGTTCACATTTAAGAATGTCTTTTGTGTCTCAAGGGAGACTTTGAATTGGGACTTCTGAGAAATTCAGGGATTCTTAGCATTTTGGAAATTTTGAGTCAGATTTTTGTAGTTTGTATATGCCATGGCCCCAAAGGTTCAAATGTTGAAAGCACAATGCCCAGTTAGTTGTGCGACTCAAAGGTGTCTTGAGTGATCATTAGGATGCTGATGTGATTAACTGATGGCTATATAATTAAGTCCATAACTGAATGGGCTATCAGAAGGGGGTCTTATTGGAGCAAGTAAATCACTCTAAATGCATCTTTCAAAAGTATATAGTGTCCCCAACCCCTTCGTCTTTCTTGCATACTAACTAACGGCTGTCGTGAGAAGTCTTTCTTTTTCCATGCCCCTCTATCATGATGTACAGCATGGGTCCAAAGCAATGGTTCCAGAGATCTACAGACTGAAACTCTGGAGGTAGTGAAACCAAACAATCTGTTTGCATCGTTACCTCAAGTACTTGCCGCAGCAGTCGAAAATAGTAAACGGTAATAGTGACCTCACAGAAATACATTGAAAAGTAATTCTTCCTTTAGGGGCTGGAAAGATGGTTCAGTGGTTAAGAGTGCTTGCCCCAAAATCAAGACTGGAGTTCAGATCCCATTACCCTTGTAACAAGAGGGGCAGTTCCATGAAACACCTGTCACCCAGCTTCAAGAAGAGTTGCGGGGGCTTGCTGGCTTCCAGTCGAGGAAAGAAAATGTGAGTTCCAGGTTCAGGGAGCTTCTCTCTCTCATACACACATATACAACTAACCAACGCAAAAATAAATATTCTCTTAATATTTTCTGGACATAATACATAGAATTCATGTTAATGTTATTATCACCCTTAAGAGTTTGAGGGAATTCATCAATGAAATTAATTTGGGTCTGGAACTTTCTTTATTGGAAGTCATTTATTGTTGTTACGTTTATTTCCTTTTGTCATAAAGTTAATACATTTAATAGCCGTGAAATTATTCATGTTATCCACTTGCTTTTTTGTTTTATTTGGTAAATTCTGTCTTTTGGAAAATTGGCTTAATTTAGCTAGGTAGCTGAATTTGTGGTCAAAGTATTGCTCATAGTAGCTCATTATTTCCCTCTGTAATGTAGATGGAGTCTGTATTGATGTATTCTGTTTCTTAATATTGGTATGTTATTCTTTTTCTTTATTTGCCTTATTATTTCTGGTCAGTTTTATAGATCTCTGCAATGAATCAATTTTGTTTTAATTAATTGTGTTGATTTTATTTTTAATTTCATTTTTTGTGTCTCCTGCCTTTTGCCTTTTGTCATGTGTTTAATATTTAACAAGCACTCCCATTTTTGTTGCTGTTCCTTTAAGGGATAAGCTTAACTTACTGATTTTATACCAGTGATTCTTAATAGAAACATTTAAGGTTATACATTTACCTGTAAAGGCTGCTGCAAACTGATCCCTCAACTTGTGATATTTTATTTTATTTCACCTAGGTAAAAGTGTTTTAAAATACCCTTTGAGACTTTCTTTCTCCAGGGAATTTAGAAACATCTCCTTTAGCTTCCTCATATTTGAAGCTTTTGCTGATAATTCTGCTTTAATTTCTAGTGTGACTCCATTGTGCTCTGGTGATAGTACACTTGGGATACTGTTATTTTGACAACATACTCGGTAAACTGCTGTTCTGTTGACCAAATCTGTTAGCACTTTATTCATTTCCTGTAATTTCACGGATCTTTATGGATGCTTCATGAGCTGTTGAAGGGAAAATGCATGCTGCTACTGTCGCATGGTCTATAAATGTCAGCTCCATCAAGGGTGCTCATGGTACCATGAGGCCCCATATCCCTAACAACATATTCTGTCAGCTACTGAGATTACTCTTGAAGTCTCCAGTCACAGTTTCTGATTTGCCAGTTCTGTTCCTTTCTTTTTGCTTTATACCATTTTAATCTCTCTCTGTTTTACATGTCTACATAGTTGGGATTATTGTATCTTGTACCAGGCTCTTATTTGATACCGTCTTTCTTCCTTATTGTTCTCATTTTCTGTACATATTTTGTCTCGTATGAAAATAGCTCCTACAGATTATTCTGCCTACTGATTATAAGATACATCACTGTTTAACCTTTTACATTTATAGTTAAAGTGAGTTGCTTCTATAGAGCATTAAGGTTTTGATTTTAAACATAATCAGAAATTATCTTTCTCGTAATTAATGTTTCTAGACCATTGAGATTTCTGTGCTTATAAATGAATTAAAATCTGCCATCTTATCCAGGTGTGGTGGCACAAGCCTGTAAAATACCCTACTTGAGAGACTGAGGTTCAAGAATAAGGATTCCATGGGTTCGAGACCAACCTGTATATGATAGTGTGAGCCGCTCTTAAACCAACAAGCCTGAAGCCCTGCTTTCTCTTTGTTCGGCCTGCACTGCTTCTTCCCTCTGCTCTCCTTTCTCTAGGGCCAATTCAGCATTACATTAATTATAGTTTACATACACCATTTGCATATTATGTACACCTACTCATTATATGTTTTAGTACTTGCCGGGAGTCACAATACGCAAATGTGCTTTATCACATTTTACCTTCAGATGATATTTCATAAAGAGAACAAGGATCTTACAACAGTTTAATTCTTCTTCTAACCCTTCCTGGCATTGGTTTCATACACTGACTTTTGCATGTTAAAAGGAAATAATACATTATTACTGTTTTTACTTCAGAGGGTAAAGACAAGACATGACATTATATCTTAATTTATTCTGTTACTAACATTTTCAGTACTTTACATCCTTGTTTGTGTATAGAACCACATTTCTGTCAAATATATTATGATTTCTGTCTGGAAAGAAGTTATTTTGATATTTATAATAAGTCTGACATTTTTCTCTGGTTATATTTCCCTGAGAATGTTTTTTCTTCTGTACCATTTTTGGATATTATCTGCTGGATGCTGGCTTCTGCTTCAGAGTTTTGTTCTTGTTTATCACAGCAGAGAAGCAAATTCAGACATGCGGCCTTGTGTAGCTACATGCAGCCTACAGCTCCAGGTTGGATTCCTAGGCCAAAAGAAGAATAGTATTGAGAAGCCTTTTATTAATGTTCTAAATGTATGCATTTAAGTTATTGAAATCACTTACGTGGTAACTATGGTATTTGTGTTAGCATCTGGTTTTGTTGGTGACTGCGTGTCTTGTCAGCATGATGTGTTTTCATACCTCATACATTTTTGCTGAAATCTAGACATCTTGTGAAGGACATTAGTGATTACAGTAACAGGGTTGGTTTTTTTGGCCTCGTTAACTCACAGTTTTCTTCCTCTTTGCTGTTATATGGAATTTTGAGTGAACTCATAGATGGGTTAGTTTGAAATTTGTTGGTAGTACATTACCCTTTATACACCATGGGATTCCCATGGTTAGGACAAGGCAGGTTTTCCTACTCCCCCCCCCAAAGTTTTGCTTGACCCTGGCTTTGTGTTTCCTTGCTATGCTGTACCTCACAAATTCTATGTCTTCACTGACTGCATCAGGAGATAAAATTCCTTAGTGATGCTTTTATATATGCTCCTTGAGGCCTATGTGTAATGCCTCATAGTATAGCACACTCCCCATATCTGGTTCTTGTGAGTTCTACACAACCTCGCCATCTACAACCTGTCTTTAACAATGTATGAACTATTATAGCAGACTTCATAAATTATCTTACTGTGAAATCTTCTCTGGGAGAAAAGATGCTTACACTGTACTGTCTCTCCTCCAGTGTGTCTCTGTCTCCACAGGTCTTAGGTTAATTGTCTACTTTGTGATTTTAGCTCTGGCTCCCAGAGCTAAAATTTACCTGCCTTCTTTTTCAGTGTCTTAAGAACAGGCCAATGTTCCTTGCATACTCTTCTGAAAATGGAATCCCTTTCCCATTTGATCCTGCTCTCATGGAGTGGTGCTCGTTTTATCTAAGTGGTTCTATTTACTAATAAAGACTCAGGAATCAGATGTTGGGTTGAAAACCTGCTAGACTTGAGAAGCCAAGAAGAAGCAACCAGCTGACTTTCTGTTTTTTTTTCTTTCTTTTTTCTGGAGAATCAGCAAAAGGGCATTTCTCCACCCATCCCAAACCAAAACAGCCCCCAAATCTCCAAGCCTCTCCCTACTCCATCCTTTGCATCTCTCTATCCATCTTCCTGGGTCCTCCACAACAGAGTGACCTCCAACATGGTTCACTCTGGCCTCAAGCTTACAATTGAGCAAGAGAACAGCGTGAGCATTTCCTTAGTTAATTTTGGTATATGTGGTAGGTTTGACCTCCTGAAGTTAGAGCTGTCATCCTGTGTAGAACAAGATATTTAAAGTGTGTAAAAATTTTCTATAGAAAAAATATAGTATGTAAAAACAAATGTACCATATAAATGGGCTTCTGTCCCTAATGCACAGGTAGTTAGTTGCTCAGTGAGGCTTGTTAGATATAAAAGAAAAATAGTGTTTCTGGGAGCAGCCAATTGTTTTGTTTATCTATGGAAGTTTCAGCAGATAGGGTGGTGAAATAGGGGGCTTCCTGAAGGTGTTAATATTCATAAGCTTAAAATTGACTATTAACTTGGTTCAAAGTTCATTAATGCTTTCTAACTCATTCATAGCAAAGAGAATTTGATCCTCTTCAGAACTAGAATTTTCATTGCAGAAATCATAATACATGTAAACTTATAATGCTCACACCAAGAACTAAAAGATTGTATCAATATTTTAAATGCCATCTTACCTATGAATGTATTATATGTATATAATGTTCTATGTGCTTGAAACCATACTCATTGTTCATAGCATGACAATTTTTACTTGGGAATATATTTTATATCCTTGAAAATTTTGTATGATTATATCCATGTAGTCATTTTTACAGTTTTGGTTATTTAAGCTGCCTCAATCTGGTTTAACCTTATACCTATCACTGTGAGACTTTTCACCACACTTCTATCTAAATAAATCGATAGAAGTAGATTTATTAGAGCATATGTTTTTCCTCAGTGCTTTACTTTTGATGCTGATCATCTAATTGCCTTTCAGGAAGATCATACTAATTAGGAAATGAATGTATAGAAAGTAAGTGTATAGGAAGCATTGAGTATATAGGAAGTGAGCATATAGGAAGCATTGAGTGTATAGGCAGCATCTGTTCAAGAAGGGAGCTTCTCCACCCACTTCATCATCATGTGGAAGAAGACTGGAAGGAAGAAACAGAGGGATATCCATCATTTCTATGAACTCAGACAACATATAGTCGAAACCAGTGGAAGGCAGATCTCTGTTGAGCGGAATGATAGAATAAATGTGAACATTTGTGAATATCTCATATCTAACATCCAGTTTTTTAAAAAGTAAATTGATTAGTTTCAACTTAATAGTTCTTGGGATCTCTTGAACTTTTGGACATTTGACGTGATTTTGGAATATCTTCTTCCTTTTCCACTTGTCAAGTTCCTTCACTTTCTTTGGGTTCTAGCAATGCTGAAGTTACTTCTGATTTCCAAAACTTTGCTCTTGGGACTATGAATGGAATCCATCATTTGTACTTTCTGGTTTTAGCATTTGGCATGATGCTCAGTCTTTTTATGTACGTTTTTATTTTGGCATTGTTAAAATGTTCTTCGAATACATGGCTACTTTCTTGTGCCTTCTCTGTCTTCCAGGATTCGCCCAGTGGTTTTGCATTCTGTTACTTTCGTTATTTGTTATCCATGGTGATTTGACTTTAAACTTCACAAGAACAGAGCCAACATCTTTTCTCACTATTCTACTCCAGTGTATTTTCTATTGCTCAAGATGCTTGGATATCATACATTTTTCTTGAGTTGATGAACAAATAGATTTATTATTAATTTATTGTAGTAGGTTCACTTCCTGAAAAATTACTTTGTGCTCTGTTTTTCCTCATTGCAGCTTTATGCAGAGGAAGGAAGTCTTTTAGCTCCCAGGATGGAGTCTAGCTAATCTGAGTGGTTTTTTTTTTTTTTTTTTTTTTTTTTTGTCTTACCAACAAAAGACATTCTAATTTAGTGGTACTTGTAAGACTGGCGTGGTATTTCTGAAGAAAAAAGCCACTAAAAAGACATTTCTGCCAATTTTTGTTTTGTTTTTAAAACAAGTATGTCTAATTTTCTCAAAAGGAAAAATAAGGAATCAATCTGGGTTTATAGTGTGGAAAGAAAAAAAGATTATGTAACTTGGGTTTTATCTCTCAGGAGTGAGAAAAGAGCTGGAAATCTCTTGGGAAGTAGGAGCTGAACTCAAATGCTGCATTTCTGAAGATCAGGAACCTAGAAGATAATTCAGATCACAAAGCTGTGATTGTAGGGGCCTGCAAGCCCATCAACAAACAGAGCTTGTTGGCTCTGGCCATACAAGAGCTTAAACAGATGGGGAGAGATGAGCACTTCACAATGGCTTGGTGTGGCTTCAAGGGATGCATGATAATAGTGACATCCACAGGCCAAAGCTCCTTTCTGCTGCGGAATGGGAAAGCTGGGAGGTCAGTTTTAATATAGTTACCTACCTTTCAAGCTATATTGGCAATTCTTGGCAGAATAAAGATTCTAAACAAATGATTCCAATCTTTCTGCCAATTTTAATGAGGTATGACTTTGAGTTACATCTAATTAATTTGAAGACAATTAAAGATTATACTAAAACATGATCTCTGTATATCCTGACAATCCATCTATCATATACTTATTGCTTTGTTTTCTGTAGTCATATCCATTGGGACCTCCCAAGGCCAAGAGGTTAATTCACAGATATGTAGGATCTATCAGTAAGATATGTAGGATCTATCAGCAACATGTAGGCACCTATCAGCAAGAGAAACAGTTCTTAAAGACCAACATTTATCCTGGGAATGCTATGGTTTCTGGAAGGTTTAAAGTTATGATGCCATAAGAAGTATTATTGTTGGCCTATGTCTCCTTTTTATGAAGTAGTAGCAGTTGAATATATCATAGGCTATGCTACCGTTGTCACTGTAAGGCATAATTTTCACTAACAATGTGTGCTGGGCTGCGGGGGTGTTTGAGGAAGTATTTTGTCAAGCTTTACATTTAACTTAAAAAAAATCTGAAGGGCAGCTTTTTTGTTCTAGACCAGCTGTTTAGCTTAAGTTTAAATTGCTTTTAATTTCCTCGTTGAATATGTGCAAATTGCATTTGGGATGTGAAAATAGTGGTGTGTAGGTGAAGAGTTTCGGATAGCATCCTTCCATAAAGTTTCTCTTACTTTTGTGTTTATTCCTCCCCCGCTCCCTCCCTAAGATTAAATAAGCTTCTCTTGCTGCTTGTATATAAATTGACTGAAGCCTGCAATGAGCAGAGTACAGCTGGGTTACACTTGTTTTTCTCCTTTGCTTTCTCATAAGCATGGGGCAAAGCTCACACAGCTGGGTATCCTTTTGCCTCTATTATGTCCGTGTAATGGTCTACCATCCTAGGGGAAAAGCAAATCCATTTTCTTTGGAAATACTGGCCAGGCAAACATTTATTAAATCCGCAAGCATTTTCAGAAACACAGGATGAGTTCTGTCCAAGGGTGTGAAGGTGTCTAACCCAAGTTCAAGGTAGGGATAAGAACAATCACAAATTTATGTAACAGAGATTCACCTATACCTAGCACCAGTAGTGCAAGTGCTGCGTAGCTTACAAGGAAAGAGAGAAGGAAGTGCCGGTGTGTCTTGTTTTCCCCCACTCCCTTTTGACCTCTATGAGTGATACTCAACTTTGCCATTTCCTTATGGGTTTATAACATAATTCTGCTGGCAGCATTTTTTCTCTTTTAGAACTTAAGTCAGAAGCAGCACTCTCATAATTAGTACCCATGTACTTCATGATGCTCATTAGTTCCTTTTTAAACCTTTTTTTTTTTGCCTATATAAACAGTCTCTATTAATTTACCTTAACAGAAACTGTCTTCTGTTTCCTTCCAAGACACCAATACTAAAAAAAACAAAGCATTTTCCTAAGTACTGGGCAGATAGGTTGTAAATATTAACTCTTGGAACTACTTCGAGTTTGTAGTTCTTTTCAGATTGATTTCTGGACAGTAAGTAACAATTTTACAAAGACTGTTAGTATCAATTAGAGTCCACTTTCTAATAGTGAGTGTTAAACTCGTGAGCCTGGATCTTCCCAGCTTGAACAGCATGAAAGGGCCATGGATTACCAAATGAATTGAATGTATTGGCACTTGCGCTCTCATTTCCCGTGAAGGAAATCATTGCTCAGTGAATTTAGATTGGATTATTTTTTTTCCAGGTCAAATTATGATTTAGGCTGGGGCCTAAAGGAGAAATCTATCAAATTGTACCAGTCCATTTTAGGACCTGTTGGTTGAGCAGAGCTTCAATCTATGTTTGACGGTATGTAGGGCAAATGTTTGGTAGACTATTGAACACCAACTGATTTGTAGGAGTATACAAATATTGTGTGCACCTATCATTGGGGCATAGGATTTTTGAGCTGTGATTGACACCAAATTGCTGAAAAAGATAGGAAGAGTGGAGGCTGTCACTGTAGGTAATGACATTGTTTTTCTTTTAATTTATAGATCAGTTCTGAATTAATGAGCACCGGGGGCATGGAGCTTTGTTCATTTTTTATTAATATGTCAGTAAGCCTTGTCTTTCTAATGTGAAAGATGGTATAATGTTTAACCTTGATTGTTCTGGTCTGAATATGAAATTTCCCCAACATGCTCGTGTTTTGTAACACTTGATTTAAAGCCAATATTTTAGAGCAAGGTGAGAATTTCAAGCATATAGAGAGGAGAAAGGAAAGCAGAGTCAGGGAGATGCCATACAGACACCAAAGGAGACAGATGTTGAAACTTTACCTGGTAAGCCACAGCCTTGTAGCAATACACAGATAGTTTATGAGAAGCCTAAGCTATTGGCCAAGCAGTGTTGTAGTTAATATAGTTTCTGTGTGATTATTTGGGTCTGAGCCGTAAGGAAACGAAAGAACAATCTCTGCCTACAACTGTACAGTTGGCACTCTGACTAGCAACGTATGACTGTTCTCCTTACTCTACACCCTTGCCATCATAAGCCATCACTTGTTTTATTGGTTTTAGCAATTTTGACAAGTGCAATATGAAATTTCAAAGTAGTTTTGATTTTCATATCATTGATGGCAAATGATGTTGAACATTTCTTCAAGTGTTTCTCAGCCATGTGATTTCTTCTTTTGAGAAGTCTCTGTTTAGATCTGTTTCCTGGTATTTAAATTGGGTTATTTGTTTTCTTCATATTCAATTTTTGAGTTTTTTATGTATTTTGGTTATTAGCCCTCTATCAGATGTGTAGTTTGTAAAAATATCTTCCCATTCTATAGGCTGCTGCTTATCTGGATTATGGTGCCATTTGCTGTCCAAAAGCTTTTCAGTTTCATGAGATATCATTAATTGTTGATGTTAATGCTAATGGTGTTCTGTTCAGAAGGTCTTTTCCTGTGTTAATGAGTTTAGACCTACCCAATTATTCTTTGACCAGGTTCATTGTACCTGGCTTTAAGTTGAAGTTTTTGATCCATTTGGAGTTGAGTTTTGCATATGGTGATAAGTATGGATTTATTTGAGTTCTCCTATCTGCTATTGTCCACTTTGACCAGTCTCATTTGATGAAGAAGATGCTGTCTCTTTTCCAGTGTGCACTTCTGGCTTCTTTATCAAAACTCAGGTGTCTATGTATAACTTTATGTCTGGGTCTTTAATTTGATTCCATTGATCAACATGTCTGATTTTGTGCCAATAACATGCTGCTTTTTCTATTATAACTCTGTAGTACATATGAGACTGGGTATTCTGCTATCTGCTGCAGTTCTTATATTATTCAGGAATGTTTTACATACCCTGTTTTTTTTCATATGAAGTTGAGAATTGTCCCTTTAAGATATATGAACAATTGTGTTGTAGTTTTGATGGAAATTGCAATGTATCTCCAGATTGCTTTTGATCGGATGGCCAGTTTTACTATATTAATTTTACTGATCCATGTAACTTGTTATACACGTTTCTCTTGACATTAAATTTTGTCTAACTAAACTAGACTACTTAGAAAGCCTAAGACTTGCTTTTAGCACTTCTCCTGAGTTGAATAACAGAACAAAGATCAAGCACCAACAAATAGTTTCCTGTGTAATGCAGGCTTGATTTCACTTAGTCACACATTTATGGTGAGAGAGGAAATGTCTGTTATGAGATAAAGTCCAAAGAAAATGAATTAAGGAGGAAAGTGGGGAATATAAATAAGAAAATAAAGAAGGGAACTGTGTTTCCAAGAAGCCCAGGGAGGACATAATTACTTTCCTTTATTGAATATACTGAACACTATTGGGTCAGTAACTTTTTTGATCCTATTTTATCCTGTGAGAGGAATATGGGAAAGCTGTCTTGGTCCTACTTGTAGGCATAGATATGAAGGATGATTTTTCTCAATTATTGGAAGACAATCATATTCATCACAACCTCATCTCTTCCTTTTGGTAGTATCATTTTAGTTTTAATAATTTAATCTTTATATGTTATTTAAATATTAGTGTTATTTAAATATTAGTGTTGAGATTAAATTCAAGCAATAAGCCTTAAGTATACTTTATTTTTAGCATGATTGTTGTGCATACATTATTTTTTTATTATTCAACAACCCCGTGGTATATCTATATTAGCATAACAGAGAGGCATCATGACACAATAATTAGAATTAAGTATTCTGGGTCTTATCACCTGGTTTTGAATCTTGGTTATATAATTTATATCTTTAGCCATGAGAGGTCCAACATATTTTCTTAATTTCTAGAAAGAATTTTTCAACAGCAAAGCTTGAATAAGTAAAGATGTTGCTGAAGAATTAGCTTGATTAAAATGTTAATATATACGACTTATAGAATAGTAACTGATTAAAAATTGATACAATAACAATTAACTATTTGTTTGTTTCATTTTCATGTTAGGAAACCAAGGCTTGAAGAAGTAATTTACTTAGGACCACACAATAGTAGGTATAGTCAGAGGCTGTTTGTTCTTTTCCCAGCCAACCAGACCTGAAATAACCACTCAGAAACTATATTAATTACAACACTGCTTGGCCTATTAGCTGTAACTTCTTATTGGATAACTCTTCTTAAATTAACCCATCTCTATTAGTCTGTGTATCACCACATGGCTGTGGCTTACCGGCACGGTTCCATCTGAAAGCTCACATCATTCTTCTCTGGTGCCTACATGGCTTCTTATTGACTCTGGTTCCTTTCTCTATATATCTTTTCCAGACTGGTATATTCTGTTAAGTCATTGGCCAAAAGCAACTTCTTTATTAAACAATGGTATACAGAGGAGAATCCCACATCAGGTAAGAGAACTGGGCCTCACATTTTGGGTATAGCAGGCTAGAGCGGCTAGTCTTGTTTGTTGAGCTCACTGTAGAAAGATCTCAGGTCCAAGTGTATATTAGAGATCCTGTCTGCTTATCTATGGGTTCTGGCCTTGGTCATGTGGCTCTCTGCTCCCAGAAGGTTGATAGCTGTGAACTGAATTACTAAACCCTCTTAGTCTCTTCTGTCAACAAGAAGTCCTGGCAGATCAGAGTGAGAGGAGCAATCACAATAGAGGTATATATCTTCTCTTGGTTTATTGTGTGAAAGTTTTTGCTGGTTGCTTCGTTTTGTGCAGTAATTTTGGTAGATCAATAAACTTAGACTAGCTATTCTTTTGTTCCAGTCTTGTTAGTCTCAAGAACATGGAAGTAATAATTTGGCTCTTCAGTGAAGCTGTAAACAAGAAAGTGGACTCTCAGCAGATACAGATTGAATTCTTGTCCTAAGGTCTCTTTTGGGTCTTTCCATTCCCCTTCCAAACTAGAGCAGAATATCCTTTGAATCTCTGATACTGAAGTCATCAGTTCAAATCTTTATATGTCTGATAAAGAGGAAAACAGAAGTCAGAATATTTTCTGCTAGGATTGATGATTTTATTACCTTGTCTGGAGTCCCATAGTTTCTATCAGTGGAGTTCAGGCAAATTCCTGGCCTACCCGGAGTTAGAAACTCACAGAGAACAACATCTTTTTTTTTTTTTTTTTTTTTTTTTTTTTTTTTGGTTTTTCGAGACAGGGTTTCTCTGTAGCTTTTTTAGAGCCTGTCCTGGAACTAGCTCTTGTAGACCAGGCTGGCCTCGAACTCACAGAGATCCGCCTGCCTCTGCCTCCCGAGTGCTGGGATTAAAGGCGTGCACCACCACCGCCCGGCAGAGAACAACATCTTTATCTCAGGTCTTGAACTGCTTTGCTGATTCTCTTTGCAGAGTGCAAAAGCCTAGAATTTTCATGGAGAAAGGACCATTAGAGTAACAAGTTCTGATAGTTTATTATTCTTGGCCATTTTAGATAATTGACATAAGGCTTATTAGGGCTGGTGGATTAGTTTGCTTTGTTGTCAAGAAGATATAAAATGAACCGAGCTTCATCTGTGCTCCTGCCTATGAATGATTTATGCTGCCAACAATCCATCAATCATCTCTCATTTGGGAGATTCTGCCTGTGAAGAAATATGGCTATGATATAATCGATGAAATTAGAAGTGACACCTTGTGTAGAAGAAGTAGAAATGATTTGAAACTTGCTCTACCATGTTATTAGCAAATGATCACTAAGCTATTAGATTGATAAGGGTCTTTACTGTGCCAAATAGCAGCTCTGGGTCAGGTCATTATGTTTGATTTCACTTGCCCATTTGTGGAAATATGTAGACAATCACTATACTTTTCTTTTTCTCAAGATGTTAAAAATTTAGTAACTGAGCAAACATAATATTTATTCACAATCTATTTTTCATATGGACTGTCAGAGAAAGTATAAAATATAATATACCTTTAGGAACTCAAATCTTTATTTTCCCAAATCAGAGAGTGCCATTCAACAAATAATCCAGTCAAACTCCAAGTTTAGTGATAATTGTGGTCACCTATTAAGCATTAGCTAGGTCCAGATAACAGATAATCTGCGAAACATCTCCCACATATTGTTTCATTTGTTCCTTACAAAGACGCTAGGAAGGATATTTTACTTTCTTTTTAGTGTTGAGGAAAGCAACACTAAAAGTTAGAGAAATTTGCCCAAGGAAGATGACAGGAACAAATCTCTCTTCCTGAGAATGTGCCCTGCATTTGCCTATGGGATATGTTCAGGATAGCTGTCAGTTGTTTTTCCTTTTGTACTTCTTTCAAATCAACATCATTACGTTGGGTTGACAATAAGAGGGTTTTTAATTTTTTTTATTTTACATGCCAACTGTAGTTTCCCCCACCCTGCTCTCCTCCTAGTACCCTCCCACCTCTGCCCCTCAGTTCACTTCTCCTTCGGTCCTATTCAGAAAAGGGCAGGCTATGCCTGGATAGTGACAAACCATGACATATCAAGTTGTTGTGTTTAAACACCCCACCTTGAATTAAAGCTGGGAGAGACAACCCTGTTTGAAAAATAGGGTCCCAAAGACAGTAAAAGAGTCAGAAACATCCCCTGCTCCCACTGTTAGGAATCCCATAGGAAGACCAAGCTACAGAACTGTCACATACACGCAAAGAGCTAGGTCAGTCCCACGTAGGCTCCCTGGTAGTGGTTCAGTCTCTATGAGCCCCTAAGAGCCCAGGTTAGTTGATTCTGTGAGGTTTTTGTGCTGTCCTTGACCCCTCTGGCTCCTATAATCCTTCCATTCTCTCTTCCTTCCATAGGATACCCTGAACTCTGCCTAATATTTGATGGTGGGTCTCTGCATCTTTTTCTACAGTTGTTGGATGAAGCCTCGATAAGAGGGTTTTGAAAGCAGTACATTTCACCTTAAAGATGAATTTTTGAGGGTTTCATGCACCTTGTTTTGATCATATTCACTCCACAAACTCTTCCCAGATCTGCCCAACTACTGACCCAACTTATATCATCCTTTTTGAAAAAAAATCCTTCAAGACCAATTTATACAGCACAAATATTCTTGAACATGTGTTCTTTCATTAGAGAGTTGTCAGCTTAACGTGGGTTAAATACTTAGGGTCTGTTTTTCTCCAAGAAGTTAGTAATTGCCAATAACTCATATCTTGGAGTGAAATAGTGTACCAAGTTTGCTTCTCCATTCTGAGATTTAATCTGGTTTGAGCTTACACAGATTTTAGACATGCTCACAAGCTCTGTGAGTTTATATGTGTATGTGTCTTATTATGTCCAAAGAATATTGTTTTCTGTGGTCATACACCATCTCTAGTTTTCATAATATTTCTGCCCATCTGCTTCTGCAGAGATTCCTGAGCCTTGGGAGGTTCTGATATATAGGGTTAAACATGGAGAATTGTGTAGTAACTTATTCCTTGAAACAGTGCCATAAACATTATGGTAGTAACCATCCATTTTCTGGAAGGTTTTAAGCCCTATTTCACAAGATGAAACCCATGACCCGTACTATTATTGGGCTAAGCACTTACAGATATACAGGTCACATGATCTGGGGAGTAATTAGATTTTAATTATAATCTCAAAAACAAATGAAAAACAAGCCAGTAGAAATTTGAGAGCAATTTCTATTTTTAAATTTTTTTAATTTTTTATTTTTTTATTTTTTTGAGAGCAATTTCATTGAAAAATTATATATATATATATATATATATATATATATATATATATATCAGTATGTGTACATGTATGTGCCCATGCATGTAGAGGCCAGGTATCATTACTTCACCTCAGTCTGTTTGTTCAGACAGGATCGCTATGGAATCTGGAGCCCATTGCTTAGGCTAGACTGGCTAGCCTATGAACCCTAAAGTCCCATCTTTGTCTCTCTAGTACTGGGACTACAATATGTGTCTCTATGTCCAGAGTTTACCTTTGGATTCACTGAGGAGAGTTGCCTGTCAAAATAGAAATATACATCATAGTAGCAAGTCATTAGTGGAAATGCTTCCTCTTGAACAATGCAAGTGGAGGCCCTGCTTGGAGCTAGTATTTCTAAGGAGTGTAATCTCCCTGTAGTAGTCAGTATTGCTTCAAGTTTTGAGACTGCAAAATCTGCACACCTTCAATTCAAGAAAACTGCTGGAAAGAATACTGTTAGCCAGATTGGTCGGTGCTGACTTTCCCAAAACATTGTAATTGTTCTTAAGTGAAGTCTTCCACTTAAAATGCCCCAGACCCACTCGTGAGCTTCTATTCATATTATTTCTGTCTTTACTTAATCAACCCTTATATGCCAGAAAATTTAGTGAGTTTCTTGTTTTTTCTCTTTTTCTTTCCCTAAGAACTATTCAACATTTTCCTGATTTTTTTTTTTTTTGCTTATTTTCAGAATGTTCCATCTTTACCTGTCAACTCAGTCCAAGCCATCATATTCATCCAGTCGGATTCCTTGCCTCACCTCCTACATTGCATAACTACAGTTCATCCTTCTCAAATGCACACTTAGATCACAAATGCAAAGATGGTCATGGCGTTTCCCACCTAAGGTTTCTTAGGGGTATCGTGTACAATGGTTTTGTAGATTTGTTATGACCTAGCGCCTCTAGAGTCGCCTTTATCACCCTCTTCTTGCTCCGTGCTCTGGTTGTCCTGAGCTGTTTTCAGTTCCCTCATAGCATAGGTTCACTCTCCTCTCTGGGCCTTTATCTTTACTGTTCCTTGTGCTTCAGACAATATAAATGAACCTTATCAGCTGTGATCAGAGGTGCAGGGATACTTAGTCATTGGAAACTACTGTCTGCAAAACACTTCCCAACAGGCCATTCATCATTTAGAAATTTCTGGTTGAAAGCTCGGAGACTTGTGGTCAACTGCCAAAGTTTATCTCAGGACATTTCTTATTTTTCCTCTCTTTAATCCAAAGCTTAAAGGCAGAACGTCTTTCTACAAGTAATTGTAGTTTCTGTATTTTACCTGGCTTGGGAGAGATTAAGAACTGGGAAGGGGTGGTCTCTTTACAGCTTAAACCACTGATGGATAAGGGAACTTTCTTGCTTGGGTTAGAATGGAAAGTTTGTGAAGCTCAGAGATTAAAAAATAAAGTTACGGCAAGAGGACAGTGTTCTGCTCCATTCTGTTGCTCTCATAAAACACTGAGCAGAAGCAACACAGGGTAGAAAATATCCATTTTGGCTTAATCTTCTACATCACAGTCCATCCTTGAAGGAAGCCAAGCCAAGAACTCATGCATGAATTTGAGACAGAAATCATAGAGGAACGCTGCCTGCTGCCTTGTTCTCTGACTCACTGGCAACTCATACTTAGAAAGCTTTCACATAGAGTCCAGGACAACCTGCCAAGGGAATGATGCTACCACATCAATTATTGGGTCCTCCTGATTCATTTAATAATTAAGACCATTCCCCATAGACATACCCATAGGCCAATCTGATTTAAGCAATTTCTCAGTAAAATCCTTCCTCAGAAATGATTCTAGGCTGTGTCAATTTGACAAGCAGTGCTAACTAGGATGGCCAGCAAGTTTAGGTACACAGAAGATGAAGGGAATTGAAAATAAGGTTACAATACAAAATATACATAAAAATGGTTTTTTATTAATCTTTAAATTAACATACAAAATAATTGATTTAATTATGTCATCTTCATATGTGTGTATTATTGTATTCTGTTCATATTACCCAATTATACTCTTTGCTTCCTGACAATCACATCTAACCTCAAATAGTATGCTTTCTGCATGCCATACATATTGTATAAATCCAAATAATGATATTTAAATATATTCTGTTTATGAGAGAAAACATGTGATATTTGTCTTATTTGTCTTTGTTTATTCCTGTTATCCTCTCCCTCCATCCACATTTCACTAATCTTATCTTAAATGGATCCATTTCTAATTTTATGTTATGGATAGCATATACATATACATATATGTGTGTATACACATTTAAATCTATATTTTGCATATAGAAGGAAAATGTGGTATTTGTCATTTATGAGTGCTGCGGGAGCTCCTTCTGCTCCTTGAGCCAAAAGCCTTTAAGATACCAGGCCACTGGGGCGTGGTCTCTTATACTTTAAAAAGCAGTGGGAACAGGGTACTTGCTCTCTTGCTTCCAGCTCCCATTCTGGCTAAGACTCTCTGTTTCCTGTCTGTGACAAGAGGACTGTTGTTTGGGACAGTGATCTGTAAGATTTTCCCCTCAAATAAATAACATTTTTTATTATCTATAATTCCTAACTGGTGTGGGATTGTTTTGTGGCTTCACATGAGTTTGGTTTATTTCAGCAAACACGATTATCTAAAGTTTGATTCATTTTTTCTGTACATGACACTATCTTCTTTGTGTCTGAATAATACTTTTCATATATGCCACATATTTAAATTCATTTTCCATTGATAAACATCTAGACTGATTCAACGTCTTGGCTACTTTGAATAATGCTGCAATAAACAAGGATCTGGTATCTCTTTAGTGTGCTTAGTTAGATCCCTCAGGTATTAATACAGAGGTAGTATTGCAGGATCATAATAATTTCATTTTTAATTTTTAAAGAAAGAGGGATAAAGTTGTACATTGCTGAAATTAAAAGGATATTTTAGCATTATTAGTGAAGAAACTGAAGCTCATAGAGCTTTAAATATCCTGGTTCTCATTATGTAGTAAGAAATAGTGAAACTGAAATATTAACTTAGCCAGAAGAATGTGGACTTCTCAGAATACACTGGATCCTTCCTCACTGTGCTCTCTTTGTCAGCACTCTGACAAACGATTCCTGTCTTGGGAAAGAATGTGCTAAATCTGAGAGCACAAGAGGTGTGACTGTAGAAATCATCTCTTATTAAAGAGATCAGTGGCAACACAGGGGCAGCAGGGGGCATCAGTCTGAGGCTTTGTGCCACTGAAGGTCGTCAGCCATGATTTGCCAGTTGAAAGAGCTAGCTGGGCTTTCCCTTTTATACATTTACTATGAATAAAACAAGTATGTGAGTCGTAGTTCTCCTGAGAAAGCTTTGGACTTGTCTTTGTAGGGCACTGTGACATCAGCAACAAATTAGCAGAACAAACACAATATCATAGGGACCATAGTAGTGGCATCAGGGAGAAACTAGAGACCCTGGCTGGGGCAAATAGTAAATAAGAAATGACAAATTTATTGCCTAAATCCAGAGAGTTTATTGTCTTTAAACTTTCTTTCACACCCCCAAGGGGCAGGGGTTATAATGAAGAAGGAAGAATTTCTAGGTCAGAAGTGTCAAATCAGAATCGATCATGTAAAGCAGATAAGTTTGGTAATGGTTGAATGTTGGCCAAATTCAGAATGAGGCATGGACAGGGTTCTCTGGAGTATGTGACCTGCCTAGCAGGACACATGGAGGAAGACTGGTTTTTGTCTCATCCCTTAATTGCTTGTTATTAACCAAAGTTTCTAATATGCACAGGGAAGTTGATACATATAAAATGAAACTATCTAGCCGAATGACTGACCAACTAACCAACCAACCAAATAACCAATCAACCTGCCAACCAGCTAACCGGCCAACTGGTCAACAACAAGACAAATCTTAAATGTCTCTGATCATCAAGGCTGCTTTGTTATTTTTCAGGGCATTGACTCTATTCACTTAAGATTATTCACTTAAGATTACTAGACATGTGTTATATAATATACACTTTCTATATTTTGGGAGATAGAAAATATTTCCCTTTTTGTATCCTTACTATGAATTCATCTGAGAAACAGTATTCTTTTAAGAAAGTTTGGTGTTTGCTAAAATAAACCAGAAGTAAGAACTGTAAGAATGAGCCATTAGGAAATAACACATAGAATAGTCAAAATAAATAATGAAGGATGTAATAGAAAAATAGAATATATATGTGTATATATATATACATATATATATATATATATATATATCTGAGAAGATCTCAGAGATGCATTCTGAAGAAATTAAGAGATGAATATATATGTATATATATATACATATATATTCATCTCTTAATATACATATATATATGTATATATATACATATATATATATATATATATGAAATTCTGAGAATATGGGTGGTAGATTGAAAAATCTTGCTGAGCCTAAAAGGAGACATAAAAAAGAAAAAGTCACAGATAAATGCTTTATTTATCAAAATACTAAGAGTTAAGAACACATAAAAATGCAGGTTTCTTAAAGAAAAGTGTAGACCATGTATAAAAAGTAACTTTAGATCACCATTTGACTTCTCAACAGTGATAGAAAGCACTTTCATATGATAATTTAAATGTGTTGAAGAAAAGAGTTTTGGATTCAGAATTTTATATCTAGCAAAATATTAAAGTATGAAGGCACAGTAAATATACTCATAAATTAGACCCCTGAGGGCCTATGATTCACGGTAAATTCTGGGGAAAAGTGCTTAGAGGAAATACATTGACTGCCAGGGAAACCAATCTGGAGTGGTTTTAGATATCCATGAAAGTAAATAGCTTGGCACATTTGACCCTCTAATAATAAAGCAAGACTGCCTCTTAGTCTGTGCCCCAGCAATTATACTTCTGGGAATTCATTCAAGATAAATGGAAGCATACTTACAAGGATTTGTACACCCACATCCACAGTGGCCTTATTGCTAATAGCCAAAAGCAAAATAAGAAGATGTCCAATAGGTAAACAGGTAATTTGCTGTTTAATCACAGAATGAAATTCTACTCAGCAATTGAGTTGAACTATCTACTGCTGCCTGGTATGATTTGGATAAATCTCAAAAATATTATGTAGTACTAAGAGGACAGGCATAATTGGTTATTTTCTATATGATGTTGTAGAATAGTAAAAATGTAATCTGCAATGAAGAAGTAGACCAGAGACTGTCTTGAGTTGAGTTTGATATGACAGTTTATTGGGCTGGGAAATAAGACACCCTAGGATAATTCATAGTTAACAGTGCTTAGGTTAAAATAATAAATTCAGCTTTGTAGGAAATAGTCTTGACTAATATGTATTATTTTTATTTTAAATTTTTAATTCATTTTACATATCAACCACAGTTCCCCATCCTTCTCCTCCTCCCACTCCCGCCACCTTTCCACCCTTCTCACCCACTACTCAGAGAGGGTAAGCTCTCACATGGGTAGTCAATTAAGCCTAGCATAATAAATTAATGCAGGACCAAGTCTCTCTCCCCTGTATCAAGGCTGTGAGCAAGGATATGTAAGTATTAAAGAGTTAAATTTATAAAGATGGGGTTAAGGAGGAGGTTTGTTGTTTTGCATTTCTATGTGTAAGGATCATGTTAAGTTAATGCTTAGTGCTGTTCTCTGACAATAGAAAGCCATGTTTAGGCTACTTTCCAGTCCAGAAGACTGGACAAGCATATCATTAAAGGTATATTCTCAAGGATTTTTTGAGTCTGAACTCTTATTCATCTAGGTATAATAGCAAGAATACATTATTACATTGTGCATACATCTACTTTCATGTAATAATTCAGAGAAAGGCCCCAATGAATCATGTAGTAGTTTGAATGAGAATGTCTCCCATAGGCTCACAGACTTGAATGTTTGGTTCTGTGTTGGTAGACGGTTTAGGTAGGATTAGGTGGTGTGGGCTTGTTGGATGAAGTGTGTCACTGGAGGTTTCAAAAGCCCACTTTCGGTCTAAGCTCTCTCTGCTATGATCTTGTAGATCAGATGAAGGTTCTCAATTCTACTGCTTCAGCACCATGCCTGTCTACCTGCTGCTAGGCTTTCTGCCATGATGGCCATGCACTAGCCCTCTGAACTTGTAAGCAAGGCTCCAAATCCCATGCTCATGGTGTCTCTTCATAGCAACAGAACAGTAACCAAGGACCACAAGCTTAAGAAAAAGTGCCAGTTGCATATGAAAACAAATAAGGTATCAGTTCCCAATATAATGAAGATCCGTACCATAGAGGACCTTTCATTCTTTGTCTCACTTCAGTAGCTGATATCTGAAAGGATGCACAGTTAAAATAGACTTACTTTTAAAAATTGTGTATATGCATGTGTGTCTCTGTATGGTATCTGCATATTAATGCAGGTGTCCACACAGGTGAGAAGATAGTGTCAGGTTACCAACAATTGTGAGATCCCGGTCCTCATGGTGTGGGCTCTGGGAACTGAACTTTTCTTCTCAGTTAGAGCTTTTGACTTTAAAACCACCCTTCCATTCCAAAGACTATTTTCAAATACTATCCAGTTAGAGGTCCAAAAAATTGTAAAATTCAAATGTAAAAAGTATGAAGGTTAACGTCACAAAACTTTAAATTAATAAAATACTAATAAATTTGCAAATGTCCATTTGGGCCTTCCAAAGAGCAGATAGCATTGGACACAGAGCAGGAGATTTATTGAAGAATCGTCCACCCCTGCCATGGGACAGTGGAAGATGCGAGCAGGATGTGATAGTGGGACAAAACCGTGGGTTTGGCAGCCATAGAAGGAGGGAGAGGAATGAAATAATGAAGTAGGAGGAGTCTTGGCTGACTCTACAGCACTGAGAAATTTGCAGCCAGTGGACTCTTGAAAATTGCTTATTAGCAAAGACTAATGATGTCTCTGGTGCCCCTGGTCCCTCAGGAGCAGCCCGAGGGGATCGGACCTTGGCAGAAACGTACACTAGGTCTGAATATATGACTACTGGAGACTGTCTGCGGACGCTCCTCACAGCAGGGGCTCTTGAGGAGGGCCATGAGCATTACAATCAAATTACTATCCATATTACAGAACACATTTAAAAACAGCTATTGCAGATACTTTAGAAACACTTGCAGACAAAATCTACCAAACTCTTTTAAGTCATGTAGTACTGGCTTTTACCCACTAAGAGCCAATCAAAAGAAAATTATAATAAAATTAACCTCACTGGGACTTTATTATCCACAGAGAGTATATTTTTATTCTGGTGAGGTGAATGAGGTTCGCAATATATCTACACTTTCCTGCTAAAATAATTCAATTTAAAAGCCAAAGTAGGTCATGCATGCATTGATATCCTGGTCATTAATATTTCCGTTATCTAATTAATGACATGAAAGAGATTGGAAGAAAACTAATAGTGGAGGGAGAATAAGAATTCATGATTATCATTCTTGAGGTGTAAGGTGCAATAACCCCTTCTCTAAAAGCTAGTGGCTCCATTAAGTGTAGTCATTATCAGAGATATTGAAACACCAATTTGTTTATCACAAGCTTTGGGAGGTCATGTTTTTATTATTAACTTTCAGCATTTCATGGGAGTACAGGAAACTTTGTGTTTCTACTCTGCTGAGGTGGATCCATGATTGGTACTCTGAGGCTTTCAGTCAAGTGTGTAAGAACTGGAGTCGATGAAACAAGAGGCCTGGCTTTGAAACCCGTAGAAGCATGGCTCTCATTTCTTATTTTTTGATTTTGTACATCATCTCCCACGTGATTAAAAATGGCTACACCTATTGTGAAGATAGGATTATGTAATGTATGTGGACATTGCAGTGCCAGACAGACAGTCAAAAATACCTTTTTAAAATGCAGATGAATAAAAACTGTTTACCGCAGTCCTTGGCTGTGGCTTCTCTCTGTCCTAGTCTCCTGTCTCAGTCTAGTCTATTCTTTAATGAAGAATTTTGGCTCTATATAAGGAAGAGCTGACATGGTTCTAGGGTACTCATAACAGGGCCCAAGTAGTCAGCACCAAGGGAGCAACAGCAGTGTTGGAGACTTCCAGCTTTGTGCATGTTGGAAAGTTAAGACTTATCCATTCATAACAACAGTGGCCTTGACTCAGTGGTTGGCTTGATATGCTGATTTGTCGGGGGTGAAAAGAAGATAAACTTGCTTTGAATGATTGGGTTGAGTGAGACTTTCATTTCAATTTAAATCTCAAGCTTATGAAATCTGTCTTTTTGTTCTGCATTGCTGCATCCTCTGAAGTCTGCTACAAGCTTTTGGGATCCTGGAATATAAACAGCAGTGGACTTGGTATATTCCTGATGGCTCTCCTGGCATCAGGCCTTTATTGGCAAGGCAGTGGCTAGGGCAGTTTCAACACATTGAGCTTCTTTGACTCACCTTTCAATGGCGTTTCTATCCTGCCACCTCAAGTAAGTCAGTGCAATGGGAGAAAAGGAACAAAAGCCAGAGACACGATTTCTTAGGCTCTCTCTTTTTTTTCATATGTGCTAGTAATGTAATAAAGTGGATTTTTTTTACCTTGAAATGTTCTTTTGATTGGGTTGTGTTTAATTTCAGAAAGTTAAAAACTCCTGTTTATGAATAGAGATTTAATTATGAAACAAGAACCTAATTATTAAGAAATGGAAGTTTGACTTCCCATGGAAGCATAAATTCATTTTCTACATGAAACAACTCTTAATCATGTTAAATCTAGAAATCATTTTTCTTCCTTAGTTAATGATATGAGATCTGCTTCTGTAATTTTTAGTTGTTCTTTTGGTGTACTTAGAAATAACATTGATTTCAGCTATAATGCAGTTATTTGTTTCTCTTTGTGAGGGGAAAAACACAAAGGAAATAAATCACAAAATCTGTATCCGTGAATACTACTAGCCCCTAATTTTGAATTAGTGCTAGTTAATGAATTCTTCTGCTGTGGAGAGGCCCTCAAGGATCCAGGATTTCCCTATCTGTCTTCTTTTCAGGTCCCCAAGTGCTTCTAGAAAGGGAAAGATGGGGCCAGAGGTTGGGATTTCCCACTGCAAAGGTTATAAATTGGTAAGGGACTCAATAGAGAGGATTCAGACATTAGATAGATGATTGCAACAAATAAAACCTGACCCCTCCTTTGATCTCTGACTGCCGATCATTCTTTAGAACAGACTTGTACTCATCAGGATGCACCTCACTTCCTCCTGAGCATTAGCCAATCACCGATGCTCCCGTCCTTGTAAACTATATTTTGAAGTAAGTCCAACAAGTATTTGTTCTCTACCCTTTCTGTGCAAGACTGCATTAGCAATTCTGGAAGGATGAAAATAACAATTATGTATAACTTTATAATTTCAAAATTCTATTTTTTATAATTTCAACTAGAAAAGGCAAAATAGGAAGTGAATACAATGAGAAGTATCCACCTTCTGCTCTCAATTAACTAACAATCAAGGCATGATAGATATTTCAGAATGTATTTTTCAAGTTCATGAGGCTTTAGTCATTTCAATTGTTCTAGTGTCTATCTGTTCTGATTATAGTAGAAACTTTGTAATGCGTGTTTTAGAGTAATTATCGTTAAGAACAGTAGGTTAAATAAAACCATTACCCAATTAAAGGATTTTATCCCTTATATAAGAAAATAAGTCTATATATTAAAAATAATTATTACTTTACCACTATATGATATGTACTCTAAGAATGGATTTTTATTTTAAGCATAAGGTTTATGTCACAGGAAATCAACATACATTCATACCAATCTACCATTTTATCTATGGCCCAAATAAGACATCTTGTTAGAAACGTGACCGTGGAACACTGAAAGTTGACCTAGTTACACAAAAAGGTTGATTAATATCTGACACCAAATGTAGGAAGCTGACCAGAACAAAATAAACTCAAGCCCTCCTCAAAAGGTAGGTTGAGTAAGAAATTTTAGCGGTCAGACATTCACAGTTACAGTAAATGTCTGCTTCACTCCCATCAATACATCCACACATCAAATGCCTTGGCACTTGAAATCTACAGCTAGCATGTGATGATTAACATGAAGCTTTGCACAGAGCAAATGCAGATGGTATAATTAATGTTTTACCACTTGGAATTACTGTACACAGAGGTTGATCTGTCTTTTGTTGAATTATATTTTCCCAAGTCAGTCTTCATTTACTGAACACAAGGCACATATCTTGTTGGTGATGATGCTCTTGTCTGGCTCTGCCTGTATCAGCATGTCGGGGATGATGCTTGTCTGTCTCTAAGTTGCAAAGATGTGTGTGGTCACTCGTGGTTTTATAGATATATCACATTTTCAACTTTCTAGTCATACAGTAAGAGTGACCTATTAACACAGAATAGAGCCAATTGTTTGGGACAATTAACATTTAGAGAAAAGTCATTTCTGAATGCTTTCTGTTTTGTAATTTAATTGCTTGCATTTAATATTTTTGGTCACATTCTTTCATTTCCCTCAAGTAGTCCTAGATTCTCTCCACCTCCCTACTCATCCAACTTCATTTCTTGTCTCTCTTTCTCTCGCAAAACACAAACAACCCTTCCCAGAAAAACCCCAAGAATTAAACCCCCAAAACAGACAAAAACCAAACCAAAACAGAAAGCACACAAAAAACAAAGAGTCTGTGTTGTGTTGGCTAGTGAATCCTGGGTGCAGGACCAGCCTTTAAATGTGGTTGATATACCCAGAATCACTGCACTGAAGAAAACTGATTTTTTTCCTTTCTCAGCAGGTATTAATTGCTAATAGTTTTTTGCTTAGGGATGAGACTTTGTGTCCCTTCTCCATTCTTCTCCATGCTGGGATTTTGTCCCGTTTGTACTTATCCAGGTCTTACAGATGCAGATGCTGTCATAGTCTCTGTGGGTTCATATTGCGTCAGTCCTGTCTGGAAAACAGTTTCCTTGGAGTCGTTTACACCTCCAGGTCTTAAATCTTTCTGCCCCCTCTTTAGTATATCTCCCTGAGGCTTGGTGGGAGGGGTTTGATGAAGACACCACATTTACGTTCAGTGCTGGTGCAGGAGAATTGTCTGTATTTTGTCAATCATGTTTTAAATAAATACTGATTGGCCAGACAGGAAGTATAGGCAGGTCAACCCGACAGGAAGTAGAGGTGGGACAATGGGAACAGGAGAATTCTAGGAAGGAGGAAGCCCATTCCTCAGCAGTCCTGTCTCAACCACCTAAGAAGCAAGATGTGACATGCCCTGCTGAAAAAAGTATCCATCCATGTGGCTATATTAGATAAGAATAATGGGTTAATATACATTATAAGAGCTATTATGAAGCCTGAGCTAATGGGCCAATCAGTTTATATCTAATGTAGACTCTCTGTGTAGTTTTCTTTGGAGCTTACCAGCTGTGGGAACTGGGCAGGACATAAACCCCAACAAGCCAGCCCACATGTTAAACAGTGCTCCAAAATGTCTCTCATCTTCTCCACATTGTCCAGTTGTGGGTGTCTGATATTTGCCATCTACTGCAAGAAGACTCTTCTATGATGAGGGTTGGTATATGCACTGTTCTATGGGTTTAGCAGATGCCATTAGAAGTCATTTTATTGCTATTCATTTAAAAGAATAATAGTACATTTTCCTTTGGGCTTATGATCTATCTAGTCTCAGGTTCTTGGCTACTTTAGTAGTGTCAGATATGAGTGCTACTCATGAAGTAAATCCAATCAAATTTAAACTACATTGAGATTTCATTTTACCTCAGTCAGAATGACCAAGATTAACTAAACAAATGACAGAAGATGTGGGGAATATGGGGAAAGACACACTGTAGCATTACAGTATGTGGTAGCACATGCTTTTAATCCAGCACTTGGGAGTCAGAAGTAGGCAGATCACTGCGAGTTCGAGGCCAGCCTGGTCTACAAGAGCTAGTTCCAGGACAGGCTTCAAAGCTACAGAGAAACCCTATCTCGAAATACAAAAAAAAACAAAAAAAAAACCAAAAAACCCACCACCACCACCACCACCACCACCACCAAAACCCTCGATTGCCCACGTAGCCAACTTTTACAACCTAAGCTAATTCGCAGCTATAATATTAAGTCAGGTACTCTTCCATGTCCCTGATCCAGAGCAGTGAACTTGTATCATTTGCTAAAAGCTGCAAGTAGAAAGGTTATTTATTCTAGAGTTGATATTCATTATAATGTTAAAGATAACATTTATGGATATTAGGCGATAATCAGTAATGCTTGTAATACTGTTTGTTTTCTGCTCAGTTGGGGTTAATTAGAACCAGTGACTTATAAAACTCTGTTAAAGATTTCTGTAAAATATCCTGTTACTTCCCCCACATGATGCTTTATGTGTAGGTCAATAAATACAGAGTTAAGACCTTTGTTGGAGACGGCCACACACAGGGATATACATGGATACAGCATACGGACAGACTCACAATATGGTCTTCAGGCAGGCACAGATTTAGACTCATCCAACATACAGGACAGAAGACATAGGGAACATTAAGTAGAGAATTCTAATCTTAACTCGCTCCCGCTTTAGTCATTCCAAGGGGAAGAGATTTACTTCTTTCCTTAATGTGAGTCCTATGTATTGGTGTTTTAGAATTAATCACTAATGTACTTAATATTCTTGAGGAACATATATATTACTGGTGGGAATGTAAACTGATACTGATATTATGGAAACCATATTGAAATTTCCTTAAATAACCTGAAAAAAGATTTACCAGATGTTCCAGCTATACCATTCATTGGCATAAACCCAAGGACTCCATATCCTGCTACAGAGATACTTGCTCATTAATATCAATTTTCTGTTGTGTTCATAATATTCATAAGTTAAAAACAGCATAAATATCTATTAATTGTTAAATTGATGGATGAATGATGGATATATGGTATGTTTATACAATTTAATATTATTCAGCTATTAAGAAATATGAAATTTGTATGCAATGGATAGAGCTGGTAACAATCATTCTGGGTAACCCAGACCTGAAAAGACAAACATTGTATGTTTCCTCCTATATATGGATGTTAGTTTTTAAGCTTTAGATATGTGCCTTTCATTTAGAATATCCACAGAGGTTTCAAAACTAAGAAGACACCAAGGAGAGGATCTTCTAAAGAATGCTTTTAATGTGCAAGTTTAAGTGAAATTGGACCATTTCACTAATTCTAGTATTTCACCAGCTGTCTTACAAATTCTAAAAGTATCGTTTTGAGGTGGAAGCTTCCAGAGCTTTTTCATGATATGTTATGATGTGAGAGAAACACTCATTAGGTTTTTAAATTTTTTTTTGAATTTCTGAGTGTTTACAAGAGCCATACCACCCTGCTATCCCACACTGGCTATAAACTGTGAGTCTCTCAGAATTTTTGATTTAATAGATCTCTCAAATTATGCGGTATCTATAATTACCCGGACAACCACATATGGAACTGGTAATAACACTTTACAAAACCAAAAGTCAAATGCTGAGCTATTGACTTTGGAAATGGGTAGTGAAGAGAATGCTACAAAAGACTATGAGGGTAAATTACAGGTGCCAAAATATTTGATGATACTCTTGCCTGTGATGATTTGGAAGGCAGATCTTATGCCCAGTGGGTTTATAGCGCTAAGAATAGAAGTTGGAAAACAGAACATTATTAGTTACATGGTACAGCAAAGAACAAATGTCCTTAAAAGGGAATTGGCTACTTGCAAAAATAGGAAGATGAAGCAGCACATCCAGAGATGTAAAGACTTTCAGGCATAGACTGTAGTTTCTTCACAGTCCCATTTTAAAGTAATAAAACAAAAAGTTTAAAAAGCTTTGCAGCAACAAACGTGATTGAAAACACCCATAAGGTGAAAATAAAATCAAAGGTATGGCTGTCACAACTGTTGCATCAAACTCCTAGTAGATTAAGTACTTCACAACAATGACTCAAGTTTGGGATCCAGACATTCTTCCCAGGGACACAAAATTAGATTAAAGTCAGAAAAGCATATGTTCCCCCTAAAGTAAAACTGATCCATATTTAGGTAATTAATTAGAGAGTAAAAGAAGGGGACATGGGGGAAAGGAAATGAAAATAGCTCACTTAAGAATATCTACAGAGAGCTGGGCGGTGGTGGCACATGTCTTTAATCCTAGCACTCAAGAGGCACAGGCAGGCGGATCTCTGTGAGTTCGAGGCCAGCCTGGTCTACATAGCAAGTTCTGGGACAGAGAAACCCTGTCTTGAAAAACCAAAAGATGGTTTAGAGAGTAACTCTATGTGAAGCAAGAGATACATGGACCTGACTTGAATCAATCTGTTGGGAAATAGCTAAGTGTTTAAAATACTTTGAAAGCCTGCGTGGAAAGCATCTGTAATTAGGAGGCTGCATGGGAGGGCTGCAGTCTCTTAAGGTATAGATGCTCCAGTGCTACTTCAGCTATAATCAAAGAAAATAATAGAAGAGAACTTCTTAGCAGGTCATAGCCATGGAGATCCGTGACCCGTACCAGGAGCAGAAGCTGGAGTCCCACCGAGGAACATTTCCTACTTCCTGAATCAGGAGTTTCCAAATGTGTGTGTTTGTGCTCACACATATTCCTTCTCGGAATAGAGGAGCATAGAGGGTTTTTCTGACTTCGTTTATCTTGTACATTGATTGCATTGAGACAAACAGGTTCTCCTTTGCACGTGTATCTTCTGTAGATCAAGAGGAGCCCCACAAACCTGACATAAAAATCACACGATCCAGCCGGGCAGTGGTGGCGCAAGCCGGGCAGTGGTGGCGCACGCCTTTAATCCCAGCACTCGGGAGGCAGAGGCAGGCGGATCTCTGTGAGTTCGAGGCCAGCCTGGTCTACAAGAGCTAGTTCCAGGACAAGCTCTCAAAAAGCTGCAGAGAAACCCTGTCTCGAAAAACCAAAAAAAAAAAAGAAAGAAAAAGAAAAAAGAAAAAAAAAATCACACGATCCTAGATTTTTGGAATTTCAGCATATGTTCATTTTGCAGCTGAGTATGGGCTGACTTTTCCATGTGAAAAATCATCTGCATTTTATAAATGAGAATAAGAATAACCAATATTTGGTGTTCAGGAAGATAGAACAGCATGTGCTAATGCTATTTCTAAATGCTATGTGCTAATGCCATCTTCTAAACAGCATGGAGGTCATATTTTTTTCTTTTATCATGAAGCATGAAATTACTTCATAACGTCTTTGGGCTAATGATAAGAAAGAAGAAGTAGTATGTGTAACTTCATGGTCCAGGCATTATGGGCTGTTTACAGTCTCTCCTCACTGCTGTTATTACTGTGGAAGTGAAATTCAAACTGAATTCTCATTCAGTTTGGTTCCTTGGGTGATGTGAAGTGAGTTGTGTCCCAAAATTCATATCTCAAGTCTTTATCCTCTGATGTGTTTTTATTTGGAGTAGGGATGCACTTAAGCATAAGTGAGGACCCACTACTGGGCCTTGGTCTGAAAGAATCAATATTTTTATAGACATTAGGGTTTCCTTTTGTTCTTCACGGTGTGAAAGCCCAGAGCCCAGTAAGAAGGTAGCATGGGCAAACTGGGGATACTGTCCTCACCAAAACCCAACCTTACTATCCTGATCTGGAAGTTCTAGTCTCTCTATGGTATTTTTTTGTGGCAGTCTGGGCTAATATTCTAAAGATTCCCTGTTACCCTTCATTAGCTGTACATGCTGAACAAAAGTGTATGAAATTTGTGATAATTGTGATAAGACAGAAGGATTTAGACATCAAACTGTTTTTGATGGTTTGAATATCCGACATGCAATTTTAGCCCCCACAACATAGTCTCAATCTTTCTTACTTTAATAGTACATGCAAATATAATGATAGTACAATATAACAGTCCAGTCTACATGCTGCTCATACTGGAATCCCGGGAATATCTTTGATTCTGCTATAGCTTCCTGTTCCCATGCTAAATTCACCATTAAGTTTAGCTAACTACCCTCTAAGAATGCATTTGAGGTTCATTCAGTTTTCTCTATTTCCACACCTTACATTTACAACATGGCCATTTGTTTTTGCATGAAATATATTGACGACACCTTTTGATTGCATCTGTCTTTTTTTTATAGACAACTGGTAATCCTATATAATATTTAAGTATCAATCACTATTATGGTAAAAAATTCTTCAATAACTTCCCATTATGCCCTTTAAAGTACAATTTGTGATGAAAAACATCTAGTTTATCTATTCCATCTCTTTTCACTCTCTTTCTTTGTCATTTAAATTCATCACACTTTTCCCTTTTATATATTTTTTTTGAATGGGCCAAGATCTTTCTGTTCCATGTATTTGAAGTAATAAGAATACAAAGAATGCCATAAAATGATACTAACAACTAAATGTATTGATTATTTACAGTGTACTAGTCACTTTTTAAAATATAATGTATCTATTACTTATTTTCTAAGTCTAATGAAATGCAGAGTATTACTATATACATTGCAGAAAGAAGGAAACTAAGGTACAAAGGAATGACCAAGATCATTCCCTGGTAGTTATTGGAATGAGCATTTGAGTGAAGTTTTACTTCCTGTGATCTGTTTTAGGATATAATATTTTTCTTCTAAATCTACTTTTCCCTTATTGGTCAGTTCCATTTTCTTGTATTTCCTGCAATTAATTTCTCCCACCATTTAATCTTATCTTAAGCATCATCCTGAGAGAAATTATTATGGGCATCCATCTAGCACTTAGACTCTACCATCACAGATTGTTAACTCCAGATTGTACATCACCATTGAAATTATATATCTATTGTTGATTTATTTTCTAGCTAAAATATGGGCAACCTCTTTTGCTTAGGGTTGGAGAGCAGATATTCTGGGCACAGTGAGCCACATACCATCTATTGAAACTGCTCACCTGAGCATATAGGAACAGACATGGTTGTGCTCCAATTAAATTTTAAGAAGTTGAGATAGAGCCATTGGGCTGAAATTGACCAAAGGGACCAAGTCTGTTCATTACTTGGCATAGGGGTATGACTTTTGGCAGTTGTCATTACTTTATCATGCTATCCCATTGTCCAATAGAGAACATGCACATATTTCCTTAGAATACACCTACTAACGAATGAGTGGCAGATTGTATAGGCAGTTCCCTGTGGAGTCAGTAGGAGTAACATTCCACTCTCCTTTGAAAGGGGTGACCCATCATGTTCTGTAGTGACATGAAAGTTACAAAAATAAATAGATGGATGTTACTCCTATTTGCTCAATTTTAACTTTGCTTAGGTCATAATTTTCTTCAGATTGGCTACTTTTATCTTGTTTTGTTTTGTAACATCATCCTTGATCCTCTTTAATCAAATGATAGAAATTGCTTTAGTGACTCATAAGAAGGAAGTCATTTAATTTTTGTATTAAAGCTTACCAGACAACATTTTAAACCCCCCAAATCCAAATAATTTTTAAAATATTTGCCCTTTTACATTTGCCACTATAACCATTTAAGAGAGCCCAATTGTCAGCAGAGAGGTGAGAGGAACCACCCAGTAACTGATGAAAACAGATGCAGATCCACAGGCAAATATTAGGTGGAACTCTGGGAATCCTGCAGAAGAGGAGGAGAATCATAGGAGTATAGGAGCCAGAGAGGTCAAGGACACCATAAGAAAACTCACAGAATCAACTAACTTGGTCTCACAGACTCACAGAGACTGGAGCGACAACCAGGGAGCCTGCATGGGACTGATCTACGCATTCTACATATATGTTACAGTTGTATATGTAGCTTGGCTTCTTGTGGGACTCCTAACAACGGGAACAGGGGCTGTCTCTGACTATTTTACAAGGTTTTGTGACCCTATTCATCATACTGGATCACCACATGGAGAGGTGCTTAGTCTAACTGCCCTTGAAAAGCCTTGATTTGTTAATATCCATGGAAGTGCTGCCCTTTCCTAAACAGAAAGGGAGGAGGAGTGGACTGGGGGTAGGAACAGAGGGGAAACGGGGTGGGGGTAGAGGGGAAGAAACTAAAAGGAGAGGAGGGAGGAGAAACTGTAGCCTGGACAAAATAAACAAGCAAGCAAAGTTATTAAAAAAAGAATGATGTTTATCTATTTTTAGCTACTTTGTGACATCTATTATCATCCTAGGTCACAAACAAATATCTACCATCACCAAAATGAGTTGATTTTTTGTTTTTCTGAATCTCAATCTTGAAATGAATGTCTCGTGAATTGAATGCAGGACCCCTGTTAAGATAAAAAAGTTGTTCTATAGTGTATTAAGACCATAATAAGTAATAATAGTATACATAGAATAAAGTGGGGCAGGGCAGGTGACTTAGTGGCTAAAGTGTTTGCCAATGTAAGCAGAAGATGTGAGCTCATATTACTAGCATTCATGTTAAAAGCCAGACAAAATTTTGTGTATCCCTAAACTCAGTGTTGGGGCAGGGCTAGCCAGGCAGATCCCAGAGGCTGGTTGCTCAACCAGTCTAGTCAACCAGTAAGCTCCAGGTTTAGTGTAAGACCCTATATTAGAAAAACTAGAATAAAACCTTTGATGCCATCCCTGAGTCTCCATGAGCTCATGCATGCATGTGTAGCTGCTGCTGTACATATAACACACAAGCATGTACACCCCCCGACACACACACACACACACACACACACACACACACACACACACACAGAGAGAGAGAGAGAGAGAGAGAGAGAGAGAGAGAGAGAGAGAGAGAGAGAGCTATCATGTCAATGTTGCAGAATATTTTATGTCTAAACACGAATGTTTGTTGTAAGAGTTCTATTGCTAGAAGAATACATGGAAGCTTGAACTTACATTACTGGGCATTTCAATATAGAAAGAATCTGTGTTGCTTGAGGATTTTAAAATGTTATAAATTTCTATTCCTGTAAATTTTATGGATAAAAGCATTGTATTTCTGAAAATACATTTTCCTGTCAAAGTTCAATTGGCTTTTTCAATATCCCTCCAGACTTGCTTTTTTGTTTGTTCACCTTGTGTGGTCTTTTCTTGAACATACATTCCTCATGTACCCACTTTCCTCTGACCCCTCTGAACTTGATAGAATAAGAGTAACCTACTTTGTAACCTGGTTCAAACCTCCATATTGTGTTATTTTCCATTTGCTTCAAAGGAGAATTAGCCCTGTGGGGGAAGATGGCCGAAAAAAGCTTTAAAATGCTTGCTCCTAAAAAATTGCTCAAAAAAGTTCCAATTTTGTGACTGGTGGCTTTTCATCCAAGTACTCCAGCAGAGAACCATACAGAGAGGGTACTCGGTAACATGGGATGATGCTCTATCATCATCTCTCGGATATGTGCAAGAACTGTTCAGAGGGTTTGCTCAACAGCCATCAGTTCACTGCAAAAGCACTTCTCACCTAAGATGCTAACCTCTATCTACACTTGATGGAAGTTGTTTTCTCATTAAGAGAAATATACCTAGATATACTGGTTTCAAGGTCATTTTGTTTACCCCTTTAGGTCACCAAATACTATGTCTGTCAGATTAAAGCACTGGCTTTATTATTTTCCAAAATTTTACATTGGTACCTAATTAAAAGTTATCTGTGGTTTTCTGAAGCCTCCTTATAGACCACAGTAGGTCAAATGCTTCTTCTGATGTAGGAATAGCATCCACCCTCTTTGAACTTCTAAGAGTACTTAACAGAAATAGAAGACAACTGTGCTTGTGTATTGGTTTCTGTTATACATCCATGTAAAAGGAACCTATACCATTAAGGATAATACCAAGAGAAATAAAAGCAGACTTATTGCCCCATTTTTAATTGAAAAATTAAAAACTATAGCAACTTTTTTTTGTAAAATTAGGAACCTCTACTTTTATCTTCATGATATTTCCTTCTTAGAAGAATTCCATGGGAAAATAAATAAAATTAAGGGTTTGTATGTGCATGTTTTCCCACTTGCTAAACTTGTTACAGACTCAAGTCATCTATCACTGTGAGGAAGAACAATAGAATCTTCCCTTGTAGAGTCTCCCTGCAAGTTTTATGCTGTGAATCTCAAAAGTAAGGATTAGTGTCTTCAATAAATTAGATTAGAACCTTGGTAGTAAATATTATAGATCAGATGGTGGCTCAATTATTTTTAAATCATGCCTTCTTTCTAAGGTCAATGTTAACTACTTCCTTGCTGCATCAT